>NC_069499.1:1484292819-1484892819 GCF_027579735.1 Bombina bombina | reverse complement strand
GTACTTGTGGGGTCCAATATGTAGGGCGCACCTCCCGAACCATTAAGAGGAGATGGAGCGAACACAAATATAACATCAAAAGAAAATTCCTCAAACACAGCTTATCAAGGCATTGTGCTTATGCGCATAAAGGTGGCTCAAAATCAGTCCATATATTACCTATAGAACAAGTACCACGAAATAGTCACAATCCTATGCTCACTCTACGCCGTAGAGAAACATTTTGGATACATAAGTTACATACTTTAGTTCCTGAGGGTCTGAATGAGTGCGTAGACCTAGCAGCCTTTGACCTCTGATGATTTATCATTCTTACCATATAAGTTTATTAATTGATATAATATCCAACATTGTAAATCTATGTAGTCTACACAGCACACTATTAGACACTTTCACATATACATTTATACTTAATACACACATATCACATCACATGTGAATATACATATGTATTATATTATTTCTAATTATCACATTATAAGATATTTATATTAATTATCAACTTATATTTTCCAAACACACACTATAACACATATCAGGTTACATTGAGACATACCCTAGGTTATATTGCTATATCCTCATATACTCATCTAATATACATGACTATTATATTATTTAGGTTATACAATATTATTATTTAGATATTTATTGTATATGTTTTTTAGTATGGTTATTATGAATGTATATGAGATCTTCATAAGAATCGCAACATCCAGAAGAATAGGAGTAGCATATGATCTATAGTTTATGGAAGAATGATACTTTCAGATACACTTATATTAATTCTTATTATATATTTCTCTGGAATATTTATTAAGATTTACTTGAAATATTTATTTAGTTTTATCATTAAGATATAGCACTTTAGATCGATCACTAGAAATGTATTTATTAATCACAACACATTACACATATCACTATGTTATAATTGTATATTTATTATGTTTATAGCATATATTGTATATCAACTACTGATTGCCAACAATGTCTCTCATTCTTACAGGGTTGTGTATGTCGACTGTGGGTGGAGCATGGCCGTATGACTGTGTTATAACTTGTTCTGTAGCGTGTTTGGCACTGACATTCTACAGAGAGATAGGGCTAACGCCCCTCGATGAAATAAGCCAATAGTTAATCTCACCTATAGGATCACATTATCCTATCACTAAACAGCGTTCACTTACGCATAACGTGGAGCTGAATAGGTCTTATGGTATCCATGGTAACACTAGTGACATGCGCACTAGCGTTACACACACGCCACTTAGAAGTTCAGCTGGCGTTTGAAATGAAATAAAGTAAGTGATCTTTAGACTCTAAACAAACAGAAAGCTTGTTATTACTTAAGTTATTCCTTAGTAGGCATTGTCCTCAATATGAGATCGTAAGTTAGCTTTACAAAAAATCCAAAAGTTGGATAATTTATGGCCTCAATACAAATGCCTAAAAAAAGAAATGAGTGATACACAAAAAGTGCACTGATTCCTAATTCGTAATCATATTGGGGCAATGCCAGTTAGGGATGATATATCAAAAAAGAAATAGCAAAACAAGTAATAGAGTATAAACAACCAAGATGTATAATATATACATGTTCAGTTCACATATGGTATAGTAATAGCGATCATCTATGATTAAGCTATCTACCTTAAGCTACAATGAATATAAAGAAACATACAAATCGTTTTTATACTCTTTTATATATTTATGTTGTTTAATTTGTCTGTGATTAATTTATGCATTGCAAGCTTTGATGTGCATTTTTATTTTTTGATTTATAACATATAAATTGTGTTTATATTTGTTGACAAAATATATCTGTAGCTAGGATACTAATGATGTCATAGACTACACCCACAACAAGTGTTATCAATTATGGTAATTGGTTTGGTTAGGTATATATAGCAAGTGTTTGTAAACTATTTTATTATGCCTGAGGAAACAGTCTGAGACTGAGAAACGCGTCGCAATTATCCTATATTTTATTAAAGTGATTTTAACTTTTACTAAAACACTTGCTGCCTGAGAATTGGTTATTTTTTGAGGACATTACTGACCTATAGACCAACAAAGAGGACTGCTGTATGCTGTATGCCATGGTATTAAGTCTGTTGGGTGACTGAATTGATCCCAGCTTGCCTCTATAGCATCATTGGAGATGCTTCATCAAATGTGAGTCTAAATTTTATATCTTACTGGTGTGGTATTACCCTAGCCATACAATACTAGGCCATATAGGCTTTTTTGTGCTTTGTATCATATACAGACCCTGTATCAATTCGGGAGGTCGGTCTGCTGGGTGACTGTTATAGATCCCAGACTGTGTCATTTGCACCATTTGAGGTGCTTCAATACATGTGAGTGCAATTATTTAGCAGATTTATCATCCTCTGGAACCTGCAATATTGGGCCATGTGGCACATCTGTTCTTGTTTGTTGTTCTAAATCCAATGTTTATTGTGACGTTTCGGGACAAACAGCTTCCCTTCCTCTGATGCTGTTTGTCCCCATAAAAGTACCCTGGCAAGTTGATTTTGGCTGGTGAGAGTGCATATACCACACATTTTGGATATATATATATATATATATATATACATATATATAAATATATACATATATATAATACAGTGGTCTATGAGTACGGCTCCAGAGAGCTGAAACGCGTAAGACCTGATCTATCACCTGTTTGTTTTACCCTTTTTGTAGATTGTGCTGCTGTTGTTTTTTAGAAGAACCTAATAGAGACTTTTTTGATTTTACTTCACTCACGGCTGAATCTCTTCATTTTCTCTTGGATATATATATATACATATACAGTATATATATATACATAAATGGTGGATGGACAGACATATGTCCGAGAGACTGTGTTCCGATGTCAGCCAAGGGCAGATACGCTTTAGAGTGCTCTGTTCTAATCAGAGCCTCAGACGGTGCAACTGCCTCTGGGAACCTAACCATGGGTCCCACCCCCCACAACATTCTTTTACGTATCTATCTATCTATCTATCTATCTATTATCTATCTATTATCTATCTATCCATCTGTCTGTCTGTCTATCTTTCAATCTGTATCTATCCTTATCTATCTATCTCATGGCTGGGCACAAATGTCAGTCAGACAAATGTCCATCAGATAACAGTCCGGCCACGTACATACATACATAATAATAAACCTATGAGCCATCGCCAGTCAAACACCTTGTCATATACCATATCACTTTTAATACTTTTTATTTATTTATTTCAATATTTTACATTTAAAATGCATATATATGAGTGCATATATAGAAGTATACAGTAGCATATATGAGTTTAATACGCATATGGACATGCATTGTACTCCAATAAAAATACTCTGTATTACATGAAAAGCTTTAAATGATTGTATATTTGAAAACCATAGAACGCTTGTATATCTGTGTAGAAACTGCTTGAAATTGTATAATTTGCCATTTAATCAGGTTTGTTGAAAAAAAAAATGTATTTTATGCTACAGTTATATGTATTTATTATTATTATTTAGCTTGGTCTAAAGATTAATTTGTGCCATAAATAGTTTTTGCTTATTGAGCATGTTATGTGTCCACCTTTAGAATTAATGGGATTTTCCTTGTCAATCAATGAACAATATTTCTAGGGTTGCATCTTCCATCTGCAAGATATAAATGATGCTCTTTCATACACATGAAATCATTTGCTTTTTGTTATAAAAAACCTGAAGTCTATTTGATAAAAGAACAATTTGTGGTATTTTTTTCCCCAGTTAGTAGAATACAGCTATTTGTTTATCATGTGTAGTAATTTATCTAAATCTCTGTTATTTTAAAAATTCTTAAATTAGCTGATTAATAAGATCCATAAAATAATATTAGAGTTGCCAGCAGCCATTACCCACATAGATGAGAACAAATTCACTAAAAAGCTGTTTATGGGTTGGCTCGTTATCTCTCACACATGCTGTGCTAAAAGGCAGTGTTCAATGGAAACTTTGAGGCTTGGGATGGGATCATTTTAAAAAGCATTTAAAATTGGTTCTGTATTGTACTAAATTTTTTATGAAATTACATTTTGAGAAGCTAAAGATAATTAACAAGACTTTGCTTAATGACAGGTAATACTTAAAGGTACATTAAACTCAAAATTACTTTAACAATATAGGGCTAGATTTCAAATGAAGCACAAAAATATTAGCGCTACTGTGTGCTGTTATCACTTATGTTAAAGCAATGACACTTTTATTTTAGTTTCCATATTATAAGTTGACTGAAATATGTTAGCGCTCAAGCTAAAGTCTAAGGTGTGCTAACATTTGTATGTTGGATAGAGTTTAGTAAGCTAAATTCCTCACATAATAGTCTTTTATGGGGGCTCACTGGAAAACTCATATTGGCTATCGTTCGAACGCTAAGAAGAAAGGTTCACTAAGCCAAAGGTGTGCTACGCTGATGGTCAAGAACTGGAGTTCTTCTCTTAAAGGGACATGAAACTGAAAAAAAAATCTTTCATGATTCAGATAGAGCATACAATTTTAAACATCTTTCTAATTTACATATGTTATCTAATTTGCTTCATTCTCTTTGTCTGGGTACCTGTGAGGTAGCATTAAATAAACTACAAATGTATCACAATTTAATATTTCATGTCAGCTAATATCTCCCCTGACCTGAGTTGAGTGGGCTATGGCCACAACAGACCAACCCCCCTTTTTCTTGGTCACACAGTAGAGAACAAAGAAATGACTTTCAAAGGTTTCCTGCCTAAGATGTGAAATGAGATTTCCTATCAGATCATTTACCCCTATGGTGACAACAGTCGCTTAGTCTGATATTTGAGTATACCAAGCTCTTATCATCTAGAAGTTAAATTGTCCCATACTGAGTTCAAATACATGAAGCTCAGGTGTGCGTCTCAATAGAAAATAGCAGGAGAAAAAAAAGAAACATTTTAACCCTGCGTGTGCAATAAGCATATAAGAATTTTAATGTATTGCCCTATTTTAAAATAAATACCATAAATAATGGTTTCTTTTTTTTCCAGATATCTGAATAGACAGAAGAGTACCAATGCAGGAAGACCATGCAATAAGTTGCCCCATAAATTGTACCTAAATTGTGTTTTCATGCATTTAGAGTGACAATGTAAAGAAATGTACAAATATGTGGGCTATATTTATATTGAAAACATATGTGACTTTTTAACACATCTTTTAAAATATTATAAGTAGTCTATCATGCTTATTATGAAAATACTCAGGGTAAATAGTATACAATAAACCCATATATATTAAACATATAATTTATTAATGCTGGAAATTATAGGTGTGTTTAATGAACATATTGAAGAATCTGTATTTACTGTTAGCAGTATTGATGGTGAGACTGCATTTCTGGTTGTCTGCTGCTACCAATAGTTCAGAAATGGTATCGCAGCAAAAAGGGGTTGGCTGTTATTAAAATGCATGCATTTCCAAGAGCCAATGAAGGGAAAAGCTTCGATGGGGCGTATCCAAATATTACAAAATAGAGGCGGGCTTATAACTTGATAAAATCTCATGCATAGGAGAAAAAAAGGTCTTTGCTGGAATTTTGACTGACTCACAACTGCTGCCTTTGGAACACAAACACAGTCTCTACAGAAAGCAATATTGGGCCTAAACCTTTTATTCTCTGAATTGCATAAACCTCTTATTTATGACGGTGAACTGGATTAATTTGAAAAAGCTGAAACTTCCAAATTGGTTTAATTGATGATGTATACTGTTGCTCCATATTGTTAATGTTTTAAATCAAGGTATTCTAAAATTATAGTTATATCGTAGTTGTAATTTAAAAGGAGAATTTATTCTTATATTTAATATTAATTAGAATAGGGTAGTAAGTATACTGGTATTAAATATTAAAGTTTCAAAATATTTTTTGTATTTTAATATCATAAGTTAATTGCAGTTATTGCTATATATATATATATATATATATATATATATATATATATATATAATATATATTTTAGAATTTGTTTTATTGTGGATAAATAAGAGGTTATTTCAGCTCAGATTAATTGGCATATAAAGTGGCTGTTGTATTAACAATACACAATTTCTGGTGGTTTAATTGAAGTTATGTAAAACCATTTGTGGGCTTAATAGCTTAATTATACTTTCCAGAAAGTTATCTCAGATTTATTGAGACTTAGTAAGATTGTGTGAAGTGTCTTGTTATATTGTTTAACTAAGCATTGTTAAATTAGCGGTCCGTATTCTGGTATTTTTATTGTGGTATTTTAATGTGATTTATTGTGAGTAAGGTTAATTTTTGGAGGTGCATTTTGTTATCTGTTGTATAGAATATTGTAACTGAATAAGAGTACATAATTGATTCATAATCTAGTTTCTACATAAATAAAATTCAAAGTATATATAAGGATAACTAATCTAGTATTAAGGAATAAATAATAATTTCAATAAATTTACTGTTACATATATACATTTTATTGGTTTGCAACTGCTAAGATAAGTTCTCCAACATTTTACTGGAGATTACTGCTGATATATAATAAATAATAATTTTGTAACCTAGCATATACCAACATATAATCTGGAGGCATGGCTGTAAGATTATTATCTTTGTCACGTTGATTTTTTTTTTTCTCGTTGGTCAAAATTCTATTAGCGTTTTAATTTAACTAAATACTAAGCCAAAATAATAATGTCTGCTACTAGAGTAAATCAATTGAATCTGTACTCAGTGTTGAAATATGCTCCCCAAAATTACCCCTCACTAAGGGCGACGTCCTTAAAATGGACGTTATAGGCCACATTAAAAATAGGTGTAAGATTACGGGTGATTTAAATGATTATATTGGTATGCTTGCAATTAAGGCCAAACATATTCCTATTGATAATGGAAGGTGAAATAAAAAAAGTGAATTATTCCAGGAATTATTAAAAATTAATCAATGCAAAAATTAAAAAAAACGTGATGTACTAATTCTCAAATCCTGGCCCCTTGTAATATGCATTATTGATAAAATGTCCACACACCTTACAGAAAAGGAATTGCAATTACAGGAGCTAGAAGATGGTATTCGCTCATCACGCAAATGCAAAGAGAATTTAGAAATAGCCAAAAATGAAATTGTTACGTTTAACCAAGACAAGGCTGCCTTAGATAAACATAAACAAAAACTAATCACTAAAATAGAAGGTTTAAATAAACAACTCGCAGAGAGCAAAAGAGAGTAAAGTGAATTAAAAAGACAATCTCGCCATAATGAATCCCCCTCTCTTGATTGTGAAAATAATGAAAATAATAATGCAGGTATGTTAAAAACCCTAAAAGAATTTATGAGAAATGAACTGCAGAGTATCAGGGAAGAATTTAAACAAAGGACCCCTATTGAGTCAGAGGTAAACTTCCCTTATAACCAAAGCTGTTGAAGACACTGACGTGTCCAACTCTAGGGGACGCTATAAAAATGATCTATGTAATAGATCTAAATCAACCAGTAGATATGATCATACAAAATAGTGTAATAGGGCTTGCATGTTGCTGGGTCATGGGATGTGTTTCTGGTCCGGTTTTGGAGTGCAGTCCCCCTTCCTTGTTTTGTGAGCTAGCTGGTGAGTGCTGGGTTTCCTTTATGTGTTGTATTTGTTTTGTAATCCCCATGGTTCTTGCACCCACTCCTGTCTGGGGTTAACTGCCTATGACTCTGGTGATGGTACAGCTTTTTGTGAGTGCTATTTAGCACCCAGGGCTGGCATGTTGCTGGGTCATGGGATGTGTACCTGGTCCAGTTTTGGAGTGCAGTCCCCCTTCCGTGTTTTGTATGTTGCTGGGTGATTACATATACCTGTGCACCCCTCCCTTGTTCCCAGTTTGTCTGGCTTTGAGAGCCTGCATTGTGTGGCTGTGTTAGGGACTCAGGTGTTGGAAAGGACCTTGACGTGGTGCCTGAGCTTGTCCCATTTGGCCAGATGCGGTGACTAACCTTTCCATTTTAAATCTTAGCTGTGAGCTAGCTGGTGAGTGCTGGGTTTCCTTTATGTGTTATATATATATATATATATATATATATATATATATTGACCGTTATAAACAATGGTACAGAATATGAACAATAATACAAAGTACAATAATGCTCAAATGCAATATGTCTTATCTGAGTCCTTTTTAGGTCTTATATCTCCAGTCTAGATTGTCCAAATATATCCTTCTGTATGGGCAAATCCAATCTTAGGCCGATAACATTCTTCTTGTATAATTACGGCAGCTCCTCTCGAGTAATAGAACGACAACCAGGAATCTGTGAATGGAAGATCACAAAAAAGAGTGTGCCTCCTAGTGTGATATTGTGATGATGGTTACTTATAACAGGTCTTGTATTGTGGTTATACTCACAAATAGACAGTCACCCTCATAGACAGTCACCTCATCTTTTAAATTCAGGGGACTGCTACACTTCAGAGGGGGAGGGGAGTGATAATATTGAGTTAGGGGGCAGATCCAGCTATCCAGATAGCCTAAGAAATACTAATGTACGTAAGTGCTCTCCCCATAGTAAATATAGGGCAGATAGGGGGCGCTCTTGCCCCAAAAATAAGGTCCCTAGAAAGGCCCAAGATACATCTAATAAGGTATATGATGCCCCTAAAATAATTACTTTCTTAAGTGGTGCAGTACCTAAATTTTCCAACAAGGGAACCAATTCTATAATTGAGCACTTAGAGGCCTATGAAAATGCGTTATCCATAATGAATGTTACTAGTGAGCAGTCAAAAATTAAATTTCAGCCCTGGGTATTTGAGGGTAAATATCACAAGTTCTTTGCTTCACTAAAAAATATGAATATTCATTCCTGGAGTGAAACAAAGCAACAGCGCAAAAAAGAGTTTGGGCAATATCGTACGAAAACAGCCACTAAAATAGCTGTATACGGGTTGAAATGTGGCGCAAATCAAAGCCCTATAGAATTCCTTTCTGCACTAAAAAGTGCGTACAGTATGGCCGAAGACTAGCCCATATTTGAAAGGTTAGACATTGTAAATTTATTTTACGAAGCATTGCCTGCACACATCAAGCTTAATTTGGCTAGAGATTTTGAATAGCACTGCTCATTGGACTGGCTGATCAAAGAGAGTACACAGTTATACTCTATTCAGCAGTCCGGTGAACAGGGGGTTGAAAGGTAACCAAGGCCCATCCCCAAAATTGTGGCAGAAACTAGGGTGTCACCTAGCCCCCTAAACTTAGAGTTCAAAAAGAAAACTTATGTGGAAGTGGCCCGAGAAAACAGGCCTTCCCCACAAAGTTTTAAATCTGCTCCTCCCCCATCAAGGGCTGAGGTGCAGAAAGAATATACTCAAAATGGGGGGCATACCCAGACAAATAGTTTTCCCCAAGGAGATGAACACCCACAAGGTAATCGGTATCCCCATAAAAATAAATACCAAAAGTGGCGAAAATACTCTCAGGGTAAATAGTTCTCCCCAAGATATTAACACTCAACAAGTTGAACCCCAAAGACAACCACGTCAGAATAGAAATAATAGCTATGATTCTGAGGGATCCCAAGGATCCAGGAATCAATACCATGGGATATCAAAAAATTGGTCCAGGGGTAAAAAAGAGCTTGTACAATCAATTGGGCCAACTTAGTACACAGTTAAATCAATTATGCACACTATTTACTAATATGAGTCAAGCTTTGACGGCTCAGCACCCTAATAATCCTTTTTTTAGGGGTACAGACAGGGGCCAGCAGTGGGTCACAGGTACAGTCATAAATACCCAGGTCTTACCTGAGAGAGAGGGGAGAGGTATACCAAATGAAATGATAAATGTCAATAATGGTACTAATCATGTTCTCTCATTGCAGCCCAGAAGCGGACAATTTAGTTGTGATGACGAGCAACCTCAGCCTGGAAGCTCTAACAAATCTCTTCTTTTGCAGTTGTTCCCTAACCTTATTCCCACAGATGTAGTACACAGGAACCCTGACAGCTCTATTAGAGAGCAAGTGACCGGTAAGAGTAAAAATTCTTCTGCATCAGGTAAAGTGGTTGATACAGGTAAAATTTGGTGAAGCCCACAATTGTGTAAACATGCAAATTTTATGTGTGAAATGGTAGAAACTGCAGGGAGATGTTATGTATTAGCTGAGCTCCAGGATTCAGTTTCCAACCCTATCATGGGATTAATTGATACTTGATCTCAGGCAACTATTTTATTCCACAAGTACTACACACAGCTAAATGAGCTAACACCCCACAAACCTAAACTAAAGGAATTTGATGCTTCACTAATAGATGTTGGGGCGATTCTCTCAAAGTTTGGGGTACAGCATGGTTAAAGCTAAAGCTGGGGAACAGGGTAATATGTCAGTATATTTATAAGAATCTTAGCAGTACTGTCCAAATAATATGTGAGTATATGGCAGGGTTATAACTTAATATATTATAATATATCTTTCTTTAAACTAAACCCACAATCAAATATGCATATACTTAAGACAATAAAATTAATATAAATTCCTGAATTCTTTATTATTAGTTAATATCTATGAACAAATTGAAATATATTTGTAGGAACCAGAGTATGAGTCAATTCTATACACTATTAAAACTATTAAAATACGCTATACTTCTTACAAAGCTCATAAAGTTTACCTTTAGAACTGGCCTTATTCACAATAGCTTTTCATTCAGAGTTGCATTTAAAATATTACAATGAGACTTAAGATAGCAGCAACTAATATTCAAGTAATATACGCAGTTATTTAATCACAATGTATTCTAACACAATTCTAATTTAAAACATCAGAAATTGTATATATTATTTGTGCCAATAATCAAACTCTGAGTTACAACTCTATATTTGCACAGATAAAATAGTTTAACATTAGGCATATGTGTTTAGCAATACATAGACTATGAATATGAGCTAAAATATTGAGTGCTCTTTTAAATTTCTTAATTATAAATTGACTATGTTCTTCCCAATAACCTTTGTTTCAAATATTAAAAATTAGGACAATTATACTTCACCAATTTGAACCAATTTGTAGTGGTCTTTAGATCATCTCATTTGAAGGAAAGTTATTGCATAGGTCAAAGTAAGTTTTCAGTTTCTTGCTTAAGTGAGATGTGTTCCCAAGTATGGCCGCCAAATATCAAATCACCACTCTCCAGCAAGTCACAAAAAACTGTGTTTGTTTGCATTTACTATTCCTTTTATCTAATCATTGATGATCTTTTTCGTTCACACCCCTTCTATTGGTTCACCTTGTGAATGTTGATTGCAACAACCAATCATCTCTTGGTTGTTATACCTGCATCGCAACACCGGATTTTGTCCATCGGGTGCAGCCACATTACAAACAAGACAGATTAATTTAACCATTTCTAAACATTTTACAATATATTTCTTTAAAATGTGTAATAAATGCCATCATTTCTTTACATTAATTACTTACAATCCGAATTACAGGCAGGATAGCACCATGTGAATTTTCTGATTATTTTAATATGAAACATGATGTGTCTTTAACATTATATCATATTAAAGTAATTATACTGCTAATTATTAGTTTAAAATCCATTAAAAATGTTATCAGTATCCTGGCATTTATATACAAATACAGCCTATTTCATATTCAGTACTGCACTGTATTCCAACCTGAATATACTATATTTCATATTTCTAATAAATCCTGGATGTATGAATCTTGTCTATGTAGATCTGAAATAAAAATAAGTGTTATTAATCATTTCTTTTTAGGTCCACAAATATCTATTTAAATTCTTAAAAACACAGAGACTAAGACATTTTATACTTTCAATATATATATATATATATATATATATATATATATATATATATATATATATATATATATATACACATACACATTCATTTCTATGCAGGCAATCTTGTATTTAGTATTTTCAGTAAATTTCAAAATTATCTTGTAACATGTGCTTTTGTTGTTCAAGTTTTCATTGCCCTACTTACACGGCATAGGGTCAATTTGCATTTGAATGTACATGGCTAAAGTTCTTCACAAAATATATCACCTAGATCAGACTTCTAGGCAACGTTGTAAGGAGTAGGAAGTTTATCACACATTTCCAGGTAGTAAAACATATGGTCTCTTGAAATGGCTGTTAAAGTTAAATAAACCAAATGTTTTATTGTCCTCACTTGGGTGTTTATAATAACTTTGCATACTAAATGGGGGGATAACTGAACATGAGTTGTGTCAATTTTTCTGAATGAATGAATCATTTGCTACTTACTAGCCAAATATATGATTAAAATATATATAATTATTAATCTTACATATACCTTGATATAAATCCCCCTTCCAATTTTAAATAGATGTAGGACACATGTATTTAAATTGGCTTAAAGGCAATGGTATCGGGTGAGGATGTTGACTGTATGCAACATAGACAGTCTTCTATGTAGAGAGTCCGTCATTTTTGAGCCTTCATGCTTATCAGCTAGGCATCTTTAAACTACAGTATGTCTTTAGTACATTTGGGGGATATGACACTTCATTCTCCCTCTATGACTTGTAGTTGGGACCTAGGATGACACGCTCGCAATTGATTGATATGGACCCATTTATCTATGAAACTTTCATTTTTGGGAATCCATATTTTATAGGCCACTGGAGATATTTTGTCAGTAATGACAAAAGGACCTTTCCATGATGGAAGAAATTTCTTCTCCCTAACCTGATCTCTTTCAAAGTTATAAAGATACATTTTATAATTTATTTCATATTCCGTTTTGGACGTTTTGAGATCATTATAGGTTTTAGTGGCAGTTGCAGCTTTCTTAGGTTCTCCACATATTGATGTGTATTGGCAGGGTTAATCAAATTTTGGTCTGATGTACGGTACAGCAGATGCTGAGGTAGAACCATTCATCTACCAGTCATCAGTTCAAAAGGTGACATCTTGGTAGCACTACTTGGAGTTGCTCTTAATGCCATTAGGACTAGAGGTAGTTTTACATCCCAGTCTTTACCCGTTTCACTCACAAACTTTTTGAGGATTTTCACAATGGACTGGTTGTAACGCTCTACACCACCACTTGAGGCAGTTCTATAAGCAATATGGAGCTTTCTTTTTACCCCTAGTATTTTCCACATTTTGGTCATCACTTTGCTAGTGAAGTGGGTTCCCCGATCGGATTCGATTCTTTGGGGTAGACCAAATCTGGAAAACATGTGGTTGATGAGCAATGCTGCACATGTTTCAGCACTATTGTTAGGTGCACTGATGCACTCTACCCATTTAGTGAACAGGCATGTCACAGTTAACATGTATTTGTTACCTCTTGATGACCTTGTTACTGGACCAATAAAATCAATTTGTATATCTGACCATAGAATTACCATCCCCTTTTCTGCAATGGCGCTCTATGCGTTGGTGCAGTGGGTTGGAACTGTTGACAGATTAAACACCCTTGACAGTAGGTTTGAACATCTTTCAACATGTGTGGCCAAAAAGCGTAGTCACGCAAAATTTCATACGTGAGTTTGGAACCACGATGACCAGATGTGGGAGTATCATGGGCATGTTGAAGCATTAGACCTCTGAACTTGGTGGGTACTACCCATTGCTGGATGCCAGTTTTGGAGGTTCTAATTAACAAATCATCCTGTAATTTGAATTGTGTTCTGGATTTCATTAAGATTCTAAGATCTTCTTTGCCAATACAGTCATCTTTTGAGATGGGGTTGATTTCAGGATCTTCTATGTGTTTATAAAAGATGCCTACAATGGGGGTCTTCCTTTTGACTAGTGATCAGGTCCTCACTAGGAGAATCCTGACTCCATTGTACCAAGTTAGGCTCACTCTGTTGTTTTGCCTGGTTTCTGGTAATGGCTTCTACCTGAATTGCACCCATTAAGTAGTCAATATTAAGCAGTTCTCCATTTATGGCTCCTTGTTTGGCTAATGAATCTGCAAGGTCATTGCCTTCCTTATCAGGACCTAGAACCCTGGAATGACCCTTGGTCTTCTTCCAGTGTATGGTTAAATCATTGGATACCACCAGATTATCAATCTCACAGAACATCTTGCCATGCTTGACTGGTTTGTTATTGCTTTTCTGCATGCCATTTCTTTTCCAAGTTGGCAGGTATTCAACAAAACTGTCACGCACATAATTTGAGTCAGTTATGATCACAAATTCATGAATATCATGTTCAATAGCCATTTCAATGGTTTTTAGAACAGCAGTGAGTTCTGCAACTTGACTGGAAATCATCTTCTGATAATTCTTCCCCAGGATCCTTAGCAGTACAGTCGTGAAGCTCAGCAAGCCCCTGTGTGACTGGATTCTTTTTATTCTGCTTGTAGCAAATTTCTAAGGGCCAGCCTTGTAAGGAAAGAGTCCACACTGTTATGCGGCTATTTGACAAATTCCCATCTCTTATTCTCTCACTTTGCAAATATAGCAAAGGCTGGTGGGCCATTTCTACAATAATTTTCTTGCCCTGTATATAGCTGCGGAAATTTTGTAGAGCCCATACAGTAGATAAGAGGGCTTTTTCACAATCGTTAAATTTTATTTCTACTGGGGATAGAGTTTTGCTCGCATAAGCAGTGGCTTTGTTTAAATTATCATGCTTTTGGTATAGAACAGCACTCATGCTTACAGCTGTGTAACCTGTTTCTAAGAAGAAAGGTTTACCACCTTCAGGGTATGCTAAGCAAGGTGCTTGAGTGGGTTTTCTCTTCAGCTCTTTGATAGCTGTCTCTTGAGTCTCACTCCAGTGCCATTTCACATCCTTCTTTAGAAGAAGTAGTAGTGGTTTAGCTAATTCTGCATAATTATCAATGAATTAATTCATCACACACAGGAATGATCTCAATTCCTTTAATTTAGTTGGGTTTTTAGAATTTACTATAGCTTCCAACTTTTTCTTCTGAGGATTTAACCCTTCAGAAGTAACTTCATGTCCCAAGAAATTTACATGAGTGCGGCACCATTGAGCTTTTTGTAGGGATAATTTGACACCTGCCCTTTTAAGTTGGCTGAGGACGTGTTTAAGCTCTGCGATGTGTTTCTCAAAGTCTGTGCTTTTGATTAAAACATCATCAACATAAGTTAAGGTCCCCCTTTCCAGTGCATCAGACATAGCCTTATGCATGAATACAGCAAATTCATGTCCAGAATTTATGTATCCAAAAGGGAGTCTCTGAAATTCATACTGGACCTTTTGGAATGAGAATGCCAGCTTATACTGGTCCTCCTCATGTACCTTTATGGTCCAATATCCCTGTGCACAATCAATGGCTGTGAATATTTTGGATCCCTGCATTTGTGCTAGGCACTGGTCAATATATGGCACAGGCCAGTCAGACATGTACACTCATTTGTTTAGCTTTCTTAAGTCAGCACACAAACACCATTGTCCATTGGGCTTAAGAACACCTAGAATAGGATTGTTATAAGAGCTGTGTACCTGTCTGATAATATCTCTTTCTTCCAAGTTCCTTATGATTTCTGCGAGAGAATCATATGAGGCTAAAGGAAGTCTGTATTGTTTAACAAAGACAGGTGGTGCATTGGGATCTGTTTGTATTCTTGCAATGTGCAAGTCTGTAGTCCCACAGTCATACGAATCCCTAGCAAAAATATCTTTGTACTCCATCAGGAGTTCACGCAGCTGTTGGCTGGAACAGCCATTAGCTAAGGATATTTGCTCTTCGACTATTTGCTGAAATCCTGGAAAGATTTCAGGCTGTCCTATTTCATAGGCTTCTTCCAATCTAGAGGTGAGATCCCCTTGATTATAATTTACATTGCCACCATGACTCTGGGTATTGGGGTAATCTTGCTGTTTGATCAGCTGATCAAATACTAGAGAGGTTTCTTCAATTTTACAGATGCCTTCCTCTGAGCTGAAGGGATAAATAGACTGAATAGTAAATAGACCCTCTGGCATAGATGCAAAGGATTGTTCTATTAATTATTCTTCAGTTAAGTATCCTTCAGGTATTAGCCCAATTATATTATTCTGGAATCCAAAAGGGTAATAACTCGATTCCAGTGCATATCCTATGGTAGTCCCCTTGGATAAGTTTATATCCTGTGAGGGTCATGTTATGCACAATAACATGTATTGGAATAGTTCCAATATTTACCAATTGAGTGTAGGCCATTGTGACACCAAGAGTTTGTATTCTATGGGAGAGGCAAATTAGTATTTCAGAAGTTTTTAATTTCTGACCTCTTTTTACCTGTATCAGCCCTGGCAGGAATTATAACATTGTTAGACACCTGCATATTCACAGCATATGGCAATTGCTGGTTTGATTTCAGGGCTGCATTTTCATCCTGAAATACTTCAGGGCCCCCCTTTAACCTGCTCCAGAGGCAAAAGTTAATCGAATCTATTTGTATGGCATATACATGGTAAGATATCATTGCCAATGTATATTTTATTATGGGGAGTATTTAAAACTAAAAACAGGTGCTTCACTGACTTATTACCTATAGAGACAGATAATAAGCACTTAGATGTGATGTTATAGCTTTCAAACCTGTCATCCAGGCCGTTGACACAGTGGTCTTGGGGAGAAAGATATTTAATCACTTTAGGTTCAGCTCTCTACGCTAATAAACCTTTACTTATATAGCTAGCTTCCTGTTTTAAGTTTAATTTAGCATACTTGGTTTTACCAAGGTTATGCACTTGTATAGGGATAAATATATCCTTTTTAACTTTCTCAATTCCTGTGAGGTATTGAGCGTGGCCTCCCCCTTAGGGATTTTATGATGGAGAGATATGGTCAATAAATCGCCGTCTAAGGAAATATTCGCTATCTTTCCAGGTGAAATTATAAAAGTATTACCATCAGAGTCACTTAAAGGAGTCTGATCATCTATTTGTAGAATAGTGATTTCAGGTACAGAGTTATTCCTGAAAGGAATCTCCAAAGCATCTGGTTTCTCTTCCACCACGTGACAGTTATGTCGGGTGCGAGATATACTGGATTGCTCATAATTTATTGGCCGTTTTACTTGTGACCAAATTAAATTATTTATGCAATCAATTATGGTGCTTAATCGCTTCAGGAGATCACTACCAATAATTAAACGATCAGTTGGCAGATCCACTATAATGACAGGGTGTTTTATGACCCTGTTCCCTAGTTTAAATTTTAACCAGACCGTACTGTAGATTTTTAGGGAGTCACCCCCAACTCATATTAGAGAACCATCAAATTATTTTATTTTAGGTTTGTGGGGTGTTAGCTCATTTAGCTGTGTGTAGTACCTGTGGGATAAAATGGTTGCCTGAGACCCAGTATCAATTAATCCCATGATAGGGTTGGAGACTGAATCTTGCAGCTCAGCTAATACATAATATCTCCCTGCAGTTTCTACCATTTCACACATAAAATTGGCATGATTGCACACTTGTGGGCTTCACCATGTTTTACCTGAATCCACCATGTTTTCCGATGCAGAGGAAACTTCACACCTACCGGTCCCCTCTATAATAGGGTCGGCTGGATTCTTGTATACTGCATCTGTGGAAATAAGGTTAAGAGAACGCTGTAGAGGAAGAATTTGGTTAATTTTTCCCGGCTGAGGTTGCTTGTCATCACAGTTAAATCGTCCGTTTCCAGTCTGTGGGGAGAGAACATGATTAGTACAATTGACATTTATCATTACATTTTGTATATCTCTTCCCTCCCTTTCAGGTGATACTGCAGTATTTATGACTGTGCCTGTGGTCCACTGCTGACCACTGGCTGTATCCCTAAAAAAGTATTGTTCGGTTGCTGAGCCGTAAAAGGTTGACTCATATTAGCGAATTGTTCGCTCAACCGATTTAACTGGGTATAAAGCATATCTACCTGATTGTACAAGTTACCTCTGGGCCTATCTCTTGATGCCCCATAATAGTGATTCCTGGACTATTTGGTCCCCTCAGAATCAGGGCCGCTATTTCTATTCTGGCGTGGTTGCCCCTGGGGTTCAGCTTGTTCAGCATTAGTACTTTGGGGAGCGTTATATACTTGGGGTGTCTGGTTACCCTGAGAATATCTTCACCATCTATTGTATCTACTCTTATGTGGATACCAATTATTTGGTGAGTATTCTCTTTGTGATTAATTATTCACCTGATTATGTCCTCCCTTTTGGATATAGTCTCTCTGCACCTCAGCCCGTGTTGGTTAAACCTCTGTGGAGATGGCCTGTTTTGTCTGGTCACCTCCACGTAGGTTTTCTTTTTAGACTCGAAATTGAGGGGGTTAGGCGACACACTAATTTCTGCCACAATTTTGGGGTTTGATTCCATTTTAACCCCCTGTTCACTGGACTGATGAATAGAGTATAACTTTGTACTCTCTTTGATCAGCCATTCCAATGAGCAGTCCTCAACAATATCTCTAGCTAAATTCATTTTGATGGGTGTAGGCAGTGCTTCAAAAAATACATTTACAAATTCTGAGCAATCAAATATGGGATTATCTTCAGCCATACTGTATGTATTTTTCAGTACGGAAAGGAATTCTATGGGACTTTGATTTGCACTACATTTTAAACCATATACAGCTATTTTCACTGCCGTTTTAGTGCAATGTTGCCCGAATTCTTTTCTGCACTATCATATCCTTTAGTGAAGCAAAGAATTTGTGATGTTTACCGTCAAATACCTAGGGCAGAAATTAAATTTTTGTAACATTCATTATAGATAATGCATTTTCAAAGGCCTCTAAGTGATCAATTACAGAGTTTGTTTCCTTGTTGGAGAATACAGGTATGGTACCCTTTAGGAAAGTAATTATTTTATGGGAGTCATACACCTTATTAGACATACTTTGGGACTCCCTATTAGAGTTTCCCTCACCAGCTGAGTTACATCAGTTCCCTGGATTTACATCATGAGGTGATTGTCTATTTGGGAAATCTATTTCTGACCCGATAGGGGTCCTTTGTCTACACTCTTCCATATATTTCTGCATTTCGTCCCTGACACATTCTCTAAGGGAGTTAGTATTTTCTGCATTATTCTCACTGTTAATATAGGGGTTTTCATTATGGTGATATGACCTTTTTAAATCACTTAATTCTCTCTGGCTTTGCGCAAGCTGTTTATTTAACTCTTGTATCCGTGCTAGTAAGTCTATGTTATGCTTATCTAAGGTGGTTAGGTTTTTGGCAAACTCATCCATTTTATTTTTGGCTATTTTTAAATCCTCTTCGCATCTGCGTGAGGAGCGAATATTACTTTCTAGCTCCTGTATTTGCAATTCTTTGTCTATGACACAAAGCGACATGTTGTCAATAATGCATATCACAAGGGGCCAAGATTTTAGTATTAGTTCATCTCGCTTTTTGAGAGTCTTGCATTGATTAATCATTAATAATTCTTGGAATAATTCATTGCTTTCATTCCACATATTATTTTCAACATCAATATTTTTAGCCTTAATTTCAAGCATATTCATAAAATCATTTAATTCAACCGCAATATTAAGCCTCTCTTTAATGTGGCCTATAATGTCCCTCTTAAGGATCTGACCTTGAGTAAGGGGTATTGTGAGGGGACCATTTTCAATGCTATGTACAGAATTAAATGATTCACTCCTAGTAATAGACATTATTATATTG
Source organism: Bombina bombina (assembly GCF_027579735.1). Taxonomy (NCBI): domain Eukaryota; kingdom Metazoa; phylum Chordata; class Amphibia; order Anura; family Bombinatoridae; genus Bombina; species Bombina bombina. The sequence continues at coordinate 1,484,873,167 of NC_069499.1, read as the reverse complement.
GCTTAGTATTTAGTTAAATTAAAACGCTAATACAACTTTTACCAATAAGAGAGAAAAAAAATTATATTAAAAAAAAAATTAATATTAATTTTGAAATATGAAAAATTAATAGTTTTATGAATTTTGAAATATGAAAAATTTATATTTTTATGAATTTTGACATATGAAAAATTTATATTTTTGATTAATTTTGAAATATGAAAAATCTATATTTTTATTAATTTTTCAAAAATTAATCTTTAATAATATTTCAAAATATCAATATCAATCTCGAAATATGAACATTAATGTTTCAATCTTCAAAAAAACTATATTTTCAAAATATTAATTTAGAAATATGAAATCTTTTTTTTCTCTTTTATAATAATTTTTATTTACTACAAATATATTATATCAAGATGATAAATATTAATAATATCTCATGCAAGTGCCTCCATATAATATGTCAGTATATTTTTTTATAAGAATCTTAGCAGTACTCTCCAAATCATATGTGAGTATATGGCAGGGTTATAACTTAATATATTTAACAATCTTTCTTTAAACTAAACCCACAATCAACTATGCATATACTTAAGACAATAACATTAATATAAATTCCTGAATTCTTTATTATTAGTTAATATCTATGAACAAATTGAAATATATTTGTAGGAACCAGAGTTTGAGTCAATTCTATACACTATTAAAACTATTAAAATACGCTATACTTCTTACAAAGCTCTTACAAAGCTTACCTTTAGAACTGGCCTTATTCTTAATAGCCTTTCATTCAGAGTTGCATTTAAAATATTACAATGAGACTTAAGATAGCAGCTACTAACATTCAAGTACTATACTCAGTTATTTAATCACACTTTATTCTAACACAATTCTAATTTAAAACATCAGAAATTGTATATATTATTTGCGCCAATAATCAAACTCTGAGTTACAACTCTATGGCCTAGGTTTAGAGTTTGGCGGTAGCCGTGAAAACCAGCATTAGAGGCTCCTATCGCTGGTTTTAGGCTACCGCCGGTATTTGGAGTCAGTCAGGAAAGGGTCTAACGCTCACTTTTCAGCCGCGACTTTTCCATACCGCAGATCCCCTTACCTCCTATCTTTTCAATGGGATCTTTCTAACTCCGGTATTTAGAGTCGTGGATGAAGTGAGCGTTAGAAATCTAACGACAAAACTCCAGCCGCAGAAAAAAATCAGTAGTTAAGAGCTTTCTGGGCTAACGCCGGTTTATAAAGCTCCTAACTACTGTGCTCTAAAGTACACTAACACCCATAAACTACCTATGTACCCCTAAACCGAGGTCCCCCATCATTGCCGCCACTCGATTAAATATTTTTAACCCCTAATCTGCCGACCGCCACCTACGTTATACTTATGTACCCCTAATCTGCTGCCCCTAACACCGCCGACCCCTATATTATATTTATTAACCCCTAACCTGCCCCCCACAACGTCGCCGCCAGCTACCTACAATAATTAACCCCTAATCTGCCAACCGCAAAGAGCCGCCACCTACATTATAGCTATGTACCCCTAATCTGCTGCCCCTAACACCGCCGACCCCTATATTATATTTATTAACCCCTAATCTGCCCCGCCTCCACATGCCTACACTTATTAACCCCTAATCTGCGGAGCGGATCTCACCGCTACTATAATAAAGTTATTAACCCCTAATCCGCCTCACTCCCGCCTCAATAACCCTATAATAAATAGTATTAACAACCAAAAATCTGCACTCCCTAACATCGCCAACACCTAACTTCAATTATTAACCCCTAATCTGCCGACCGAATCTCACCGCTATTCTAATAAATGGATTAACCCCTAAAGCTAAGTCTAACCCTAACACTAACACCCCCCTAAGTTAAATAGAATTTAAATCTAACTAAATAAATTAAATCTTATTAAATAAATTATTCCTATTTAAAGCTAAATACTTACCTGCAAAATAAACCCTAATATAGCTACAATATAAATTATAATTATATTATAGCTATTTTAGGATTTATATTTATTTTACAGGTAACTTTGTATTTATTTTAACCAGGTACAATAGCTATTAAATAGTTAAGAACTATTTAATAGCTAAAATAGTTAAAATAATTACAAAATTACCTGTAAAATAAATCCTAACCTAAGTTACAATTAAACCTAACACTACACTATCAATAAATTAATTAAATAAAATACCTACAATTACCTACAATTAAACCTAACACTACACTATCAATAAATTAATTAAATACAATATCTACAAATAAATACAATGAAATAAACTAACTAAAGTACAAAAAATAAAAAAGAACTAAGTTACAAAAAATAAAAAAATATTTACAAACATCAGAAAAATATTACAACAATTTTAAACTAATTACACCTACTCTAAGCCCCCTAATAAAATAACAAAGACCCCCAAAATAAAAAAATGCCCTACCCTATTCTAAATTATTAAAGTTCAAAGCTCTTTTACCTTACCAGCCCTGAACAGGGCCCTTTGCGGGGCATGCCCCAAAGAATTCAGCTCTTTTGCCTGTAAAAAAAAACATACAATACCCCCCCCCAACATTACAACCCACCACCCACATACCCCTAATCTAACCCAAACCCCCCTTAAATAAACCTAACACTAAGCCCCTGAAGATCTTCCTACCTTGTCTTCACCATGTCAGGTATCATCGATTGTTCCAGGCTCTGAAATCTTCATCTAAGCCCAAGCGGGGCTAGACATCCATCATCCGACGACTGAAGAAGTCCAGAAGAGGCTCCAAAGTCTTCATCCTATCCGGGAAGAAGAGTAGATCCGGACCGGCAACCATCTTCTTCCAAGCGGCATCTTCTATCTTCATCCGATGAGGACCGGCTCCATCTTGAAGACCTCCATCGCGGATCCATCCTTCTTCTCCGACGACTTCCCGACGAATGACGGTTCCTTTAAGGGACGTCATCCAAGATGGCGTCCCTCGAATTCCGACTGGCTGATAGGATTCTATCAGCCAATCGGAATTAAGGTAGGAAAATTCTGATTGGCTGATGGAATCAGCCAATCAGAATCAAGTTCAATCCGATTGGCTGATTCAATCAGCCAATCAGATTGAGCTCGCATTCTATTGGCTGATCGGAACAGCCAATAGAATGCGAGCTCAATCTGATTGGCTGATCGGATCAGCCAATCGGATTGAACTTGATTCTGATTGGCTGATTCCCTCAGCCAATCAGAATTTTCCTACCTTAATTCCGATTGGCTGATAGAATCCTATCAGCCAATCGGAATTCGAGGGACGCCATCTTGGATGACGTCCCTTAAAGGAACCGTCATTCGCTTTAAATAGGAATAATTTATTTAATAAGAGTTAATTAATTTCGTTAGATTTAAATTATATTTAACTTAGGGGGGTGTTAGTGTTAGGGTTAGACTTAGCTTTAGGGGTTAATACATTTATTAGAATAGCGGTGAGCTCCAGTCGGCAGATTAGGGGTTAATGTTTGAAGTTAGGCGTCGGCGATGTTAGGGAGGGCAGATTAGGGGTTAATACTATTTATTATAGGGTTAGTAAGGCGGATTAGGGGTTAATAACTTTATTATAATAGCGGTGTGGTCCGTTCGGCAGATTAGGGGTTAATAAGTGTAGGCAGGTGGAGGCGACGTTGTGGGGGGCAGATTAGGGGTTAATAAATATAATATAGGGGTCGGCGATGTTAGGGCAGCAGATTAGGGGTACATAGGGATAATGTAAGTAGCGGCGGTTTACGGAGCGGCAGATTAGGGGTTAATAATAATATGCAGGGGTCAGCGATAGCGGGGGCGGCAGATTAGGGGTTAATAAGTGTAAGGTTAGGGGTGTTTAGACTCGGGGTACATGTTAGAGTGTTAGGTGCAGACGTAGGAAGTGTTTCTCCATAGCAAACAATGGGGCTGCGTTAGGTGTTAGGTTTTTTTTCAGCTCAAACAGCCCCATTGTTTTCTATGGGGGAATCGTGCACGAGCACGTTTTTGAAGCTGGCCGCTTCCGTAAGCAACTCTGGTATCGAGAGTTGCAGTGGCGTTAAATATGCTCTACGCTCCTTTTTTGGAGCCTAACGCAGCCATTCTGTGGACTCTCAATACCAGAGTTATTTAAAAAGTGCGGCCAGAAAAAAGCCAGCGTTAGCTACGCGGGTCGTTACCGACAAAACTCTAAATCTAGCCGTTAATTTGCACAGATAAAATAGTTTAGCATTAAGGATATGTGTTTCACAATACATAGACTATGAATATGAACTAAAATATTGAGTGCTCCTTTAAATTTCTTAATTATAAATTGACTATGTCCTTCCCAATAACCTTTGTTTCAAATATTAAAAATTAGGACAATTATACTTCACAAATTTGAACCAATTGGTAGGGCCTTTAGATCATCTCATTTGAAGGAAAGTTATAGCATAGGTCAAAGAAAGTTTTCAGTTTCTTGCTTAAGTGAGATGTGTTCCCAAGTATGGCCGCCAAATATCAAATCACCAGTCTCCAGCAAGTCACAAAAAAAACTGTTTTTGTTTTCATTTACTATTCCTTTTATCTAATCATTGATGATCTTTTTCGTTCACGCCCCTTCGTGCTTGTCCCTTCTATTGGTTCACCTTGTGAATGTATGTTGTCAAGGAGATGCATCCTTGCAACAACCAATCATCTCTTGGTTGTTATACCTGCATCGCAACACCAGATTTTGTCCATCGGGGGCAGCCACATGACAAACAAGACAGATTCATTTAACCATTTCTAACCATTTTACAATATATTTCTTTAAAATGTGTAATAAATGCCATAATTTCTTTACATTAATTACTTACAATCCGAATTCCAGGCAGGATAGCACCATGCAAATTTTCTGATTATTTTAATATGAAACATCATGTGTCTTTAACATTATATCATATTAAAGTAATTATACTGCTAATTATTAGCTTAAAATCCATTAAAAATGTTATCAGTATCCTGGCATTTATATACAAATACAGCCTATTTCATATTCAGTACTGCACTGTATTCCAACATGAATATACTATATTTCATATTTCTAATAAATCCTGGATCTTGTCTAGGAAAAAAAATAAGCGTTATTAATCATTTCTTTTTAGGTCCACAAATATCTATTTATATTCTTAAAAACACAGAGGCTAAGACATTTTATACTTTCAATATATATATGTTTTATTGTCCTCACTTGGGTGTTTAGAATAACTTTGCATACTAAATGGGGGGAGAACTGAACATGAGTTAAGTCAATTTTTCTGAATGAATGAATCATTTGCTAGTGACTAGCCAAATATATGATTAAAATATATATATTTATTAATCTTACATATACCTTGACAAATAAGACACCCTGTCATTGTAGTGGATCTGCCAACTGATAATTTAATAATTGGTAGTGATCTCCTGAAGCGATTAAGCACCATAATTGATTGCATAAATAATGTTATTTGGTCACAAGTAAAAATACCTATTAATTATAAGCGGTCCGGCATATCTCGCACCAGACATAACTGTCACGTGATGGAAGAGAAGCCAGATGCTGTGGAGATTCATTTCAGGAATAACTCTCTACTTGAAATTACTATCCTACAAACGGATAATCAGATTCCCCTAAGTGACTCTGATGGTAACACTTTTAAAATTTCGCCTGGAAAGATAGCCAATATTTCCTTAGACGGCGATGTATTAATTATATCTCTCCACAAGGGGGACTTGGATAAAACCAAGTATTTAAAACAGGAAGCCAGATATATAGGCGAAGGCTTATTGGCGCAGATAGCTGAACCTAAAGTGATCAAATATCTTTCTCCCCAAGATGTCTGTGTCTATGACTGGGATGACAAATCTGAAAGCTATAATGTCACAGCTAAATGTTTATTATCTATCTTTATAGGTAATAAATCAGCAAAGCATCTGATTTTCGTTTTAAATAATCTCCATAATCAAATATACATTATCAATGATCTCTTACATAGATATGCCGTACAAATAGATTTGATTAACCTTTGCCTCTGGAGCAGGTTAAACGGGGGACCCTGAAATATTTCAGGATGAAAATGCAGCCTTGAAATCAAACCAGCAAATGCCATATGCTGTGAATAGGCAGGTGTCTAACAATGTTGTAATCCCTGATGGGGCTGATAAATTCCTCTTATTACTACACTTTCGGATTCCAGAATAATATAATTGGGCTAATACCTCAAGGATACTTAACTGAACAACAGTTAATAGAACAATCCTTTTTGTTTACAATGCAGTCTATTTATCCCTTCAGCTCAGAGGAAGGCATCTGTAAAATTGAAGAAGCCTCCCTAGTATTTGATCAACTTATCAAAGAGCAAGAATACCCCAATACCCAGAATCATAGGGGCAATGTAAATTATAATCAAGGGGATCTCACCTTTAGGTTGGAAGAAGCCTATGAGATAGGGCAGCCTGAAATCTTTCCAGGATTTGAGCAAATAGTCGAAGAGAAAATCTCCTTAGCTAATGGCTGTTCCAGTGATGATGAACGCCAACAGCTACGAGAACGTCTGATGGAGTACAGGGATATTTGTTGCTAGGGATTCTTATGACTGTGGGACTACAGACCTGCACATTTCTAGAATCCAAGCAGATCCCAATGCACCACCTGTCTTTGTTAAACAATACAGACTTCCTTTAGCCTCATATGATTCTCTTGCAGGAACCTGGGAGAAAGGGGTATCATCAGACAGGTGCATAGCTCTTATAACAATCCTATTCTAGGTGTTCTTAAGCCCAATGGACAACGGTGTTTGTGTGCTGACTTAAAGGGACACTGAACCCAAATTTTTTCTTTTGTAATTCAGAAAGAGCATGCAATTTTAAGCAACTTTCTAATTTACTCCTATTATCAATTTTTCTTCGTTCTCTTGCTATCATTATTTGAAAAAGAAGGCATCTAAGCTTTTTTTTGGTTTCAGTACTCTGGACAGCACTTTTTTATTGGTGGATGAATTTATCCACCAATCAGCAAGGACAACCCAGGTTGTTCACCAAAAATGGGCCGGCATCTAAACTTACATTCTTGCATTTCAAATAAAGATACCAAGAGAATGAAGAAAATTTGATAATAGGAGTAAATTACAAAATTGTTTAAAATTTCATGCTCAATCTTAATCACGAAAGAAAATTTTTGGGTACAGTGTCCCTTTAAGATACCTAAACAAACAAGTTTGCATGTCTGGCTGGCTTGTGCCATACATTGACCAGTGCCTAGCGCAGATGCAGGGATCCAAAATATTCACTGCAATTGATTGTGGGCAGGTATATTGGATCATAAAGGTACACGAGGAATATCAGTATAAGCTTGCATTCTCGTTTCAAAAGGTCCAGTATGCATTCCAAAGGCTCCCGTTTGGATACATAAATTCAGGACATGAATTTGCTGTATTCATGCATAAGGCTATGCCTAATTCACTGGAAAGGTGGACATTATCCTATGTTGATGATGTTTTGATCAAAAGCACAGACTTTGAAAAACACATCACAGAACTTAAACACATCCTCAGAAGGTGTCAAATTAGCCCTACAAAAAGCCCAATGGTGCCGTAGTCGTGTAAACTTCTTAGGACATGAAGTTACTTCTGAAGGGTTAAATCCTCAGAAGAAAAAGGTTGAAGCTATAGTAAATTCTAAGAACCCAACTAACTTAAAGGAATTAAGATCATTCCTGGGTATGACAAATAATTCTCGAAAATGTATTGATAATTATGCAGAATTAGCTAAACTACTGCTACTTCTTCTAAAGAAGGATGTGAAATGGCACTGGATTGAGGCTCAAGAGACAGTCAACAGAGATCTGAAGAGAAAACTCACTCAAGCACCTTGCTTAGCGTACCCTGAAGGGGTAAACCTTTCTACTTAGAGACAGGTTACACAGATATAAGCATGAGCACTGTTTTATACCAAAAGCATGATAATTTAAGCAAAGTCATTGCTTATGCGAGCAAAACTTTATCCCCAGTAGAAATAAAATTTAGTGATTGTGAAAAAGCCCTCTTACCTATTGTATGGGCTCTACAAAATTTACGCAGCTATATACAGGGTGAGAAAATTATTGTAGAAACAGCCCACCAGCCTTTGCTATATCTGCAAAGTGAGAGAATAAGAGATGGGAACCTGCCCAAAAGCCGCATAACAGCATGGACTCTTTCCTTAAAAGGCTGACCTTTAGAAATTCACTACAAGCAAAATAAAAAGAATCCAGTCACCCAGTGGCTTGCCGAGCTCCACAACTGTACTGCTAAGGATCATGGAGAAGAGTTATTAGAAGAATATTTCCTGGAGGAACAATTCCTTTCGCCATATAAAATATATAATGAGGACCAGTGTCAAACATTACCTTAGGTATATGTTGATGGTTGTTCTTACCATGCCACTATTGATAATGAGCACAGATTAGTTGCTGGCATTGGTATAACTTGGGTAAATGGATTCCCAAATATTTCTGTAGGTTTCAACATTGGACCAAGATCCAGTCAAGTGGCAGAACTAAGTGCTGTTCTAAAAAACATTGAGATGGCTATTGAACAAAGTATTCATGAATGTGTGATCATTACTGACTCAAATTACGTGCGTAACAGTTTTGTTGAATACCTACCAACTTGGAAAAGAAATGGCATTCAGAAAACTAACAACAAACCAGTCAAACATGGCAAGTTGTTCTACGAAATTGATGTTAGTGGTATCCAATGGTTTAACCATACCCTGGAAAAAGACCAAGGGTCATTCAAGGATTCTAGGTCCTGATAAGGAAGGCAAAGATCTTGCAGATTCATTAGCCAAACAAGGAGCCATAACTGGAGAACTCCTTAATATCGACCACGCAATGGGTGCAATTCAGGTAGAAGCCATTACAAGAAACCAGGCTAAACAACAAGGTGAGTCTAACCTGGTACAATGGAGTCAGGATTCTCCAAGTGAGGACCTGATCACTAGTCAAAAGGAAGACCCCATTATAGGTATCTTCTATAAACACATAGAAGATCCTGAAAGCAACCCTATCTCAAAAGAGGATGGTATTGGCAAGTAAGATCTTAGAATCTTAATGAAATCCAGATCATGATTCAAGTTACAGGATGGTGTGTTAATTAGAGCCTCCAAAACAGGCATCCAACAATGGGTGGTACCTACAAAGTTTAGAGGTATCATGCTTCAACATGCCCATGATGCTCCCACATCTGGCCATTGTGGTGCCAAATTAACATATGAAATATTGCGTGATTATGCCTTTTGGCCGCACATGTTGAAAGATGTTCAAACCTACTGTCAAGGGTTCCAAATGCCACAGTTCCAAATGCCTGTTCACTAAATGGGTAGAGTGCATCAGTGCACCTAACAATACTGCCGACACATGTGCAGCATTGCTCATCAACCACGTGTTTTCCAAATTTGGTTTACCCCATAGAATTGAATCCAATCAGGGGACCCACTTCACTAGCGAAGTGATGATCAAAATGTGGAAAATACTAAGGGTTAAAAGAAAGCTCCATATTGCATATAGAGATGCCTTAAGTGCTGATGTAGAGCATTACAACCAGTCCATTGTGAAAATCAGCAAAAAGTTTGTTAATGAAACAGGTAAATACTGGGATGTAAAATTACCTCTAGTCGTAAAGGCGCTAAGAGCAACTCCAAGTATTGCTACTAAGATGTCACCTTCTGAATTGATGACTGGTAGAAGAATAGTTCTACCTCAACATCTATTGTACCATACATCAAACCAGAACTTGATAAATGCCGCCAATACACATCAATATGTGGAGAACCTAAGGAAGCATTTGGTCAAAGGAACATAGAGAAGTCGGCAACTGCTGCTAAAACCTTCTCCGCCAGACTTCAGGAACGGTGAGTATCTATTTGGGGCTTAGTTTTAGGATTTTTTTTTTTTAAGATTAGGGATTTAATGGACTGTAAAAGAGTTGATTGCCCTTTTAAGGGCAGTTAAAGAGCTGAATGCCCTTTTAAGGGTAAGATACATAATCAGTTGGGTTTTGTATGTGAAATTATACATCAAGTTATTATGATCTCAAAACTTCCAAAAAGGAATATGAAATTAATTATAAAGTTTATCTTTATAACTTTGGAAGAGATCAGGTTGAGGAGAAGAAATATCTTCCATCATGGAAGGGTCTTTTTATCATTACTGACAAAATATCTCCAGTTGCCTATAAAATTAGGATATCTAAAAATGATACTTTTATGGGCAAAGGGATCCATATTAATCAGCTGCGAGCGTGCCATCCTAGATCCCATCTACAAGTCATAGAGGGAGAACGAAAGGCCATATCCCCAAATGCACTAAAGAAATATTGTAGTTTAAAGATGCCTAGCTAGCGAGCATGAGGGCTCAAAAATAGCAGACTCTCTTCATAATAAGATTGTCTATGAGGCATACTGTCAGTACATTGATGTACCGTAATGTGATGAAGAGGTTCCCTAAAAATAGTGTAACAAGAATAGATATTGTATTCATGTCCATAAAGGAAGTACTAAAACATTGTCCATATCTCCCATTGAGAAAATCTCAAGGAACACACACAATCCCATGTTACAACTTAGATGTAGGGAAACATATTGGATTCACAAGCACATACATTGACCTCGGAAGGTCTTAATGAATGTGTGGATTTAGCAGCATTTGATTTATGACTGACTGATTTGAATTATTGGTCTATATTTATTTTATCCTTTAGTCATTATTATATTATATATGTTATCCACGTCCACATTCACTTTTTTGTGACATGTGTGGTGATGGGCTGTACATGTTGCCAAATAAGGATTTGATAACCCCACAGATTAAGATTTTAGTCACTTAGATAATATCAAATTGTGTTAGGGTCTCAATATCTCTCAATTTAGCTTAATATTGTATTCCCTTCAAGATCCCACTTAAGTGTATTACCTTGTTCCACCTGATTGAATTTACTCCTATATGTCAGTGACCCTCAATAGTATCCACAGTGCATATATATATATATATATATATATATATATATATATATATATATATATATATATATACATATATATATACCCTGAGTTACTGGGTATAGTATAAGATAAACAAATACACTTTATCATTATAATTTAAACTATATAGCGTAATTTACCACCACTATATACTACACCACTTTAATTATGATCATATCATCTGTCACATTTTATTGTACCCATATCTTAAAGCACTTTATACTTTTTAGTGCCCACACTACACATATATGTTTATATATGTATATATATATGCATACATATGTATGTGTGTGTGTATATATATATATATATATATATATATATATGTATACATGTATCCTCAGTGATGGGGTCCATTATATGACAAGAGTTGAACATAGTTTGCCTTAACTTCTGTCACACTGTACAATTTTGTACCATTTGTCACTATTTGTCACTATTGTATAGCATATATTAATCATGACCATACTCTCACATATTTCTAAGCATATGACTCATACACTATACATTAATCTAGATTGAGTGTCTATATGTTTGGCGCGATATCGGTGCATCTATTTTTATACTCTTTTATCCCCTTCACAGAGGCTGATCAAAGCTAACACTATTATGGGTGCAATTTTTGATAGATGGTTATCACTTCTTTCTTCTTTACTACATATTCCTCATCATATTGACGCTTTTTAATGGGCGTATACTATAGCTCATAATCACTTCCCCCATTGCCTATGCTTTATTCATCACTGTGACGTATTCTTAATGGGCGTTTTTCACATCTGACAATAATGATGAGTCAGCCTATCCCCACGATTACACGGACCGATCTCACTAACAGACTCCGCCTTCTCCTAGTTCTGTACACACCGAATATACACTGAGGCGCTTCTCACACAAACTTCCCCATAGCAAGTACATGTATAATTTCAGGGTCTGAAGTGCTGTCATTGTCTCTACACTATAAGGTACTCAATGATACTCTGTTATCACCCAGGTATCACGAACAATAGTATATGCCAATAAAACTTGGTGACATGCGTCATAAATTTAATGTTTAGCTGCTTGAATACATAAGTACTATTATTATTTTTTTTAAGTTACGATTTCAGATGGTATGTCTGTTGATATGTGATAGGGTTGTCTGTGAGGAACAGTTATGTAGAAAGATTAACTTGCCGTATTGTATCAATTTTGCGATATAATGTAACTATATTAAATAGAAGCATATGTATTTGTAATCCTGATACAAATAGTATCAATCAGACCTCCCTCATTGGATATTACTTTTAGCCAATCCTTCCATACTATATCTGAAATGTTTACTTTTGGTACCATGACATACTTAATTGATGTACTCCAACACCAGGTGTGGCTTTATTAGGTTTTGATACTTTGTATGGTTTATATAGCAACCTTTTTGGTTGAGAAACGTGTTGCTTGCTTTTTATGCTTTTATTAAAGTTGAATCTTTTTAATTTACCACTTGCTGCCATACCTTATTTATTTCATCATTTGACATCTTGTGATGCCCACTATTTAAGAACCTTCCTCCTGAGCTTTGGATTCCTTTTGTCAGGAATTGTGGTTATGCTGTACCTTTAAGGAATTCAACCAATAGGATTCTTCCTCCTCTCATTTAAACACCTGCTCAGGTTACAAACGTTGCTTAGTATTTTGTTATTTTCACTAGTAACACTGAGCCTTGCTACAGCTGAAGTACTGCCTTCTCTCTGCATTTGTTTAACCTCTTGGTCTTTTGTGTTTGCAAATAGGAACTACAGTCACTGGAATCAATTCCTTTTATCTAGGAACTTTCTGTTTGCACATTCCTGCACAGCCAGTGACTGCAACTAAATATTCATCTACCTTATCAACACCCTCCAACTGCCTTCCTCCAGACTCACCATTGTCTACTTAACAAAGGTACTCTGCAGATGTACATATTTAATTTTACCTTATATTTCTTGTGAATTGCATAATATCAGTTTAAGCTCTCCACTCTGTCCTGTGACATCACAAGCTCTGCAAAGACTCATCTGTGCACACAGAACAGGAAGTCTCCTCCCCTCCAGATCAGATACCAACATTCAGAGACTCTAGTCACTGCTGTGAGCTTCACAAGAGATTCTGTGAGTACACAATGTTTTATTGAACAGACTTAGCATTTAAGAAACTGCTACTTAATTGTGGATTGCATAAAACATATAAGGTTGTCTAAACTGCTACTGAATTGTGGACTGCATAAAACATATAAGACTGTCTTACTTCTCATGCCTGATTAACTCACTCACTGCAGCTTTGCATAAAACATATAAGACTGTCTTACTTCTCTTGCCGGATTAACTCACTCACTGCAGCTTAACTGTTAAAGCAACTCTCAAGTATATTCTAAGGAAAAGACAAAGTAAATCCACCTTATTTTTATTTTTCTTACTACTCAGTTAATTTATCTTTAAAGTTCCATCATCTATAAATAATAGATTGAATGGATACCAAAGTTATATCTTGTTTGTACATTCTCCATACCAAATTAACCTTTGCAAACTAAATGACACTATACTACTTGGTTTCACTTTGAAGCTAGTGTTACCATATCAATTAGTGTTACATTCAAATATTTCTAAATCTTACATAATACTAAGCCTAATAATAAGAAAAAAAAAATAAAAAAAAAATAAATAAATAAGAATTTAGTGATTTATATTCAGCTAGTATGGATCCTGCTGAAATACCTCAATTTGTATATAATTTAAATCAAAAGGTGGATAAAATGGGACAAGCCATTTTAGATTTGCAACTTGAAACTCAGGTACTTAGAGAACTAATTAAAGATCTCAAAGATCAAAACACACCAAGTACTGAGCCACAAGTAAGCCTACCAGAACCTTTCACTGGTGATAGGAGGTTATACAGGCAATTCAAAAATGCATGCCATTTGTTATTTAACCTAAAACCCAAAACGTACCCTACAGACAGGGTCAGGGTTCTTTCAACAATTTCATTTCTTAGGTCAGAACCCAGGGTGTGGGCTGACCACTTATGTGAAACAAATGATCCTTTGCTGAATTCTTTCTCAGGATTTTTTTCTGCTATGGATGAGCTGTACAGGGATGCAGATATACAACTCACCGCTGAACAAAAAATGAGGAGTCTCAAGCAAGGAAAAAAAAACAGTAGAAGACTACATCACCGAATTTAAATTATATGCATCAGATTCTGCCTGGAGTTCGGTTTCCCTAAGAAATCAGTTCAGACTGGGATTGTCTGACTCAGTTAAAGATGAACTTGCTCGAATAGAAATGCCAAGTACCTTAGAAGCACTTATGAAACTGGCAACACAAATTGACCGAAGACTCAGGGAACGCAAGGCAGAACGCAGCTATTCTGAAACTACATCTAAGCCATCTTCATCTACTTACTCACCCCAGAGACCTATAACTACAGAACAAGCAACACCCATGGAGATTGGAGTTATTAGAGGACCCCTTACCGCAGATGAAAGAATGAGACGTAAAACCAACCATCTCTGTATGTATTGTGGCAATTCCAACCATATGGTCACAGATTGCCCCATCTTACGCAAGAACAAAAGGAGTAAGTTTTTAACTATAAATAACACTAGTCATGTAGAAAAAACACTTTCTTATTGCAATTTATCTCTTACTCTGCAGTGGGACCTTAGAAGACTCACAACCAATGCCATAGTGGACTCCGGAGCTTTTGGCAATTTCATAGATATCAGCACTGTTCAAAAAAATAAAATACCTACCGTATTAAAAAAAACTCCAGTCTCTCTCAAGGTTATTGATGGTTCTGATCTAAAATATGGTCCAATCACACATAACACAATTCCAATATTAGTTACTATTGATGGGGCACATACAGAATATCTTACATTTGACATCATACCATCACCACATTTTCAGGTTGTTTTGGGTCTGTATTGGTTACAGTTACACAACCCTAGCATCAATTGGTCTAGTTTCTCAGTAAACTTTACTTCACCCTATTGTGAAAGCACTTGTTACCCACAGCCTGTAATACTTCAAGCAACTACTGAAGAAGTAAAAATACCTGAACCCTATCAAGATTTTGTTGAAGTCTTCAGTAAGTCTGAGGCCGAATCATTACCCCCGCACCGGGTTTATGACTGCCCGATAGAACTAATCCCTGGAGCAACATTACCAGTTGGTCACTTATACCCATTAAGTCAACCGGAATTGGATCATTTAAAGCAATACCTACAGGACAACCTAAGGAAAGGTTTCATACGCCCCTCTTCCTCTCCTGCCGCAGCTGGTATGTTCTTCGTGACCAACAAAGACTCTACTCTCAGACCTATAATAGATTATAGGGAGCTCAACAAACGTACAGTAAAAAACCGGTACCCACTTCCATTGATACCGGAACTGATCGAACGCCTAACCAATGCATCCATTTTCACAAAGCTTGATTTAAGGGGGGCTTACAACCTAATCCGTATAAGGGAAGGCGACGAATGGCTCACTGCATTCAGAACGAGGTATGGCCTCTATGAATACCTAGTGATGCCATTCGGCCTTTGTAATGCCCCCGCAACCTTCCAACACTTCATAAATGACATATTCCGTGATTTACTAGATGTCTGTTTGGTTGTATATCTTGATGATATTCTAATTTATTCTAATAACATATCAGACCACATAAAACATGTACGTTGGGTGTTAGCTCGTTTAAAAATACATAAGTTATATGCAAAATTAGAGAAGTGTTCTTTCCACAACACTTCCATTTCATTTCTAGGATACACCATTTCCTCAGCTGGCATTCAGATGCAGTCAGAAAAGGTCGAAGCAGTTAAACATTGGCCACAGCCTACTGATCGGAAATCTTTGCAAAGATTTCTTGGTTTCGCTAACTATTATCGAAAATTTATAAAGAATTTTTCGACGGCTGTAAAACCACTCACTCAACTCACTGGAACTACACATCCATTCCTATGGGAAGAGAAGCATACTCATGTTTTTGAAAATTTAAAAAGATTATTTACAGAAGCTCCTATACTAATGTTGCCAAATGTTGAACTACAATACATACTGGAGGTAGACTCTTCAGATTATGCTATAGGTGCTGTATTATCCCAACAAAAAGCTCCTAACGAACCTATGCACCCAATCTCTTTCTTTTCTAAGACCATGACATCAGCAGAAAGAAACTATGCAATTGGGGATAAAGAATTGCTAGCCATTCGTCGATCTTTGGAATTCTGGAGACACCTTCTTGAAGGTGCAAAGAAAACTTTCATAATCTACACTGACCATAAGAACCTACAATATCTCCAAAATAATAAAACCTTGTCAGCCAGACAGGTTAGATGGAGTCTTTATTTTGCTAGATTCGATTTCCAAATCATATATCGACCTGCTTGCAAAAATGGAAAAGCGGATGCACTTTCCCGTCAACTATCAATACCTCCAACATTTTCAAAACCCTCAAATATCATACCAACGGAAAGATTCATTGGGTTGACCTCAGATTTCATCTCGGATGTTAAGAAGTTTTCAAATACTCCACCCCCTGACTCCAAATTTGACTTGATCATCAAGGATGGAATATATTACTATAAAGATAGAATCTACTTACCTGAACCCCTCAGACTAGAAATAATCAAAGAACACCATGATACTCCATTATCTGGACACCCAGGAGAAACTCGTACATTACAGCTGTTAACTAGATTATACTGGTGGCCGAACATGAAAAGGTCTATCTCTGAATACATCAAGGGCTGTATTACCTGTCAAACTTGTAAAACTGAAAAGAAAACACCATATGGCTTATTAATGCCCATTCCAGTTTCAGACAGACCATTCACAATTGTGAAAGTTGTTAATCAGAATGCGGTTACACTTAAATTACCACCTTGTATGAAAATACACGCTACTTTTCATGTTTCCCTCCTTAAGCCTTATACTCCAACGAGATCTAAAGCACCTATACTCCCATCCTCACTCAGCATGCAAGACTCGGATGTGTATGAGGTTAAGGAACTCCTTGATTCACGTTATTCTAGAGGAATGTTACAATACCTTGTGAGGTGGAAGAATTATTCGGAAGAAGAAGATAATTGGGAGCCTGCTTCTAATATTTACGCACCTAGGTTGGTGGCACAATTTCACAGGAGATTTCCGGACCGTCCCAGGCCTCAAGCTGAGGATCAGCTTGCTTGAGGGGGGAGTCATGTCAGGAATTGTGGTTATGCTGTACCTTTAAGGAATTCAACCAATAGGATTCTTCCTCCTCTCATTTAAACACCTGCTCAGGTTACAAACGTTGCTTAGTATTTTGTTATTTTCACTAGTAACACTGAGCCTTGCTACAGCTGAAGTACTGCCTTCTCTCTGCATTTGTTTAACCTCTTGGTCTTTTGTGTTTGCAAATAGGAACTACAGTCACTGGAATCAATTCCTTTTATCTAGGAACTTTCTGTTTGCACATTCCTGCACAGCCAGTGACTGCAACTAAATATTCATCTACCTTATCAACACCCTCCAACTGCCTTCCTCCAGACTCACCATTGTCTACTTAACAAAGGTACTCTGCAGATGTACATATTTAATTTTACCTTATATTTCTTGTGAATTGCATAATATCAGTTTAAGCTCTCCACTCTGTCCTGTGACATCACAAGCTCTGCAAAGACTCATCTGTGCACACAGAACAGGAAGTCTCCTCCCCTCCAGATCAGATACCAACATTCAGAGACTCTAGTCACTGCTGTGAGCTTCACAAGAGATTCTGTGAGTACACAATGTTTTATTGAACAGACTTAGCATTTAAGAAACTGCTACTTAATTGTGGATTGCATAAAACATATAAGGTTGTCTAAACTGCTACTGAATTGTGGACTGCATAAAACATATAAGACTGTCTTACTTCTCATGCCTGATTAACTCACTCACTGCAGCTTTGCATAAAACATATAAGACTGTCTTACTTCTCTTGCCGGATTAACTCACTCACTGCAGCTTAACTGTTAAAGCAACTCTCAAGTATATTCTAAGGAAAAGACAAAGTAAATCCACCTTATTTTTATTTTTCTTACTACTCAGTTAATTTATCTTTAAAGTTCCATCATCTATAAATAATAGATTGAATGGATACCAAAGTTATATCTTGTTTGTACATTCTCCATACCAAATTAACCTTTGCAAACTAAATGACACTATACTACTTGGTTTCACTTTGAAGCTAGTGTTACCATATCAATTAGTGTTACATTCAAATATTTCTAAATCTTACACCTTTGGAGTGTATCCTGATAGACCGGATGCCAGTCTGCTTGGTGACTGTATTTAATCCCAGCTTGCCACAATTGCACCAATGGGGGTGCTTTACCACACGTGAGTACAATTCCATTTGTATCATATATAATCACTGAGCCAAACAATACTAGGCCATATCAGCATTATTTTGCTTTAACCTCATTTAGAGACTACTGACCCTTCGCCAGAGGCCAGTCTGCTGGGTGACTGATTCCAGCCTGCTCTATGTGCACTACCAAGCTACTTCATCAAATGTGAGTGTAATATATCACACCATTATTTGCTATTCAGTTAGACAATAATAGGTCATGTGGTGCTTCTGTTCTCCTATGTCACACTACAAATGTGGCACTACCAACTGTAAGGCTTGTGGACATACACTGATAACCAAACAGTTTCAATCCAAGGGGACTCAAATAGTTTACAACTTGGATAGCTGTATCAATTGCAGATCTAGTTTTGTTGTTTATTTGGAAACTTGTCAGGAATGTAACTTACAGTATGTAGGTTTGACCACAGGGGTGGGAAAGGTACTGATTAGGGAACATCTGAATGACTTAACAGCCCATCTTATTGAAAAACACAGTTGCCAGGTGAGGAGTTAAGCATGGAGGGTGATAGACCAGATTATGCAGCACATTAGAGTTGGAGACATGGATGTTCTTCTTTCCTTTATAGAGGCTTTCTGGATATTCATCTTAAGGACGCAAATTCCTCTATGCTTTAATATCAAAGCTGACATAACAAATGTATGGTACTGGAGACCAAAAAATATATTTTTTGCATGAAAATAATACCTTTCCTTCTTTTTTTGCTCCATTCTTGTCTCCCCTGTGGTCATGATATAAATCTAAATAGAAAAATGTTTCAAAATTACATTTATGTAAAGAACAATTTACATCTTATTTGTACCTACCATTTTTTTTATATGTTACTCAATTATATCTATCCTGAGGTTATAGAAGGATTAATTGTTGGGTTAATAATGCCTTCCCATTAACCATTACGCTTAATAATGCCTTCCATTAATATGTGGTTTAATTTTCTCTTTAAGAGACTATGGAGTGGTTAAGTAGGAGGACAAAGGTGCTCACTATGATGTTTTGCTAAAACCAGTCAGGAACAACCTAAGGGTATATATAATTACGCAAATGTGTATAATGATTATAGGTCACGGAAGAAGTCATGAGCCGAAAAGCGTCTGTACAGTTTTCTACTTGCATGTTTCATGCGCTAATAAACTAAACTCTTTCCCGAGCTCAGCTATATACTATTTGTGTTCAATTGATCAGATTTTACTTGTCATATGTGATATAAGTTCCTTGTTTGAGGACTAATTTCACAGTAGCAGTCAGAAAATACAGCTTCACAGTAAGCCATTCTTGTAGGGTGAAACAATGCCCCCCCCCCCCAAGTTACATTTGCAGCTTTGAGGCAGTTGAGGTGTAGACTCGCTCTTGTGACCTCTGCTTCTTAAAGGGACATAAAATCCCAACATTTTCTTTCATTATTCAGACAGAGCATACCATTTTAAATAACTTTCCAATTTACTTCTATTATCAAATTTTCTTAATTTTCTTGTTATACATTGTTGAAAAGCATGAACGTAAGATCAGGAGAGTGTATGAGTCTGCATCACAATATAGCTGCAGTTTTGCAAAAATGTTATACATTAGTAAGAGCACTAGATGGCAGCACTATTTCCTGTCATGTAGGACTAATGTTATACATTAGCAAGAGCACTAGATGGCAGCACTATTTCCTGTCATGTAGTACTAATGTTATACATTAGCAAGAGCAATAGACGGCAGCACTATTTCCTGTCATGTAGTACTAATGTTATACATTAGTAAGAGCACTAGATGGCAGCGCTATTTCCTGTCATGTAGTACTAATGTTATACATGAGCAAGAACACTAGATGGCAGCGCTATTTCCTGTCATGTAGTATTAATGTTATACATTAGCAAGAGCACTAGATGGCAGCACTATTTCCTGTCATGTAGTACTAATGTTATACATTAGCAAGAGCACTAGACGGCAGCACTATTTCCTGTCATGTAGTACTAATGTTATACATTATTAAGAGCACTAGATGGCAGCACTATTTCCTGTCATGTAGAACTAATGTTATACATTAGTAAGAGCACTAGATGGCAGCACTATTTCCTGTCATGTAGTACTAATGTTATACATTAGCAAGAGCTCTAGATGGTAGCACTATTTCCTGTCATGTAGTACTAATGTTAAACATTAGTAAGAGCACTAGATGGCAGCACTATTTCCTGTCATGTAGTACTAATTTTATACATTAGCAAGAGCACTAGATGGCAGCACTATTTCCTGTCATGTAGGACTAATGTTATACATTAGCAAGAGCACTAGATGGCAGCACTATTTCCTGTCATGTAGGACTAATGTTATACATTAGTAAGAGCACTAGATGGCAGCACTATTTCCTGTCATGTAGTACTAATGTTATACATTAGAAAGAGCACTAGATGGCAGCACTATTTCCTGTCATGTAGTCCTCCAGACATGTGCACGCTATCTATCTAAATATCACTTCAACAAAGAAGAATGAGAATGAAGCAAATTTGATAATAGAAGTAAATTGGAAACTGTTTTTAAAATTCTATTCCCTTTCTGAATCATGAAAGAAAAATGTTGGGTTTCATGTCCCTTAACTCGTCTGAACTCACAGAGGTTGCAGATGTCAAACTTCCAGACTCATTCATCTAGGATGACTGAAAACCTCTTTGCACAATTAGTTGCAT
The DNA here is from genome assembly GCF_027579735.1 of Bombina bombina. Classification (NCBI taxonomy): domain Eukaryota; kingdom Metazoa; phylum Chordata; class Amphibia; order Anura; family Bombinatoridae; genus Bombina; species Bombina bombina. The sequence continues at coordinate 1,484,852,075 of NC_069499.1, read as the reverse complement.
CAGAACTCTTGAATAAAAGATGTAAGAGTTTATTGTTGCAAACGATTATTATATGTGATGTTTTATATTATTTTATTGTAATTAAAGGGACATTATACACTCATTTTTTCTTTGCATAAATGTTTTGTAGATGATCTGTTTATATAGCCCATAAAGTTTTTTTTTTTAAATAAATGTATAGTTTTGCTTATTTTTAAATAACATTGCTCTGATTTTCAGACTCCTAACCAAGCCCCAAAGTTTTATGTGAATACCGTCAGCTACCTTCTCCAGCTTGCTCCTGTTTGTGTAAAGGGTCTATTCATATGCAAAAGAAGGGGGAGGGGGGAGTGTCTTATTTGCCACTTGCAGTGGGCTTTCCAGCTACCTTTTCAACAGAGCTAAACTGAGAGCTTCTAAGAAAGTTTTTAAACAGTTTAATACTGGATTTTTATATCAGTATCTGTGCATCTTATTCTTTATAAAGTGTCTATTACATGCAGTTATATGAAAATGAGTGTATACTGTCCCTTTAATCTTTTATTCAACAGTTCTTTCATGGAGGTAAATGTACTGGCGCAAATCTTTGACTTTAAAAGGAAAGTCTAATCAAAATTAAACTTTCATGATTCAGATAGGACATGTAATTTTAAACAACTTTCCAATTTACTTTTATCATCAAATTTGCTTTGCTCTCTTGGTATTCTTTGTGGAAAGCTAAAGCTAAAGCTAGGTAGGCTCATATGCTAATTTCTAAGCTGTTGAACTGCCTCTTATCTCAGTGCATTTTGACAGTTTTGACAGCTAGATACTGCTTGTTCATGTGTGATATATAGGTAACATTGTGCTCACTCCCGTGGAGTTATTTAATAGTCAGCACTGATTGGCTTAAATGCACGTCTGTCAAAATAACTGAAATAAGGTGGCAGTCTGCAGAAGCTTAGAAACCAGGTAATCATAGAGGTAAAAAGTATATTAATATTTCTGTGTTGTTTATGCAAGACTGGGGAATCACGTTTGTAATGCGTCCATCGCCGTTGCCAGTTGCGCACACATCCTCAAAGGAATGTTGGCTGCGCAAGGCAGCCAAAAAAATGTTGGCTGCGCGTGCAGCCAAAAAAATCCACCTGGATGCTGCGTAGGAAAACCCGAAGCCTTAAAAAAAAACACGCAACCGCTCGCACAAAATAACTAAAAAACATGTAACCGCCTGCAAGAAATAAAATTAAATCACGTACATTCCCGCACGAAGTATTAACAAACACCTAAACCGTCAACCCCCACATTGCAAAACAATAAAGTAATTAAAGGAACATTAAACCAAAAAAATTCTTTCATTATTCAAATAGAGAATACAATTTTTAAAAAGTATGGAATTTACTTCTATTATCAAAAATGTTTAATTCTTGTTATTCTTTGTTAAAGAGATAGCTAGGTAGGTAGCGTGCACATGCCTGAAGCACTACATGACAGGAAGTGCTGCCATCTAGTGCTACCGCTAATGTATAACATTGTAGAAAAACTGCTGCTATATAGTGCTGCGGACACGTGCACACTCTTGAGCTTACATTTCTGCTTTTCAAAAAAGGATAACAAGAAAACGAAGAAAATATGATAATAGAAGTAAATTAGAAAGTTGTTTAAAATTTTATGTTCTATCTAAATCATGAATGAAAAAAATTGGGTTTTACGTCCATTTAACCCCTAATCCACAAATAACATAATTAAAATATTAACCCCTTAACTGCCAACCACCCACATCGCAATAAACCTAATTAACCTAACATAAAAAAAAATATTTTTGATAATTTTTGTTTATTTTTTTCTGCAATGTTAGACTTTTTTTATTTTTTGTAATTTAATGTTAGTTTTTTTTTTTTAGTTTAATTGTAATTTAGTAGTAAATGGGGCTGATTTAGGGGGCATTAGGTTAGGGGACTTAGTAATTAAATTTATTATTTTTGTGTGTTGGGGGTTTTTGCGGTATAGCGGTTAATATATTAATTAGGGTTATTGCGATGTGGGGGTTTGGCGGTTTAGGGGTTCTAACATTGCAGAAAAAAATAAACAAAAGTTATCAAATATATATATTTTTTTATACCTAATACATGACAATAAAAAGCCCCCCAAAATAAAAAGCCCCCCAAAATAAAAACACCCCTAATCTAAACTACCAATAACCCTCAAAAGGCCCTTTTGTAGGGCATTGCCCTAAATTAAACAGCTCTTTTACCTCTAAAAAATACTAAGTCCCCCCCAAAAGTAAAAATCCCCCACCCACCTAACCCACCAAAATAAAAAAAACTAACACTAAACACTTATATGGGCATTGCCTTTAAAAGGGCATTCAGCTCTTTTAATGCCCTTAAAAGGGCAATAAACTCTTTTTCAAGCCCCAAAAACCCTAATCTAAAAAAAAAACACCCCAAACATTTAAATAAAAAAGCCTAAACCTAAACTCCAAATAGGTACTCACTGTTCCTGAAGTCCGGCGGAGAAGGTCTTCTTCCAGACGGATCCATCATCTTCTATCTTCATCCGGAATGAAGGCAGCGCAGAGCTGTGTTCCCAATGCCTGGATCCTCAGCGACGGTCCTCAACAGCGGCGGTCCTCGGTGGCGGAAGTCCTTGGCGGCGTGGAGGCTCCTTTTCATGCGATCGTCCGTCGCACACTGAAGAATGAATGCAAGGTATCCCATATTTATTAGGGTACCTTGCATTCCTATTGGCTATAATTTTGAAATCAGCCAATAGGATGAGGGCTACTGAAATATTATTGGCTAATTTGAACAGCCAATAGGATTTCATTAGCTCTAATCCTATTGTCTGATTTCAAAATTTGACAGACATCGGATAAAGAGGAGCCTCCATGCCGCCGCCACCGAGGACCGCCAATGTTGAGGACCGCCATTGAGGATCCAGGCATCCGGAACACAGCTCCGCACCTCCGCTCTGCGCCGCCTTCACTCCGGATGAAGATAGAAAATGATGGATCCGTCAGGAAGAAGACCTTCTCCACTGGACTTCAGGAACAGTGAGTATCTATTTGGGGCTTAGGTTTAGGCTTTGTAATTTCAATTTTTGGGGTGTTTTTTTTTAGAATAGGGTTTTTTGGGCTTGAAAAAGAGCTGAATGCAATGCAATGCCCATACAAATGCCACTTTAGGGACAATGGGTAGTTTAGTTTTTTTTTGTGTCAGGTTTTTTTATTTTGGGGGGTTTGGTGGGTGGGGGTTTTTTACTGTTAGGGGGGACTTAGTATTTTTTAGTGGTAAAAGAGCTGTTTAGCTTAGGGCAATGCCCTACAAAATGCCCTTTTAAGGGCTATTGGTAGTTTAGCATTAGATTAGGGGGTGTTTTTATTTTGTTGGGGATTTTTTATTTTTTATAGGGGTATTAGTTTAGCTTTAATTTTTTTTATTTTGGATAGCTTTGTTTATTTTTTTCCTGTAATTTTACTTTTTTTATTTTTTGAAACTTTAGCTTGGGGGGTTGTATTTTTTAACCATAGACTTCCCTCTGGGCAGGCTTATCGCCTAGTAGGTAATAAAGGAATTATCTATCATTTTAAACAATTCTGGTGTAGGCATAAGAATGCCTGGGCTAAGCATAAGGCTATCCTATGAGATAGATAAGTTTATACTTTTAGGAAATTTCGGGCTGTCTTGCTGGGCCTATGGGGCCCATTTATCGAGGGCTGAATGGCCCCCCCTTTTAGCTGCCGATTGGCCGTGAATCTGCAGGGGACGGCATTGCACAAGCAGTTCACCAGAACTGTTTGTGCAATGTTAAATGCCGACAGTGTATGTTGTCAGCATTCAGCGATGTCTGGCGGACATGATACGCTAAAGCGTATTATGTCAGACAGACATTGATAAATCTGCCTCTTTTATGAAAAAAATGTAGCTTTTTAGAATTTGGCCCTAAATTGCCATTAAGGATAGCCCGTATTATATAGATTAGAGAGGCCCCATTGTACAGTACGGAAATAAAAGCAATTTGTTTCTTGCAAGGTGTTCACTGTTACCATTATATAGACAAAAATCCTATTTTTGTTTTAAAAGAGGGATTTGTCTACTAGAAAATAAACGTTATTAGGGGAATCTAGACATTCCAGATTTTTTTTATTGAACATATAATGACCCATTCCAAAGCAGATCCCTATGTATTTTTTTTTTTTAACTTTATTTTTAAAACATCTACTGTGTGGTACTGGTCCAAACATCAACTGTAGGTTATTCCGGGATCAAATCCTACAAAAAAAAAGTGTGGGAACTCACCAAGACTTCCACCCCCCTCATAATTAATATTGTTTTTTATACACACACACACACTCTATTTATATGTAAATAAGCTATACACTTTGGTTAATGAAAGAAAATTAAATCCAATGAAGGGTTATGTGGTTGCCTTTGGGCCTGAGAAGCCTCCTCTGTCACAGTGCCTCACCCACGTAAGGTGCAATAGTCCTATTTCTGCAGTGGGGAGCTAAATAACACAAGAGCAAGCCACACAGAAATGTAAGCACCATGTGTTCCACACTGTGCAGGATGATTACACAGCAGGACTGCTGCCATAATTGCATTTAGTGTATTGGAGGAAGTGTTACTGCCCATTACTAGAGGATTTCACTATCCCTCTAACCAGACTGTGCTCCGGCTCCTCCCACCAGCAGCAGCAGTGTTTACTGAAGCGTTGTCTGTTTTCTATCCAGAGCGAACTTAGTTCCTCCTGCAAAAATAGTGCAGGAACTCCGTTCCCATACGTTCCCGCTTGACTTGACCCCTGGGTAATTCTCTTTCAAATGGAGGTTTGTAGCTGCTAAGGGAGCTGAGAGTGAACATTTTGAAGAACCTCCCCCCATTCAGCTCCCTTGTAGCTACACTAAGCTTCCCGGTTCTGTGTGTACATGGTGAAGTCACTGGCCTCCCATAAAGCCTGGGTGTGCTGCCCACTATTTCACCATCAATCCCCTACCTGTAGTGCAGGGGATCGACAAAAACAGCGTTTGATCATTGATCCCACTACATGATGAAAAGGATCTTGTCATGTGCCCACAGGCCGTGATGTACATAATGAGCATAGCTTGTCATGTGCATCGAATCGGTTAAAAGGACAAGGGGTTAGTGAGCCTGATAGTCATAAAGAGGAAGGGGGTTAGGGAGTCATGTAGCCATAAAGGAATAGGGTGTCAGGTAGTCTTAAAGGGGTAGAAAGAAGTGGGTACATAGTCTAAAAAGGGTAGGGGTAAATTGTCTCAAAGGCATAGGGGGATAGTTTTAAAGGGGTAGGGGTAAATCTTAACAAGAGAGAAATTTAGGAGTAGGTGTTCTAAAATGAATCTGGGGTAAGGTAGTTTTAAAGGGTCAGGAGGCTAATTTATTGGGTAGTCTTAAAGGGCAAGCATGTAGGGTAGATTGTCTTAACGGGGCAGGGTGTTATAAGTAGTCCCTTTAAGATTACTCTACCTTTTTAACCCCAGCCCCTTTAAGACTTCCTGACCCCGTTACCCTCTACCCGTTTAAGATTATCTATAACATGCCCTTTAAAACTATCAAAAGCATTTTACATTATCACCCCTTTGATATGTCACTCTATTGTTACAGTAATATTCATGTCAATTCATCAACCTTTTGTCACTCTTTTGTTATGTCACTATTTTGATATTATTGCAAGTTAAAAAAAAAAAAAAAAACAGGATTCACTAACACGGAGATGTTAGATAGCACCAGTGCTGAAAAGCTCTGGCTATCACTTGAACGCTAAGCTTAAAGTAAACTAAATTTCCTCTCAAGTAATGCAGTTCTTTAATTAGAAATAAACTATTGTATTGTATTGTAATGTAAAAGTTAAACACTGCACACATACATATTTATATACATCATACACATACTTATATATACACATACAACATGTTCATATACATACATGTATTTATATTATCTTTACCTTTGAGCACTCCCCAGTCCAGCACTTTGTCACGTATCACATCCTTTTAAGTAGCTTTATTATTTTTCGATAATAAACCATTTTTTATTTTTATTTTAAAAAAATAATAATAAAAAAAATATGTATATATATATATATGTGTGTGTGTGTGTGAAATACTTTTATATATTTTTGATGTTTTGTTATTTGACATCACGTCTAAATTGGTCTTTTTTTGTGTGTGTTACGCTCAAGCCAATAACTTAATTCACTTCTTGTAATATGAGTACTAATTGTTCTCCATGTGATATTTATTACAAGTACAGGGATTGCTAAAAAAGGTCCATAGCGTTACAAGATTGTACATTATTCTTAGCTCAGCTCTGATCACCCTGAATTATTGATTTTGCTCCAATCAAGTCCAAGATACTTAATAAAGGAAAATAAAACAATATTGCAGTATACATTCAGGGCCAGATTATGAGTGGAGCACAAACATTTGCGTGCAAGGGACATCGGGTTTTTCACTATGGTTTGTGTGCAGGTTAAATTACGCTGGTATTACAAATTGAAAGTAAATACGATCGCTTGAGCGCAATCATGATTTACGCTAGAATGATTACCGCATCCTCAGAGCTCTGGCTAATTGTTTTGCGAAACGCAAAAGTTCCACACAATTACATTAAAAAGTACACTTACACTCATAATAACACCATATAATAACAATTATCCAAACAAAATATTGCACAAAAAAAGTTATAAGGGCTCAAAGATATGAGATTTCAGGTGTAAGAGAAAAAAAGCCAGGCAAAGCGCTTTAGCATATATATATATATATATATATATATATATATATATATATATATATATATATATATATATATATATATATATATATATATATGTCTATAAATGTGCGCATATGTATTTATATGTGCATATGTATTTACAGACATTTATAAACACATAAACAGATAACTATATATATGTAAACATATATAGACACATATAGAAGTGCATTAGAGCCCTTTGCAGTTAAAGGCACGAAAACAAGAAAAAACATATTTATGCAATAATCGTATTTACTAAAGGTTTTAACTAACTGTAAATATTTCACATTCCAACTATCTACACATAGCAGAATATGTTCTATGTATTTATAAATAGATATATCTGTATATATCTATACCTATATATAATTATATATACCATCAGATATATGTAAAAATAAGTATTTATGAATAAATAGAACATATTCTGCTTAGTGCAGAACATTGGAATGTGAAATATTCATATTTTCATGTCAGGTTATTGCACATAACAATATGCGATCGGGTTCGTGATGTGTGGGGCGTTAGGTTTTCTTTCCACCTTGTTTCTCTATTGACTTTCTTGGGGGAATAGGTGAACGTACACGCTATCAGGTTTACTTTTTACTTCCAACCCGTAATACTAGTGCAACACAAAGCGCAAATAGTGCTATAGCGAAATCCAAAAATAGTGCTCCACTTGTAATCTAGCCAATTGTTTAATTTCCTTGCTTTTCCTGCTTTCTCCACTCCCTACAGAAAGGCTTACACACAGGAAACTTAGGCCTAGATTTGGAGTTTGGCGGTAGATGGGCTGTTAACGCTCCGCGGGCTTTTTTCTGGCCGCACCATAAAATTAACTCTGGTATCGAGAGTTCAAAAAAAGGCTGCATTAGGCTCCAAAAAAGGAGCGTAGAGCATTTTTACCGCAAATGCAACTCTCGATACCAGAGTTGCTTACGGACGTGGCCAGCCTCAAAAACGTGCTCGTGCACGATTCCCCCATAGGAAACAATGGGGCTGTTTGAGCTGAAAAAAAACCTAACACCTGCAAAAAAGCAGCGTTCAGCTCCTAACGCAGCCCCATTGTTTTCTATGGGGAAACACTTCCTACGTCTGCACCTAACACTCTAACATGTACCCCGAGTCTAAACACCCCTAACCTTACACTTATTAACCCCTAATCTGCCGCCCCCGCTATCGCTGACCCCTGCATTATATTATTAACCCCTAATCTTCCGCTCCGTAAACCGCCGCTACCTACGTTATCCCTATGTACCCCTAATCTGCTGCCCCTAACACCGCCGACCCCTATATTATATTTATTAACCCCTAACCTGCCCCCCACAACGTCGCCGCCAGCTACCTACAATAATTAACCCCTAATCTTCCGTCCGCACAGCGCCGCCACCTACGTTATCCTTATGTACCCCTAATCTGCTGCCCCTAACACCGCCGACCCCTATATTATATTTATTAACCCCTAATCTGCCCCCCACAACGTCGCCGACACCTGCCTACACTTATTCACCCCTAATCTGCCGAGCGGACCTGAGCGCTACTATAATAAAGTTATTAACCCCTAATCCGCCTCACTAACCCTATCATAAATAGTATTAACCCCTAATCTGCCCTCCCTAACATCGCCGACACCTAACTTCAATTATTAACCCCTAATCTGACGACCGGAGCTCACCGCTATTCTAATAAATGTATTAACCTCTAAAGCTAAGTCTAACCCTAACACTAACACCCCCCTAACTTAAATATAATTTAAATCTAACAAAATAAATTAACTCTTATTAAATAACTTATTCCTATTTAAAGCTAAATACTTACCTGTAAAAAAAAATCCTAATATAACTACAATATAAATTATAATTACATTGTAGCTATTTTAGGATTAATATTTATTTTACAGGCAACTTGGTAATTATTTTAACCAGGTACAATAGCTATTAAATAGTTAAGAACTATTTAATAGTTACCTAGTTAAAATAATAACAAAATTACCTGTAAAATAAATCCTAACCTAAGTTATAATTAAACCTAACACTACCCTATCAATAAATTAATTAAATAAAATACCTACAATTACCTACAATTAACCTAACACTACACTATCAATAAATAAATTAAATACAATTCCTACAAATAACTACAATTACATAAACTAACTAAAGTACAAAAAATAAAAAAGAACTAAGTTACAAAAAATAAAAAAATATTTACAAACATAAGAAAAATATTACAACAATTTTAAACTAATTACACCTACTCTAAGCCCCCTAATAAAATAACAAAGACCCCCAAAATAAAAAAATGCCCTACCCTATTCTAAATTAATACATTTAAAAGCTCTTTTACCTTACCAGCCCTGAACAGGGCCCTTTGCGGGGCATGCCCCAAGAAAATCAGCTCTTTTGCCTGTAAAAAAAAACATACAATACCCCCCCCAACATTACAACCCACCACCCACATACCCCTAATCTAACCCAAACCCCCCTTAAATAAACCTAACACTAAGCCCCTGAAGATCTTCCTACCTTGTCTTCACCATACCAGGTTCACCGATCGGTCCAGAAGAGCTCCTCCGATGTCCTGATCCAAGCCCAAGCGGGGGGCTGAAGAGGTCCATGATCCAGCTGAAGTCTTCATCCAAGCGGGGCAGAAGAGTTCTTCCATCCGATTGAAGTCTTCATCCAAGCGGCATCCATCCGGAGCGAAGCGGCAGCATCCTGAAGACCTCCACCGCGGAACATCCATCCTGGCCGACGACTGAACGACGAATGACGGTTCCTTTAAATGACGTCATCCAAGATGGCGTCCCTCGAATTCCGATTGGCTGATAGGATTCTATCAGCCAATCGGAATTAAGGTAGGAATATTCTGATTGGCTGATGGAATCAGCCAATCAGAATCAAGTTCAATCCGATTGGCTGATCCAATCAGCCAATCAGATTGAGCTCGCATTCTATTGGCTGATCGGAACAGCCAATAGAATGCGAGCTCAATCTGATTGGCTGATTGGATCAGCCAATAGGATTGAACTTGATTCTGATTGGCTGATTCCATCAGCCTATCAGAATATTCCTACCTTAATTCCGATTGGCTGATAGAATCCTATCAGCCAATCGGAATTCGAGGGACGCCATCTTGGATGACGTCCCTTAAAGGAACCGTCATTCGTCGGGAGACGCCGGAAGAAGAGGATGGATCCGCGTCGGCTGCTTCAAGATGGACCCGCTCCGCACCGGATGGAAGAAGATCGAAGATGCCGCTTGGAGAAGATGTTTGCCGGTCCGGATGTCCTCTTCTTGCCGGATAGGAGGAAGACTTTGGAGCCTCTTCTGGACCTCTTCAGCACCGGATGCCAGGACGGATCGGTGATACCTGGATGGTGAAGACAAGGTAGGAAGATCTTCAGGGGCTTAGTGTTAGGTTTATTTAAGGGGGGTTTGGGTTAGATTAGGGGTATGTGGGTGGTGGGTTGTAATGTTGGGGGGGGTATTGTATGTTTTTTTTTACAGGCAAAAGAGCTGATTTTCTTGGGGCATGCCCCGCAAAGGGCCCTGTTCAGGGCTGGTAAGGTAAAAGAGCTTTTAACTCAATTAATTTAGAATAGGGTAGGGCATTTTTTTATTTTGGGGGTCTTTGTTATTTTATTAGGGGGCTTAGAGTAGGTGTAATTAGTTTAAAATTGTTGTAATATTTTTCTTATGTTTGTAAATATTTTTTTATTTTTTGTAACTTAGTTCTTTTTTATTTTTTGTACTTTAGTTAGTTTATGTAATTGTAGTTATTTGTAGCATTTGTATTTAATTTATTTATTGATAGTGTAGTGTTAGGTTAATTGTAGGTAATTGTAGGTAGTTTATTTAATTAATTTATTGATAGGGTAGTGTTAGGTTTAATTATAACTTAGGTTAGGATTTATTTTACAGGTAAATTTGTTATTATTTTAACTAGGTAACTATTAAATAGTTCTTAACTATTTAATAGCTATTGTACCTGGTTAAAATAATTACAAAGTTGCCTGTAAAATAAATATTAATCCTAAAATAGCTATAATATAATTATAATTTATATTGTAGCTATATTAGGATTTATTTTACAGGTAAGTATTTAGCTTTAAATAGGAATAATTTATTTAATAAGAGTTAATTTATTTTGTTAGATTTAAATTATATTTAAGTTAGGGGGGTGTTAGTGTTAGGGTTAGACTTAGCTTTAGGGGTTAATACATTTATTAGAATAGCGGTGAGCTCCGGTCGTCAGATTAGGGGTTAATAATTGAAGTTAGGTGTCGGCGATGTTAGGGAGGGCAGATTAGGGGTTAATACTATTTATGATAGGGTTAGTGAGGCGGATTAGGGGTTAATAACTTTATTATAGTAGCGCTCAGGTCCGCTCGGCAGATTAGGGGTTAATAAGTGTAGGCAGGTGTCGGCGACGTTGAGGGGGGCAGATTAGGGGTTAATAAATATAATATAGGGGTCGGCGGTGTTAGGGGCAGCAGATTAGGGTACATAAGGATAACGTAGGTGGCGGCGCTTTGCGGTCGGCAGATTAGGGGTTAATTATTGTAAGTAGCTGGCGGCGACATTGTGGGGGGCAGGTTAGGGGTTAATAAATGTAATACAGGGGTCGGCGGTGTTAGGGGCAGCAGATTAGGGGTACATAAGTATAACGTAGGTGGCGGTCGGCAGATTAGGGGTTAAAAAATTTTTATCGAGTGGCGGCGATGTGGGGGGACCTCGGTTTAGGGGTACATAGGTAGTTTATGGGTGTTAGTGTACTTTAGGGTACAGTAGTTAAGAGCTTTATGAACCGGCGTTAGCCCAGAAAGCTCTTAACTCCTGCTATTTTCCGGCGGCTGGAGTTTTGTCGTTAGAGCTCTAACGCTCACTTCAGAAACGACTCTAAATACCAGCGTTAGAAAGATCCCATTGAAAAGATAGGATACGCAATTGACGTAAGGGGATCTGCGGTATGGAAAAGTCGCGGCTGAAAAGTGAGCGTTAGACCCTATTTTGAGTGACTCCAAATACCGGCGGTAGCCTAAAACCAGCGTTAGGAGCCTCTAACGCTGGTTTTCACGGCTACCGCCGAACTCTAAATCTAGGCCTTAAGTATGATGAAGTTTTACTGACCCTGAAATGTTCTATAAAGTGCTTACCTACATTAAAGCTCATTTATGTCTGTCTCTAATTGCTCAGATTAAAAGACAGCAGGAACATTTCTAAAAAGCTTTTTAATGGGTTTATCCCCAGACTGTTCTTGATTTCCAAAACAGTGTAAATGTGTTAAATGACTGTAGAACTTTTCTTTTTCTCTTTTATTTCTCCTTTGCAAATAATTTAATTGCTGGTGTATGATATGTATGTATGACAACTAACTTTAATGTTTCTTTAAACTGTATTAATTAAGAAAAACAAAACAAAAAACTATCTATTATTCTAGATAATACTCAAGAGGTGACAGAAGGAGAATGTCACACTGCACTTTTGGACTTTTGCCAGTATAGACAAATTGCATATCCATATCATGTGACATATCCTGACATCATCATGTGTCACTTGGATACAGATTCCATCCCATAACTATTCTGGCATAAGAAGTATATTACTCTAATCTTGGGGAAAAAATGAAAGAGACCTTGCTGCATGCCAGCCTTTTGTGCACTTTCAAATGCTTTGAGCTTCTCTTCATTATAAAATAAAAATAAAAAAATGAAATGCTATTGAACCTCCCAATCTTAATAAACATTAGGACAGGTGCCCGTTTTCCATTTCCACTCAGACCATATTTAACAACCCAGGGGAATTTAAATGTTTGTTTTTGGGAAGCCTACTCGATTTCACAAGGACATTTCTTAGTTTTTTTTTATTTTCCCTCCCTAAGATTTTGTGTTTTTCCTATGTGGGAGCCTAGCCGTCAGTCACAGCTTCATAACAACTCTATTAGATGCATACAAAGTTGACCACTGTAATTCATTAGCCCAGGATATTTTTAGCTTGGGTGGTAGTAATGGCTTTAGAGAGCAGCTTTTTGCTTTTAGTTACATAAAAAAACCTTTAGGATTAATCTAATGTGTTTGACTTAGCTGCCTTGCCAGTCAAAAGCTAACCTCTCTTTTATAAAATTCCCAAAAGCAGCACTGCAGAGTTATTATTTTTTGGCTTTTATATTACTGCATTTGTACATGACCATTTTTTTTTATTTAAAGGGACATATAAGTAAAAAATGAATCTCTCATAAGCATAAAATTAAAAACCAAACAGGTTTACTTTCTATTTATTTTTTATTTATTATTTTGTCATTCTGTGTTTGTATCATTTGTTAAAACCAAAGTATGTTCATGAGTATTAACATGTGCTGAGCAATATATTGCAGCAGTGTTTGCTAGAATAGGAAAAGAAGAAAGGGGCACCTCATATCTGTGTATCTCAACTGAGTTGTGTATCAAATAAGTGAAAATACACTCGCAAGATTGTTGGCACCGTACAATGACCGGTGCTAAACGGTAGGCTAGCACTTAACAGCGGCTAGCTCACTGGCAACAGGCTTGGTACAAATGCAGATCTTAGTGTGTTGCACTTTCACAAAAAGAAATCTGGCTCCGAAAAGAGCCAAATGCTGGAAGCAGCCACCTAATTCCACATTCATCAGCTAACAAAACTGCTGAATGCACATGTCTGCTTAGAACGATAGTGCTTTTTCATTGTTTAAAGGGACATACTACCCAAATGTTTAAACACTTGAAAGTGGTGCAGCATAGTTGTAAAAAGCTGACTAGACAATATCACCTGAACATCTCTATATAAAAAAGAAAGTTATTTTACCTCAAAAGTTTCTCAGCAGCCACATCCCATTGTAAAGGACTTCTAAGCAGCAAATCAGTATGTCTGTCCCGGAACAGCGGAAGGAGCAAGCTTTCGTGCACACTTATCTTATTTTCCTATTCAGTGTAAGGAAGTTTACAATGAAATCTCATGAGAGTTTAGTGAAATCTCATGAGATCACAGTAAAAGAGTTCATGACCTCAGCACTGCTGAAGCTGATTGGCTGCTGTTCATTTAATTTTTTTATTTTTCTTTACCTGCAGCTGGGCAGTAACTGAGTATAACTTTTTACACAGAAATTACTCTGGTGAGCTGAAGAAATTGTGAGGTAAAATATCTTCCTTTTTTACATAGAGATGCTCAGGTGATATTTTCCTGTAAGCTTTTTACAGTTAAACTGCATCAGTTTCAAGTGATTTAGCATATGAGTAATATGTCCCTTTAACAAACCAGGAAAAATATTTTGTTGACTTGAGCAAACATTAATCATATTAACTTACTTTTTAATTAAAGCTATTTTAAGGGATGGTGGTGAAATTAAAAAATCCTGTAGCATTAAAGGGACAGGAAATTTCAAATTAAACTTTTATGGTTTAGATAAAATTGTTTTTCCAGATTAATTATTTTATCAAATTTGCTTTGTTCTTTTGGTATCTATTAGAATCAACCTAGGTAGGAACTGCTGCTTCTGAAGATTCCCTGTGCACTCCAATGAATTACTCCATTACTGGCTCAGGATTGACTGCCAGCATGTTCACAGCCAATTTAGAGATTAAGGTGACACAAAACCAGTGCATAAAATGTAAAACTCCTGCTGTTTATATACCTATAAAAAGTATGAAGGAAAAAATAAAAAGTCAGTAAAAAATTTGACATAATCTAAAAGTATACTTACTCTTCTCATGCTTCTCCTCACTCATCCAGTGTAGTCTATTCCATTATAGAAGCAGAGTGCTACAGCCAATTAGAAGCTCTAACACTAGCTTCTATAGAGAGAATAATTGCACACTCACTCTTCCTTCCTTCAGTTTCTGCTCAAATGTTGGGTGTTGCAGGGGTCCATATAAACAATGCAGAGAGAGATGCACAGTTTTATAATGACTTATATGTAAGGATCAAAAGGTGCTTCTAAACCATTGGTCATGCTGAATAAAATCTCCATAATTACACATATCAAGATTGATTTTGGTTGTAGACCACAACAGTGTGACTGTACCATTTCTGAGTAAGAGGGGAGTCAGTGCTAGTAAACAGTTATCGTGGCTGTTTTAGTTTACCTAGGTCACTACAGGGAGTGCAGAATTATTAGGCAAATGAGTATTTTGACCACATCATCCTCTTTATGCATGTTGTCTTACTCCAAGCTGTATAGGCTCGAAAGCCTACTACCAATTAAGCATATTAGGTGATGTGCATCTCTGTAATGAGAAGGGGTGTGGTCTAATGACATCAACACCCTATATCAGGTGTGCATAATTATTAGGCAACTTCCTTTCCTTTGGCAAAATGGGTCAAAAGAAGGACTTGACAGGCTCAGAAAAGTCAAAAATAGTGAGATATCTTGCAGAGGGATGCAGCACTCTTAAAATTGCAAAGCTTCTGAAGCGTGATCATCAAACAATCAAGTGTTTCATTCAAAATAGTCAACAGGGTCGCAAGAAGCGTGTGGAAAAACCAAGGCGCAAAATAACTGCCCATGAACTGAGAAAAGTCAAGCGTGCAGCTGCCAAGATGCCACTT
Organism: Bombina bombina; assembly: GCF_027579735.1. NCBI lineage: Eukaryota > Metazoa > Chordata > Amphibia > Anura > Bombinatoridae > Bombina > Bombina bombina. The sequence continues at coordinate 1,484,836,774 of NC_069499.1, read as the reverse complement.
GCCACCAGTTTGGCCATATTTCAGAGCTGCAACATCACTGGAGTGCCCAAAAGCACAAGGTGTGCAATACTCAGAGACATGGCCAAGGTAAGAAAGGCTGAAAAACGACCACCACTGAACAAGACACACAGGCTGAAACGTCAAGACTGGGCCAAGAAATATCTCAAGACTGATTTTTCTAAGGTTTTATGGACTGATGAAATGAGAGTGAGTCTTGATGGGCCAGATGGATGGGCCCGTGGCTGGATTGGTAAAGGGCAGAGAGCTCCAGTCCGACTCAGAGGCCAGCAAGGTGGAGGTGGAGTACTGGTTTGGGCTGGTATCATCAAAGATGAGCTTGTGGGGCCTTTTCGGGTTGAGGATGGAGTCAAGCTCAACTCCCAGTCCTACTGCCAGTTTCTGGAAGACACCTTCTTCAAGCAGTGGTACAGGAAGAAGTCTGCATCCTTCAAGAAAAACATGATTTTCATGCAGGACAATGCTCCATCACACGCGTCCAAGTACTCCACAGCGTGGCTGGCAAGAAAGGGTATAAAAGAAGAAAATCTAATGACATGGCCTCCTTGTTCACCTGATCTGAACCCCATTGAGAACCTGTGGTCCATCATCAAATGTGAGATTTACAAGGAGGGAAAACAGTACACCTCTCTGAACAGTGTCTGGGAGGCTGTGGTTGCTGCTGCATGCAATGTTGATGGTGAACAGATCAAAACACTGACAGAATCCATGGATGGCAGGCTTTTGAGTGTCCTTGCAAAGAAAGGTGGCTATATTGGTCACTGATTTGTTTTTGTTTTCTTTTTGAATGTCAGAAATGTATATTTGTGAATGTTGAGATGTTATATTGGTTTCACTGGTAAAAATAAATAATTTAAATGGGTATATATTTGTTTTTTGTTAAGTTGCCTAATAATTATGCACAGTAATAGTCACCTGCACACACAGATATCCCCCTAAAATAGCTATAACTAAAAACAAACTAAAAACTACTTCCAAAACTATTCAGCTTTGATATTAATGAGTTTTTTGGGTTCATTGAGAACATTTTTGTTGTTCAATAATAAAATTAATCCTCAAAAATACAACTTGCCTAATAATTCTGCACTCCCTGTAAATGCACCAATGACATTCCCCTCCTCAGGGAAGAAGCGTGGATGGTCTGTGCTGACCCACTTTTTGTTGTAGGATTGCAGATGCTGCCATTGACCTATTATTATTATTATTATTATCAGGTATTTGTAGAGCGCCAACAGATTCCGCAGCGCTGACCTAGGTTAATCATGGGGTTATATAAGTAAATGACGGGGAGATCATTGTGTTTTATTTGGAGAAACCCAACGGTGCTCTTTAAATATAATGGAAGAGCTAGGTCAAGATATTTTGGTTTCATTAAAACCAGAAATCTAAATGACATTGTCTGCTCTGCAAGCAAATCTATTGCATTGTGGTATTACATCTACGGCAGGCTAAAGTGTGACTTCAGATGATTTCTTGAAAGGATTTAAGCATCTGTAAAAGTTAAACACAGCACTCGGAAAAAAAAAAGTTACAAGTTACTCTTGTTAATAGGAACAGAGATTTTTCCACAGGAAATATCCACTGTGCTATTTGACTATATCAATCTTATTTTTTTTTGTCTTGCATTGCAGAGATTTCTATTAGTTTTGTGCCTCAGTAAATGTTAAGAAGTTTTCTCTGATGTGTAATTTCAGAAATGACTTTGTGTTTGCTTTCCACATATGCAAGCTGTTAATGGGGTAAATGGGAGAGTGATGTGCTACAGATGTGACTTTAAAAGACTTTGGCCGGAGTGAGAATTCTTTTAAGGTTGCTAATAGGGTGAACTAATTGACTAATTAGCTATAAACCCTTGTGACCTCCCTAACATTGTTACAAACATTAAAGGAAATGTTATGTTTAAGGCAGACGTTTGCAATTGGTTGGAACACTCCGTAATGCTGTAATTTGAAGATTAACACTTTGTCTGCCAAAGAGGCATGAAACACGTTGCTATACAAGATTTTACAGCCTACTCTAGGACCCGAGGGGTTAACACTCAATTGATAATGATCAATCATGGTTCTTGTGCTCTCTACAGACATGCAGAGTACCATAGTATATCAAACATTACAGAAGTAATTTTCTTTAAACTAATATTAAAGTAAAAATTAAACTTTCATGATGCAGATAGAGAGTAAAATTTTAAACAACTTTCCAATTTAATTTTATAATTGAATTTGCTTTGTTCTCTTGGTATCCTTTTTTGAGTAAACTTAGGTAGGCTCAGGAGTTGGAATGCACTACTGGGAAGGTAGCTACTGATTAGTAGCTTCACATATATTCCTCTTGTCATTGGCTCACCCAAAGTGTTCAGCTAGCTCCCACCAGTGTATTGCTCCTTCAACAAATGAAAAATAAAGCAAATTTGATAATAGAAGTAAACAGAGTAGTTGTTTAAAATTGTATGTTCTATCTGAATTGTGGAAGAAAATAGTTGGTTTCCATGTCCCTTTAATTATAGGACAAAATGCGTATGACATGTGTTGCCACTCATATCTGCCCACCTCTACTGTTAGAATTCTGGCATGATCATAGCAACTAGCAAGTGCTATAACACTATCACATAAATGTGTACATGAGGCACGTTTAGGATTTTACCCTCCTAGCAACTGTTGTTAATAAAGCATTGTAGTTCCCTCAAAAAGAATTAAAGGGATATGAAATCCAATTTTTTTCTTTCATGATTCTGATAGAGGAGGGGTGCCCACACTTTTTTGTGTTGGGATCGACTTTTCAAATGACCAGCTGAGCGAGATCTTCCCACTAAAAATGGACAGGCTCCTAAGCTTACATTCCTGCTTTTTTAAATAAAGATACCAAGATAATGAAGACAAATTGATAATAGGAGTAAATTAGATTTTTTTTAAAAAAATTGCATGTTCTATATCTGAATCATGAAAAAAATGTATGTTTCATATCCCTTTAAGGTTGCATGATTTAGCAACACATGGATGTACAAAAGCATAAAAATACAACAGATTAATCCTGATGACAAAAGTAGCACTGACTTTAATTTGGGTTAACAGGAGAAACCTCTTGTACCATGTTACAAAACACTGCATTTACTTTGCGCCACGGCGTAGCCTGATATGACCCATTGAGGCTTACACAAATATACTTCAATAGCGCGTCATGCAGACCATTTCTTACTGGGTCAAGTTCATTTGCCAGATGTCAATTAGACTTGTACCTTTAGCATAGCACAGCAGCCTCGGCATTTACTTTTTCTATTGACGCTTACCCTCCTAAGTATACTATACTCCATATAGATTGCATAACTTGACCACATCATTTTGATCACATCGGCCGTGATCTACCAACAGCTCCTTCGGGATCTACCTGTAGATCCCGATCTAAGTATTGGGCACCCATGACATAGAACTTGCAATTTTAAGCAAGTTTCTAATTTACTCCTATTATCAAATTTTCTTCGTTCTCTTGGTATCTTTATTTAAAAAGCAGGAATATTGGTGGATACATGTAGCCACCAATCAGCAAGTGCTACCCAGGCTTCTGAACAAAAAAAACGGGTCGGCTCCTAAGTTTAAATTCCTGCTTTTTCAAATAAAGATGCAAAGAGAACAAAAAAGTTGCTTATAGGAGTAAATTAGAAAGTTGCTTATAATTTCATGCTCCATCTGAATCATGAAAGTTTAGTTTTGACTTTACTGTCCCTTTAACTCTAACCCTAAGCAGTTGTTTGCCATTTGAAATGTCGCTGAAATGAGAACAACATTGTGAACCTTATTTATGTGGTTGAAATAAGGTTTGCAATGTCACGGTTTAGACAAGTTACCAAAGCAATAAGGTTTTTTCCCTTTAAATTCTCCACTCCGCTCACGATTACTTTTTCTGATCTATCCTTTTCTCTATTTTATTCTTTTCCTTATTCATTTCTTTCTCATTCACATTTTATCTCACACCTTTATTCCCCTCCCCTGACCACTCTTCACTTTTTTCACGACCTCTCTGACCACCATAGGTCACAGCAAGTTCTAGGTACTCATAAAACCTGAGCTATGATACATCACATACTTTTAACAATATTTTTTATCAATCAGTATGGATCTGCAGTATTTGGTCAGAACACCTAAAACCTATTGAAATAAAATTAAATTAAAATAAAGGGACATTCTTATCCAATAATAACATGTCCTATGACTACACTACTGAACATATAACTAAGCACGTGTAATCTAAAGCATGTTTGCTGTATGCTGTTACTGATTGGTGAGCAATGTGTGTTTAACAATAACCCATTAGCAGCTATATCCGGTGATAAAAATTACTCTAAAAAGTGAAATAATTTATATAGAGCTTTCTTAAAGGGACATGAAACCCAACAGTTTTCTTTTATGATTCAGATACAGCATATACTTTTAAAAAAAACTTTCCATTTTACTTCTTTTATCTAATTTGCTTCATTATCTTGATACCCTTTGTTGAAGGAGCAGCAATGCTCTACAGGGAGCTAGCTAAGCACATCAAGTGAACAAATGACATGTATGGTAGTATAAGTAAATTAGAAAGTTGTTTAAAACTGCATGCTCTTTCTTTATCATAGTACCATAGTAGATGAGGATGAAAGAAGACAGGTGTCCATTGAGTTTAACCTAGATATTACAGAGACTACCTGATTTATACTAAAGAAACTGACAATTGAACTGTCACAAAATAAACAATTCGAAAGCTGACCCATTTAACACAAGCAATTCATACCCCTGAATTCTGATTTTAGCCAGAAATATATTTAAGCCATTTTTTTAATTTATCTAAAGTATTGGCATGCACTATCTCCTTAGGCAAGACGTTCCACAATATAATTTGTTCTTACTGTGAAAAAAAGCATTTACGTTGCTGGAGATTAAATCTCCTTTACTCTAGCCTTAAATTGTGATATCCTGTCACAAACAACTGCCTTGGAATAAACACCTTTTCTGCCAACTTTTTATATGGTCCTTGAATATATTTATACAATAATCATATCACCTCCTCAGTTTGACTAACCTCTCCTCATAGTTTAAATTTTCCATTCCCCTTATTAGTTTTGTGCCCTTCTCTGAACTTTTTCTAATTCTGCAATGTTCCTTTTTTAAAATTGATCCCAAGAACTGCACTCCATACTCAATGTGAGGTCTTATCAGGGATTTATATAGTGACATAATTATGCATTCTTCTCTTGCATCAATGCCTCTTTTCATACATGCTAATTAGCCTTAGAAGTCACTGCCTTGCATTACACACTAATTTACAAGTGCACCTACATCCCCTTTTCTTCTGTTAAGTGTGATCAGTCCACGGGTCATCATTACTTCTGGGATATTACTCCTCCCCAACAGGAAGTGCAAGAGGATTCACCCAGCAGAGCTGCATATAGCTCCTCCCCTCTACGTCACTCCCAGTCATTCTCTTGCACCCAACGACTAGATAGGATGTGTGAGAGGACTATGGTGATTATACTTAGTTTTATATCTTCAATCAAGAGTTTGTTATTTTAAAATAGCACCGGAGTGTGTTATTACCTCTCTGGCAGAGTTTGAAGAAGAATCTACCAGAGTTTTGCTATGATTTTAGCCGGAGTAGTTAAGATCATATTGCTGTTTCTCGGCCATCTGAGGAGAGGTAAACTTCAGATCAGGGGACAGCGGGCAGATGAATCTGCATAGAGGTATGTAGCAGCTTTTATTTTCTGACAATGGAATTGATGAGAAAATCCTGCCATACCGATATAATGTCATGTATGTATACTTTACACTTCAGTATTCTGGGGAATGGTACTTCACTAGAATTACACTGTAAGAAGTACATAAAACTGTTTAATAACTAGAAATTATGTTTAACGTTTTTGCTGGAATGTAAAATCGTTTTCATTTGCTGAGGTACTGAGTGAATAAATGTTTGGGCACTATTTTTCCACTTGACAGTTGCTTAATCTTTTTTCTGACAGTTTCTGTTCTCTCTCACTGCTGTGTGTGAGGGGGAGGGGCCGTTTTTTTGGCGCTTTTGCTACGCATCAGATATTTCAGTCAGCAGCTCATTGTACTTCCTGCATGATCCGGTTCATCTCTACAGAACTCAGGGGTCTTCAAAACTTATTTTGAGGGAGGTAATTTCTCTCAGCAGAGCTGTGAGAATTATAGTTAACTGAGATAAAAAACGTTTATTCTGTAATTTTTTTCCTGCTTTCAGAATTAGTTATCTTTGCTAATGGGATTAAACCTTTGCTAAAGTTGTGTTGTTTACAAGGATTGAGGCTATAACTGTTTCAATTTATTAATTTTCAACTGTCATAGATCTTCTGTGCTTCTTAAAGGCACAGTACGTTTTTAATAATATTCTAATTGAATTGTATTCCAAGTTGCAAGTTTATTTGCTAGTGTGTTAAACATGTCTGATTCAGAGGAAGATACCTGTGTCATTTGTTGCAATGCCAAAGTGGAGCCCAATAGAAATTTATGTACTAACTGTATTGATGCTACTTTAAATAAAAGTCAATCTGTACAAATTGAACAAATTTCACCAAACAACGAGGGGAGAGTTATGCCGACTAACTCGCCTCACGTGTCAGTACCTGCATCTCCCGCTCGGGAGGTGCGTGATATTGTAGCGCCGAGTACATCTGGGCGGCCATTACAAATCACATTACAAGATATGGCTACTGTTATGACTGAAGTTTTGGCTAAATTACCAGAACTAAGAGGTAAGCGTGATCACTCTGGGGTGAGAACAGAGTGCGCTGATAATATTAGGGCCATGTCAGACACTGCGTCACAGGTGGCAGAACATGAGGACGGAGAACTTCATTCTGTGGGTGACGGTTCTGATCCAAACAGACTGGATTCAGATATTTCAAATTTTAAATTTAAGCTGGAAAACCTCCGTGTATTACTAGGGGAGGTGTTAGCGGCTCTGAATGATTGTAACACAGTTGCAATACCAGAGAAAATGTGTAGGTTGGATAAATATTTTGCGGTACCGGCGAGTACTGAGGTTTTTCCTATACCTAAGAGACTTACTGAAATTGTTACTAAGGAGTGGGATAGACCCGGTGTGCCGTTCTCACCCCCTCCGATATTTAGAAAAATGTTTCCAATAGACGCCACCACACGGGACTTATGGCAAACGGTTCCTAAGGTGGAGGGAGCAGTTTCTACTTTAGCTAAGCGTACCACTATCCCGGTGGAGGATAGCTGTGTTTTTTCAGATCCAATGGATAAAAAATTAGAGGGTTACCTTAAGAAAATGTTTGTTCAACAAGGTTTTATATTGCAACCCCTTGCATGCATTGCGCCGATCACGGCTGCAGCGGCATTCTGGATTGAGTCTCTGGAAGAGAACATTAGTTCAGCTACTCTGGACGACATTACGGACAGGCTTAGAGTCCTTAAACTAGCTAATTCATTCATTTCGGAGGCCGTAGTACATTTAACTAAACTTACGGCGAAGAATTCAGGATTCGCCATTCAGGCACGCAGGGCGCTGTGGCTAAAATCCTGGTCAGCTGATGTTACTTCTAAGTCTAAATTGCTTAATATACCTTTCAAAGGGCAGACCTTATTCGGGCCCGGGTTGAAAGAGATTATCGCTGACATTACAGGAGGTAAAGGCCATGCCCTGCCTCAGGACAAAGCCAAAGTTAAGGCTAGACAGTCTAATTTTCGTTCCTTTCGTAATTTCAAAGCAGGAGCAGCATCAACTTCCTCTGCACCAAAACAGGAAGGAGCTTTTGCTCGCTACAGACAAGGCTGGAAACCTAACCAGTCCTGGAACAAGGGCAAGCAGGCCAGGAAACCGGCTGCTGCCCCTAAAACAGCATGAATTGAGGGCCCCCGATCCGGGATCGGATCTAGTGGGGGGCAGACTTTCTCTCTTCGCCCAGGCTTGGGCAAGAGATGTCCAGGATCCCTGGGCACTAGAGATAATATCTCAGGGATACCTTCTGGACTTCAAATACTCTCCTCCAAGAGAGAGATTTCATCTGTCAAGGTTGTCAACAATCCAGACAAAGAAAGAGGCGTTTCTACGCTGCGTACAAGAGCTCTTGTTAATGGGAGTAATCCATCCAGTTCCACGGTCGGAACAGGGACAGGGGTTTTACTCAAATCTGTTTGTGGTTCCCAAAAAAGAGGGAACTTTCAGACCAATCCTGGACTTAAAGATCCTAAACAAATTCCTAAGAGTTCCATCGTTCAAGATGGAGACTATTCGGACAATTTTACCTATGATCCAAGAGGGTCAGTACATGACCACTGTAGATTGAAAAGATGCTTACCTTCACATACCGATTCACAAAGATCATTACCGGTACCTAAGGTTTGCCTTCCTAGACAGGCATTACCAGTTTGTGGCTCTTCCATTCGGTTTGGCTACAGCTCCAAGAATCTTCACAAAGGTTCTGGGTGCTCTTCTGGCGGTACTAAGACCGCGGGGAATCTCGGTAGCTCCATACCTAGACGACATTCTGATACAAGCTTCAAGCTTTCAAACTGCCAAGTTTCATACAGAGTTAGTACTGGCATTTCTAAGGTCACATGGATGGAAGGTGAACGAAAAGAAAAGTTCACTCGTTCCACTCACAAGAGTTCCCTTCCTGGGGACTCTTATAGATTCTGTAGAAATGAAGATTTACCTGACAGAGGACAGGCTAACGAGACTTCAAAGTGCTTGCCGCACCCTTCATTCCATTCAACACCCGTCAGTGGCTCAATGCATGGAGGTAATCGGCTTAATGGTAGCGGCAATGGACATAGTACCCTTTGCACGCTTACACCTCAGACCACTGCAACTGTGCATGCTAAGTCAGTGGAATGGGGATTACTCAGACTTATCCCCTTCTCTGAATCTGGATCAAGAGACCAGAAATGCTCTTCTATGGTGGCTTTCTCGGCCACATCTGTCCAGGGGGATGCCATTCAGCAGACCAGACTGGACAATTGTAACAACAGACGCCAGCCTTCTAGGTTGGGGTGCCGTCTGGAATTCTCTGAAGGCTCAGGGACAATGGAGTCAGGAGGAGAGTCTCCTGCCAATAAACATTCTGGAATTGAGAGCAGTTCTCAATGCACTCCTGGCTTGGCCCCAGTTGACAACTCGGGGGTTCATCAGGTTTCAGTCGGACAACATCACGACCGTAGCTTACATCAACCATCAGGGAGGGACAAGAAGCTCCCTAGCTATGATGGAAGTATCAAAGATAATTCGCTGGGCAGAGTCTCACTCTTGCCACCTGTCAGCAATCCACATCCCGGGAGTGGAGAACTGGGAAGCGGATTTCTTAAGTCGTCAGACTTTTCATCCGGGGGAGTGGGAACTTCATCCGGAGGTCTTTTCCCAAATACTTCGACGTTGGGGCAAACCAGAGATAGATCTCATGGCGTCTCGACAGAACGCCAAGCTTCCTCGCTACGGGTCCAGATCCAGGGATCCAGGAGCAGTCCTGATAGATGCCCTGACAGCACCTTGGGACTTCAGGATGGCTTACGTGTTTCCACCCTTCCCGATACTTCCTCGATTGATTGCCAGAATCAAACAGGAGAGAGCATCAGTGATTCTAATAGCACCTGCATGGCCACGCAGGACTTGGTATGCAGACCTGGTGGACATGTCATCCTGTCCACCTTGGTCTCTACCTCTGAAACAGGACCTTCTGATTCAGGGTCCTTTCAAACATCAAAATCTAACTTCTCTGAAGCTGACTGCTTGGAAATTGAACGCTTGATTTTATCAAGACGTGGTTTTTCTGAGTCAGTTATTGATACCTTAATACAGGCTAGGAAACCTGTTACCAGAAAGATTTACCATAAGATATGGCGTAAATACCTATATTGGTGTGAATCCAAAGGTTACTCTTGGAGTAAGGTTAGGATTCCTAGGATATTGTCTTTTCTACAAGAAGGTTTAGAAAAGGGTTTATCTGCTAGTTCATTAAAGGGACAGATCTCAGCTCTGTCCATTCTGTTACACAAACGTCTGTCAGAAGTTCCTGACGTCCAGGCTTTTTGTCAGGCTTTGGCCAGGATTAAGCCTGTGTTTAAAACTGTTGCTCCACCATGGAGTTTAAACCTTGTTCTTAATGTTTTACAGGGCGTTCCGTTTGAACCCCTTCATTCCATTGATATAAAGTTGTTATCTTGGAAAGTTCTATTTTTAATGGCTATTTCCTCGGCTCGAAGAGTCTCTGAATTATCAGCCTTACATTGTGATTCTCCTTATTTGATTTTTCATTCGGATAAGGTAGTTCTGCGTACTAAACCTGGGTTCTTACCTAAGGTAGTTACTAACAGGAATATCAATCAAGAGATTGTTGTTCCTTCTTTGTGCCCAAATCCTTCTTCGAAGAAGGAACGTCTACTGCACAACCTGGATGTAGTCCGTGCTCTAAAATTTTACTTACAGGCAACTAAGGAATTTCGACAAACGTCTTCTCTGTTTGTCGTTTACTCTGGTCAGAGGAGAGGTCAAAAAGCTTCTGCTACCTCTCTTTCTTTTTGGCTTCGTAGCACAATTCGTTTAGCTTATGAGACTGCTGGACAGCAGCCTCCTGAAAGAATTACAGCTCATTCTACTAGAGCTGTGGCTTCCACTTGGGCCTTCAAGAATGAGGCCTCTGTTGAACAGATTTGCAAGGCTGCAACTTGGTCTTCGCTTCATACTTTTTCCAAATTTTACAAATTTGACACTTTTGCTTCATCGGAGGCTATTTTTGGGAGAAAGGTTCTTCAGGCAGTGGTTCCTTCTGTATAAAGAGCCTGCCTATCCCTCCCGTCATCCGTGTACTTTTGCTTTGGTATTGGTATCCCAGAAGTAATGATGACCCGTGGACTGATCACACTTAACAGAAGAAAACATAATTTATGCTTACCTGATAAATTCCTTTCTTCTGTAGTGTGATCAGTCCACGGCCCGCCCTGTTTTTAAGGCAGGTAAATATTTTTTAATTTATACTCCAGTCACCACTTCACCCTTGGCTTCTCCTTTCTCGTTGGTCCTTGGTCGAATGACTGGGAGTGACGTAGAGGGGAGGAGCTATATGCAGCTCTGCTGGGTGAATCCTCTTGCACTTCCTGTTGGGGAGGAGTAATATCCCAGAAGTAATGATGACCCGTGGACTGATCACACTACAGAAGAAAGGAATTTATCAGGTAAGCATAAATTATGTTTTCTCCTCTATTTTGCTAAGTCTAGTCCCAATTAAATTATAGTTAGCCTGTATTTTTATAGTAACATGAAAGTTTAATTTTGACTGTACTGTCACATTAAGCACTGCTATACAGCTATACAAATTTCATTAAATGGACATTAAAGTATAAGATGAAAATGTTGTAATGTGCTAGAACACATTTTATTATTGCAATGTTGCCTGCCTATAACTATGTTTAATCTCAGCAAAGGAATTAAACACATAGATAAAGGCAGCTCCAGAGCAGCAATGTTTTTATGGGACCAAGCTGATCACACTTGGTGAGTCAATGACAAGAGACACATGTGTGTAGTCCTGAATCACCAGCTAACTCCCACGAAAGTTTTAATTTGACTTTCTCCTCCCTTTAAAAAAACTAACATTTTTAGAAACATCAACATTGTGGCATTTGGGGACCGGATACATAAGATACTTTTGTTAGGTCCCTAATGGGAGTTATTGACAGAATCAGTCATACACAAAAAATAGATTGCTTCTGAGTAAAACATGTCTATGAAAATCTGTTTCAGTCAAACAGTACAGAGCTCTGTGATACAATGTAACATTGCTTATTTCTATGACAGTAAACTTATACAATTATCACCATAAATAATACAGAATATTTCTTTTAAGGGTGTGTGTGTGCAGCAATCCACCTGCTCCTTCAATATAATGATATCTTAAACTGTCAATCCAAAACTTTATCTCAATCTTTTTTTTTTTAGCTTTCATACTCTCGCCTAGATTACGAGTTTTGCGTTAATAGGGGTGCGGTGCTAACGAGCAGTTTAAGCTCACCGCTCACTTGCAGACAGCACTTGTATTACGGGTTTTTAGCAACCCGGCGTTAACCGCAAAAAAAGTGAGCGAAGAGCAAAATTTAGCACCACATCTCACCTCAATACCAGCGCTGCTTACATTAGCGGTGAGCAGGTAAAACGTGCTCGTGCACAATTTCCCCATAGGAATCAATGGGGGAGAGCCGGCTGGAAAAAAACCTAACACCTGCAAAAAAGCAGCGTAAAGCTCCTAACGCAGCCCCATTGATTCCTATGGGGAAATACTTTTTATGTCTACACCTAACACCCTAACATGAACCCCGAGTCTTAACACCCCTAATATTACACTTATTAACTAATCTGCCGCCCCCGACATAGCCGATACCTACATTATATTATTAACCCCTAATCTGCCGCTCCGGACACCTCCGCAACCTACATTATAGTTATGAACCCCTAATCTGCTGCCCCCAATATCGCTGAACCCTACATTATATTTATTAACCCCTAATTTGCTGCCCCAATGTCGCCGCAACCTAACTACATTTATTAACCCCTAATCTGCCGCCCACAACATCGCCACCACTATAATAAAGTTATTAACCCCTAAACCTAAGTCTAACCCTAACCCTAACACCCCCTAACTTAAATATAGTTTAAAAAAATATAAATAAAACTACTACAATTAACTAAATAATTCCTATTTAAAACTAAATACTTGCCTATAAAATAAACCCTAAGATAGCTACAATATAACTAATAGTTACATTGTAGCTAGCTTAGGGTTTATTTTTATTTTACAGGCAACTTTGTATTTATTTTAACTAGGTAGAATAGTTATTAAATAGTTATGAACTATTTAATAACTAACTAGTTAAAATAAAGACAAATTTACCTGTAAAATAAAACCTAACCTAAGTTACACTGACACCTAACACTACACTATAATTAAATACATTTACTAAATTAAAAACAATTAATTACAATTAACTAAAATTATCTAAAGTACGGACCCCCCCCCACTAAATTACAGAAAATAATAAAATAATTACAAGATTTTTAAACTAATTACCCCTACTCTAATCCCCTTAACAAAATAAAAAAGCCCCCTAAAATAAAAAAAGCCCTACCTCACACTAAATTACAAATAGCCCTTAAAAGGGCCTTTGCAGGGCATTGTCCCAAAGTAATCAGCTCTTTTACCTGTAAAAAAAAAGTACAAATACCCCCCCAACATTAAAACCCACCAGCCACACAACGAACCCTACTCTAAAACCCACCAAATCCCCCCTTAAAAACAAACCTAGCACTAACCCCTTGAAGATCACCCTACCTTGACACGTCTTCACCCAACCGGGAAGAAGTGGTCCTCCAGACGGGCAGAAGTCTTCATCCAAGCCGGGCAGAAGAGGTCCTCCAGATGGACAAAGGTCTTCATCCAGACGGCATCTTCTATCTTCATCTATCCTACTCTAAAACCCACCCAATCCCCCCTTAAAAACAAACCTAGCACTAACCCCTTGAAGATCAACCTACCTTGAAACGTCTTCACCCAACCGGGAAGAAGTGGTCCTCCAGATGGGCAGAAGTCTTCATCCAAGCCGGGCAGAAGAGGTCCTCCAGATGGACAAAGGTCTTCATCCAGACGGCATCTTCTATCTTCATCCATCCGGCGCGGAGTGGGTCCATCTTCAAGACATCCGATGTGGAGCATCCTCTTCAAATGACGGCCAATGACTGAATGAAGGTTCCTTTAAATGACGTCATCCAAGATGGCGTCCCTTCAATTCCAATTGGCTGACAGAATTCTATCAGCCAATCGGAATTAAGGTAGAAAAAATCCTATTGGCTGATGCAATCAGCCAATAGGATTGAGCTGGCATTCTATTGGCTGTTCCAATCAGCCAATAGAATGCAAGCTCAATCCTATTGGCTGATTGCATCAGCCAATAGGATTTTTTCTACCTTAATTCCGATTGGCTGATAGAATTCTATCAGCCAATCAGAATTGAAGGGACACCATCTTGGATGACGTCATTTAAAGGAACCTTCATTCAGTTGTCAGCCGCCGTTTGAAGAGGATGCTCCGGGTTGGATGTCTTGAAGATGGACCCGCTCCGCGCCGGATGGATGAAGATAGAAGATGCCGTCTGGATGAAGACTTCTGCCCGTCTGGAGGACCTCTTCTGCCTGGTTTGGATGAAGACTTCTGCCCGTCTGGAGGACCACTTATGCCCGGTTGGGTGAAGACGTCTCATGGTAGGGTGATCTTTAGGGGGTTAGTGTTAGGTTTTTTTAAGGGGGGATTGGGTGGGTTTTAGAGTAGGGTTGGTTGTGCGGGTGGTGGGTTTTAATGTTGGGGGGTATTTGTACTTTTTTTTTTTACAGGTAAAAGAGCTTATTATTTTGGGGCAATGCCCCGCAAAAGGCCCTTTTAAGGGCTATTTGTAATTTAGTGTAGGACTTTTTTATTTTGGGGGGATTTTTTATTTTGTTAGAGGGATTAGAGTAGGTGTAATTATTTTGTAATTATTTTATTATTTTCTGTAATTTAGTGGTTTTTTTTTTCGTACTTTAGATCATTTTTGTTAATTGCAATTAATTGTTTTTAATTTAGTAAATGTACTTAATTATAGTGTAGTATTAGGTGTTCGTGTAACTTAGGTTAGGTTTTATTTTACATGTAAATTTGTCTTTATTTGTTATTAAATAGTTAATAACTATTTAATAACTATTCTACCTAGTTAAAATAAATACAAAGTTGCCTGTAAAATAAAAATAAACCCTAAGCTAGCTACAATGTAACTATTGGTTATATTGTAGCTATCTATTAGGGTTTATTTTATAGGTAAGTATTTAGTTTTAAATAGGAATTATTTAGGTAATTGTAGTAATTTTATTTAGATTTATTGTAATTATATTTAAGTTAGGGGGTGTTAGGGTTAGGGTTAGACTTAGATTTATGGGTTAATAACTTTAGTATAGTGGCAGCAACGTTGGAGGTGGCAGATTAGTGGTTAATAAATGTAGGTAGGTGTCGGCGATGTTAGGGATGGCAGATTAGGGGTTAATCATATTTAACTAGTGTTTGCGATGCAGGAGTGCGGCGGTTTAGGGGTTAATATATTTATTATAGTGGTGGCGATGTCCGGTTCCGCAGATTAGGGGTTAAAATATTTATTTTAGTTTTTGCGATGTGTGGGGGCTCGGTTTAGGGGTTAATAGGTAGTTTATGGGTGTTAGTGTACTTTTTAGCACTTTAGTTAAGAGTTTTATGCTATGGCATTGTAGCGTAAAACTCTTAACTACTGACTTTAAAATGCGGTACCAGTCTTGACAGGACAGGGTCTACCGCTCACTTTTGGTCAGACTCATAATACCAGCGCTATGCAAGTCCCATTGAAAATATAGGATACGCAATTGACGTTAGTGGATTTGCGGTATTTCCAAGTCTGCCCAAAAAAGTGAGCGGTACACCTGTACCTAGACTCGTAATACCAGCGGGCGTTAAAAAGCAGCACTGGGACCGGCCAACGCTGCTTTTTAAGCCTAACGCACAACTCGTAATCTAGCCGTCTGTTTCTAAAAATTAATGCTTCCATATTAGTCTGTGCTTATCTTTTGGAACCATTATTAGTTTTATTAGATCATATTGTTTAACAAGTAGAAAAAAGCTGAAGGGAATTCAGAATTGCTTTGAATCATTCATTAGCTGAGCTTCATAGAAAATTAAGTCAAGTTTTATTGGTTCATGTTGGCTATTTTATTTCTATTTTTGTGTTGAAATCTCTCAAAATAATTGATCTTACTTTCAGTTTTTCCTGCTGATAGTATATGAAGAAAAAACAAACACAGCATGGTTTCTTGTAGAAAAAAAAAGATAATTATTATTTTATTTCATCATTTATTATTTTTCTGTTACACTTTATTTGCATTTGCACTTGTGTGTGAAATTTAGATACACTTGTCTTTATTTTGTTGGGGCTAAGAACATTAAGGTTTCAATAAACCCTTTACTAGCTCCATTTAAATTATATAGGGTTGTTAAAGGGGCATTTCTTTTCCGCAAGATGTTTAAGATTGATTTAACAGCTTTCTGAAACACACAGAAATGTTAAGCCAGTGAAAAGCTAGGTCAGAAATGGTCTGCTCTCTCTCTCTCTCTCTCTCTCTCTCTCGCTCTCTCTCTCTCTCTCTCTCTCTCTCTCTCTCTCTCGCTCTCTCTCTCTCTCTCTCTCTCTCTCTCTCGCTCTCTCTCTCTCTCGCTCTCTCTCTCTCTCTCTCTCTCTCTCTCTCTCTCTCTCTCTCTCTCTCTCTCTCTCTCTCTCTCTCTCTCTCTCTCTCTCGCTCTCTCTCTCTCTCTCTCTCTCTCTCTCTCGCTCTCTCTCTCTCTCTCTCTCTCTCTCGCTCTCTCTCTCTCTCTCTCTCTCTCTCTCTCGCTCTCTCTCTCTCTCTCTCTCTCTCTCTCTCTCGCTCTCTCTCTCTCTCTCTCTCTCTCTCTCTCTCTCTCTCTCTCTCTCTCTCTCTCTCTCTCTCTCTCTCTCTCTCTCTCTCTCTCTCTCTCTCTCTCTCTCTCTCTCTCGCTCTCTCTCTCTCTCTCTCTCTCTCTCGCTCTCTCTCTCTCTCTCTCTCTCTCTCTCTCTCTCTCTCTCTCTCTCTCTCTCTCTCTCTCTCTCTCTCTCTCTCTCTCTCTCTCTCTCTCTCTCTCTCTCTCTCTCTCTCTCTCTCTCTCTCTCTCTCTCTCTCTCTCTCTCTCTCTCTCTCTCTCTCTCTCTCTCTCTCTCTCTCTCTCTCTCTCTCTCTCTCTCTCTCTCTCTCGCTCTCTCTCTCTCTCTCTCTCTCTCTCTCTCTCTCTCTCTCTCTCTCTCTCTCGCTCTCTCTCTCTCTCTCTCTCTCTCTCTCTCTCTCTCTCTCTCTCTCTCTCTCTCTCTCTCTCTCTCTCTCTCTCTCTCTCTCTCTCTTCTCTCTCTCTCTCTCTCTCTCTCTCTCTCTCTCTCTCTCTCTCTCTCTCTCTCTCTCTCTCTCTCTCTCTCTCTCTCTCTCTCTCTCTCTCTCTCGCTCTCTCTCTCTCTCTCTCTCTCGCTCTCTCTCTCTCTCTCTCTCTCTCTCGCTCTCTCTCTCTCTCTCTCTCTCGCTCTCTCTCTCTCTCTCTCTCTCGCTCTCTCTCTCTCTCTCTCTCTCTCTCTCTCTCTCTCTCTCTCTCGCTCTCTCTCTCTCTCTCTCTCTCTCTCTCTCTCTCTCTCTCTCGCTCTCTCTCTCTCTCTCTCTCTCTCTCTCTCTCTCTCTCTCTCTCTCTCTCTCGCTCTCTCTCGCTCTCGCTCTCTCTCGCTCTCTCTCGCTCTCTCTCGCTCTCTCTCTCTCTCTCTCTCTCTCTCTCTCTCTCTCGCTCTCTCTATATATATATATATATATATATATATTTTTTTTTTTTTTATTTTGCATATTATTAGTAGTAACATAAATTTTGTGTGACATAAGATATCTATTAATTGTCCTTTGCACTCTTAAGTCACATAGTGGAAAGGCAAATTATATATGATTTTTTTTTCCAAGCAAATACCATAGTATCCTGTAAAGCAATTTGTCAGTTATCCCCCTTGGGTCTATTAGGAAATGGTTTAGCTAGGCAGATAATCCCTCCACTTTGCACAAGCTGGCTACAGATTTAGCTGCAGTCACAGCATTTTAGAGGTTAATGCTGTATTTCCAGACCGCTGTTTATAGAGACCTGGCTGCATATTTAGTAACGTCCTGCCAGTGTGTGTTGGAGACAGTTCACGCTGCGTCTCCCGATTAAGAATACAGCTGCCTGCCAAAACACTAGAAGACCTGATTCCAACTCCATTAAATGATGTAGTGACTGGACAATGCTCTGGGATAGCTGCACGCTATCCTGGTTTGTATGTTTCTGAGAGAACATCTGAACCTCTACCATATTACAACTGATAACATTCGGGAATGTACTTTTGATGCCTGATGCAGAAGTCACACAACATAAATCTGCCCTTTACATGGACTTAAAGGGATATTAAACACTTTGAGATGGTAATATAAAATGAAACATAAAGCAAAGAAGGGGAGCAGCGCTAAAAGAAGCAATAGGGTATCTACTATGATATATAAATTAATAGAGTGTGATACCTAATAGCTAATGAGTTCAAATGCAGGTATTTGTTATATCAAATAGTGATCTAAGCAGAATTTTGAGTGCCTAGGGCAGCAAAAAACTAAATACGCCACTGGGGGAGTGTTATTCCAAATGTGATCAAATGGTGATATAAAGTACCTTAACACCGCTGGGTGAATAGTGCTGAGGTATCCTGTGTGTCAGCCAATATAGCTGCATGATCACACAGGCATCCGTTCCTGGATCTTGTGATGAGTCTCTAAATAAGAGAGTGCAGTAACTCAATGGCTTTGTGGTGAGCCTGTTTCCAGAGTATTGCTGATTATTTCTTCGTCTTTACTTGGTTTCTTGAGATGTAGCTGTTACAGGTGTCTGTTCTGTCAGCTCAGTGAGCTGTTAGAGATTAAAAAAATGTGAGCCAATCAGGGTTCATCCACCGGTTTCAGCTGCAAAGAGCTTTTATAAAGAGAGGTCTTTATATGTTATATGTTGTACTGAGCACTATAACAAATCTAGATAATCAAAACTATTTTTTTTAGATACAAGCTGACACCCAATAAAAATAACCTCATAGAGGTGGGGATCAACCTTGTAAGTATTGTATGTTGGGGGATTTTCTTTTTCCCTCAGAACTACCTCCATCTACTCCTCATAACAGTGGTTCTTGGTTATCACATAAAGGGATGTTCAGATGCAGAAAATCTAGATGCAGACCCTGTGAATTTGGTATTTTCTCTGAGAATTTTTTTCTCAGAAGTCACGGGTGAGACATTTCACATCGATACTTGTCTCAACTGCACTGCATCCTAGGTCCTCTATCTGATAACCTGCATCGAGTGTCACCTACAATATGTAGGGTTAACTACTAATGACGCTAACACCCGCATAAGAAATCATCTCTCAACCATTAAAATAGGTGAAGCAAGGACCTCTGGTTAAACATTTCAATCGCATGCACCACAAAAGAAATGATACGTTTAGATGGCAAGTGATCGAGCAGATCAGACATCCTCCTAGAGAAGGAAATGGGGACAAAATCCTTGGGAAAAGAGAGATGTTCTGGATTTTTAAGCTTAAAGGGACACTGAACCCACATTTTGTCTTTCGGGATTCAGATAGCGCATGAAATTTTAAGCAACTTTCTAATTTACTCCTAGTATCAAATTTTCTTCATTCTCTTGGTTTCTTAATTTGAAATGCAAGAATGTAAGTTTAGATGCCGGCCCATTTTTGGTGAACAGCCTGGGTTGTCCTTGCTGATTGGTGGATAAATTCATCCCCCAATAAAAAAGTGCTGTCCAGAGTTCTGAATAAAAAAAAAGCTTAGATGCCTTCTTTTTCAAACAAAGATAGCAAGAGAATAAAGAAAAATTGATAATAGGAGTAAATTAGAAAGTTGCTTAAAATTGCATGCTCTATCTGAATCATGAAAAAAAAATTGGGTTCAGTGTCCCTTTAACCCCTTAACGACCGAGGACGTGCAGGGTACGTCCTCAAAAAAAAAGGCAGTTAACGTCTGAGGACGTACCCTGCACATCCTCAGTGTGGAAAGCAGCTGGAAGCGATCCTGCTCGCTTCCAGCTGCTTTCCGGTTATTGCAGTGATGCCTCGATATGGAGGCATCCTGCAATAACCTTTTTAAGCCATCCGGTGCAGAGAGAGCCACTCTGTGGCCCTCTCTGCATCGGAGATCGGTGGCTTACTGCGTTGGTGGGTGGGAGCCGGAACGGGAGGCGGGTGGCGGCCATCGATGGCCCTCGTGATGTGGAGGGGTGCGGGATCGTGGGCGGGGATGCCAGGGGGTGCGCACTGACGCGCGCACGGGAGGGTGGGGGCGGGCGCGTTCACGGGGAGGGAGCGGGTGGGAACCGCTACACACAGAAAAAAAAGTGTAGAAAAATGGAAAAAAAATAGTAAAAATAAACAAATCAGATTAAAAAAAAACCAATCAGTTAGGTGGTGGGGTTGGTCTGTGGGGAGGGGGAAGCTACACTACAGAAAAACTGGGCAAAAAATAAAAAAAAAAAACATATTTTTTTGCAAACTGGGTACTGGCAGACAGCTGCCAGTACCCAAGATGGCCCCAATAAGGCAGAGGGGAGGGTTAGAGAGTGGTTTTGGGGGGGATTAGGGAGGTTGGGGGCTAAGGGGGGGATCCTACACAGTAGCATATGTAAATATGCTAAAAAAATGTTTTTATTATTTTTAAATACCCTTTTATTTTAGTACTGGCAGACTTTCTGCCAGTACTTAAGATGGCGGGGACAATTGTGGGGTGGGGGAGGGAAGGGAGCTCTTTGGGAGGGATCAGGGGGTGGGATGTGTCAGGTGGGAGGCTGATCTCTACACTAAAGCTAAAATTAACCCTGCAAGCTCCCTACAAACTCCCTAATTAACCCCTTCACTGCTAGCCATATTACACGTGTGAGGCGCAGCAGCATTTAGCGGCCTTCTAATTACCAGAAAGCAACGCCAAAGCCATATATGGCTGCTATTTCTGAACAAAGGGGATCCCAGAGAAGCATTTACAACCATTTGTGCCATAATTGCACAAGCTGTTTGTAAATGATTTCAGTGAGAAACCTAAAATTGTGAAAAATTTAACGTTTTTTTTAATTTGATCGCATTTGGCGGTGAAATGGTGGCATGAAATATACCAAAATGGGCCTAGATCAATACTTGGGGTCGTCTACTATACTACACTAAAACTAAAATTAACCCTACAAGCTCCCTAAAAGCTCCCTAATTAACCCCTTAACTGCTGGGCATAATACAAGTGTTGTGCGCAGTGGCATTTAGCGGCCTTCTAATTACCAAAAAGCAACGCCAAAGCCATATATGTCTGCTATTTCTGAACAAAGGGGATCCCAGAGAAGAATATACAACCATTTATGCCATAATTGCACAAGCTGTTTGTAAATAATTTCAGTGAGAAACAGAAAGTTTGTGAAAAAATTTGTGAAAAAGTGAACGATTTTTTGTATTTGATCGCATTTGGCGGTGAAATGGTGGTATGAAATATACCAAAATTGGCCTAGATCAATACTTTGGGATGTCTACTAAAAAAAAACATATACATGTCAAGGGTTATTCAGGGATCCTGACAGATATCAGTGTTCTAATGTAACAAGCGCTATTTTGAAATAAAATGGTTTGGAAATAGCAAAGTGCTACTTGTATTTATGGCCCTATAACTTGAAAAAAAAGCAAAGAACATGTAAACATTGGGTATTTCTAAACTCAGGACAAAAACTATTTAGCATGGGTGTTTTTTGGTGGTTGTAGATGTGTAACAGATTTTGGGGGTCAAAGTTAGAAAAAGTGTGTTTTTTTCCATTTTTTCCTCATATTTTATAATTTTTTTATAGTAAATTATGAGATATGATGAAAATAATGGTATCCTTATAAAGTCCATTTAATGGCGAGAAAAACGGTATATAATATGTGTGGGTACAGTAAATGAGCAAGAGGAAAATTACAGCTAAACACAAACACCGCAAAAATGTAAAAATAGCCTTGGTCCCAAATGGACAGAAAATGGAAAAGTGCTGTGGTCATTAAGGGGTTAAGACTAGGGTACCTACAGGCCTGAATTCCGAGTACGATCTGATTAATTATTGGAAATTAACCTTTCTCAGGGCATCTCTCTTTTCTCTAAGGCTGCAACTGTGACCCTATATATATATATATATATATATATATACACACACATAATATAAATATAATACACTGTATTTTAATATATATTACACCAAGTTTGCAATTTTCTACTATTATGCAAGCGTGTATTTTCTGTATATAATCTATAATGTATGTAATATATTGTGGACATCTACTGGGTTCTCTATGTAACCTCATTTCTCCTAGGGTCTGAATTATTCAAAATGTTAAAGTCTGGATATACATCTTCATATCCCTATATACACATTTTCATATATACCGGGTTGACAGTATACCTCTTTTCATGTTTGGTCATTTTGACAGGCCAGTATCAGGTCTTTCTATACTACATAGGGTTCTAGAAATGTTTTTATTACCTATAGTCATTCACAATGAGAGATTTATACATATAGGTCATTAGCTAGTTTACTAGGCAATTCCCTTTACATATATATTTTTGCAGTATCGTTTGACAGGTATCTGGGTATCCCAATGTATTTTAATCTTCTAACATGTCACTCTTTTGATGTTTCGGTATTCTACATGCCTTACTCAAGTCCTTACATATACTTAAAAGGTTGATCCCCATCTCTATGAGGTTTGATATATGGGGTGTCAGCTTGTATCTAAAACATTTTTTTGTTTTGATTATCTAGATTTGTTTTAGTACTCAGTACACCTCAGCACTATATGCTAAGAACTATTTTCCCCATGTTGGATACATAGAAAGTTAACTCATATCCATCTCTATATTTAAACTATCTCTATTCGATACAATACACAGTTCTCAGTACACTGTATATGCCAAAGATCTATATATATATATATATATATATATATATATATATATATATATATATATATATATATATATATATATATATATATATATATATATATATATATCCAGCTATTTAGTGTACATCCAGAGGTTTTAGAACTACATTTCCCATGATGCTCAGCCAGCTGATATGCTGGCTGAGCATCATGGGAAATGTAATTCCAAAACCTCTGGAGAGCCAAGTTTGAGGATGTCTGATTTAAAGTATAGGTTGCGCTAAAGTGATGTTGGCCGCACAAGATTTACAATGGACTTATAATATCAAGTTGCGTGCTAATGTTAGCCCAGTCAAACGACACTACTTATCGTGAACCTCGCTATGATTAGCGCACCACTTGTAATCTAGCCCTAAATATTGTAGAAATAGCCCATCTTGCAAGTAGCTGATTAAAATGACAAATTCATTTAACATATAAGGATTGATCACAATCATTTAGCCTTTTGGGATTTTTGTAGATAAATAATTTATCAACCCTTACACGGCATGATCAAGTGGAACCTTTCCACCAATTAAACAGTCTTTTGTGTTTTAGTATAACTGCCTTAGAACAATTAGAATCTAAAATGTATTGCATGAACCCTAAAGCATGGGTAAGGAAGCAACTTTGATACAAAATTTTCTTTTAGGCACATTTAATTAAATTACACAGTTCTCAATGTAACAAACTAGCCAGCCTACATTTTGCAAGAGAAAGCTGTGAGACATATCAGACATAATTTGCTTACTTCATTTTAAAGGGACACTGAACCCAATTTTTTTCTTTCATGATTCAGATAGAGCATGAAATTTTAATTTTTCGTTCTCTTGCTATCTTTATTTTAAAAGCGCGAATGTAAATCTTAGCAGCCAGACCATTTTAGGTTCAGCACCATGGATAGCACTTGCTTATTGGAAGCTTATATTTACCCACCAATAAGCAAGCATAACCCAGGTTCTCAACCAAAAATGGGCCGGCTCCTATGCATTACATTCCTGCTTTTTAAATAAAGATAGCAATAGAACGAAGAAAATTTGATACTAGGAGTAAATTAGAAAGTTGCTTAAACTTGCATGCTCTATCTGAATCATGAAAGAAAAAAAAATTGGATTTAGTGTCCCTTTAATATAAATTACAAGGAATCTTCCTACACGCCCAAGGAACACCTATGCTGATTCCTTTTTCCCATGCTACAAAATTAATTTCATAATTAAAATATAAGGAACCCTTTGATTTTTTACATATTTTTAAACTGGGTTAAATGTAACCCCCTATTAGCAAGTGCTATCCTAAGCGTTACATTCCGGCTTTTTAAATAAAAATAGCAAGAGAATGAAGAACGAAAAATTGATAATAGGAGTATACCATATCATGAAATATATATATATATATATATATATATATATATATATATATATATATATATATATATATATATATATATATATAAAATCATGAAAGAAACACAAATGGGTTTAGTATCCCTTTAAGAATATTAACATAATTGTTTTCCTTGTTATGAACTGTGGTTAGGGTAAACTGAATTATTTGCCATTTAAAATTATTAAGGGGTTTTATATGTTCCAGAATAGAATGCTTAGCAAGTAAGATGCATGGATTGTCATTAGTTATGCTATACATATGTTCCCTCATTCTTGTTTTGGCATCCCTAGTAGTTATACTATAAAATGACTATCAAATGGGTGTGGTCCCCCTACACTTCAGCTATGAGATAATTATTATCTTTGAATTCAAACACCAGTACTTTTTTCTTAACAATCCATGTTCACGCAGTCTGGCCTGGGTATGCCAAGTCCCTGAAATAAGGCAGAACCTTCTACATGTATTTTTAATCAGCCATGTATTTAAATCAAATTTTCCACTTCAGATCACTATAATTTACATTTTTTTTTCAAATAGTATTGTGAAGGGTAACAGCTGGTTATAAAAATAGTGTGCCTACAAACAATAAACAAATTATAGTAACATTGTTTGACAGCTTGCATATTTGTCAATATTATTGTTTTGAAGCTTTCACAGAAATATTAATAAGTATCGTTACGTGGCTGTTAGTTGCTTAATTGTCTTCAGGATTTTGATGAAAACTGCACTTTATAATAGTAGATTTGTCATTATTTAGCAACCTCGGACTGGCATAATGGCATGATAAAAAGACAATGGAATAGCACTTAGGGGTAGATTTACCTATGT
Organism: Bombina bombina; assembly: GCF_027579735.1. Lineage (NCBI taxonomy): Eukaryota > Metazoa > Chordata > Amphibia > Anura > Bombinatoridae > Bombina > Bombina bombina. Next base: position 1,484,811,939 of record NC_069499.1, on the reverse strand, counting down.
CTGTCCGACATGATACGCTGTAGCATACCATGTCCGACAGACATCGCTGAATGCCGACAGCTTACGCTGTCGGCATTTATCATTGCACAAGCATTTCTTGTGAACTGCTTGTGCAATGCCACCCCCTGCAGATTTGCAGCGGCTAGCAGGGGGTGTCAATCAGCCTGACCGTATACGATCGGGCAGATTGAAGACCGCAGCCTCAGAAGCAGCAGACAGGTTATGGAGCAGCGGTCTGTTTCCGGGGAGCCAGAAGGCTCACGCAGAAACAAGGGGAACAAGGGCCCTTAGTCTAAACTTTAAATGTGTAGTTTTTTTCTGACAAATTTAAGTTCTATTTATTTCCTCCTGTATCATGTGACATCCATCAGCCAATCTATTATGCATATATGTATAGTCTGTGATTTCTTGCACATGCTCAGTAGGAGCTGGTGACTCAAAAAGTTTAAATATAAAAAGACTGTGCACATTTTGTTAATGGAAGTAAATTGGAAAGTTGTTTAAAATTGCATGCTCTATCTGAATCATATGAGTTTAATTTTGACTTGAGTGTCCCTTTAATAAGTAGAGGTGTTAAGATTATTGCTTCCTAACCTCTCCATCATCTCAGAGGACGCTAAGTTAAATCATCCTGGACTAGTTTGGGGAAGCCATGTAATGCAAGTTCCCCCGAATGCAGACGTATACATTATCTGCCCACTCATTAAAGGGACACTAAAATAAAAATGAAATGATTCAGATAGAGCATGCAATTTAGAAAAAGAAAATCAGTTTACCTCTATTGTCAAGTTGTGCAGTCTTTTCTTATGCACACAGCAGGTACCATCTCCTACTGAGCATGTACAGAAGTTCACAGTCTTTGATTGGCTGATAACTGTCACATGATATGGCGACAGGTAAATTGAAGGACATTTTGGAATGCATCAGAAAAAAAAAAAAACTTGAGATTATTTTACATTCAGAGTGATTGGCTTTTGTGGATTATGCAATTCTACTGTATTTAATAGTCTTTGTTAAAAGGGCCCCTTGTCTCTAACTAGCGACACTCACATGAGACCTATTTTTAATTTCATTTGCTGTCCCTATGCCACTACAACAGAATATTATTTTAATAGTATCTCAGACAGCCAATGCTAGCTGCTTTGGCAAATAACTGACTGTGAATGAGTAGAAATAATTCAGGCTGATGTGCAAAGTTACAAAACAATCTGTATGATGGGCATTGGAATAAATGCAAATCTTCATTGTTTAATAATTTGCAACTTGATATAACTTTTTGTTGAACGTTGATTTTATGAAAAATAAAACTAGGTTCATTTGTCCTCGTCTAGAACACCTAGCAGTGCAATTGTTTAACATTTGTCCTCATGTAGCTAACATTTGTCCTCATGTAGCTAACATTTGTCCTTACGTAGAACACCTAGCAGTGCAATTTTCAGTTGAAAACAATTACTAGGTAACTGAGGCTAATTCCTCAATTACAGAGAATGATTGCTTTAAGTGATACATCGTATGAAGCCTAGTTAAAAAGCTGCAATATTTCCTGGGTTCTGAGTATTGTTGTGCAGTATATTTAATATACCATATTATTTTTGTACAGCACTTTCCAAGAATTATACAGTATATGTATTGCAGCCATAGTTTAAAAATGCCCGTTATATGCTTGATTTTTTTTCAAATGCTTCTAGCTCTGGATTGCAACTATGAATGTAGCTAAAAATGCTATTTCAGTAGAAAATATTAACCTCTAGAGATGTACTTTTAATGTAGATTGTATCAGTACTTTTTGAGGTTGTAGATTTTTTAAAAATTCTTCAGTAGTCTATTGGAAATTATTAAATGGTCAAAAAGAAACTGTCAGTGAACAAGGAATCAGACAGAAACGTGAAATGCTAAATTAATCACACTTTTATTAAAAAATAACAAAATACAATAAAGAGCCCAAAAGCTAAATGACAAGCAGGAGACAAAGCCAGTGCTGGTTGTCAGACGAGCCAGGTCAGGAACATGAAGATCAGCAAAGTCAGGAACAAGCCATGGATCAGGAACCAGCAGGGACGTCAAACAAGTCAAGTTATATACAGAGTCAGGAACACAGGAACGCACAGAGAAGTCAGAGACAATGCAAGGGCAAAGGCAAACAGGACTGATGCAGTTAAATAGGGAATGATGGCATCATAATTTTGGGACTGCAACCTGTCTGAGTCAAATATGTCAGCAAAGATAAAAAGCAGCAAATAACTATAAAAGTCAGGGAGAAAGCCTGACAGTAATCTTGCCTCAATGACCCCTCCCAAGTACAAAAGAATTATTAAAGAAACAGTCATGGAAGGCACAGAGGAGGGCGGGAGCATGAACATCACAGGAGGGAACCCATGAACGCTCCTCCAGACCGTAACCCCATTAGTGAACCAAATACTGTACGCGACCTCTGGACATATAATTCTGCTGACCTCATATTCTTCATGGTTGTAAACTGATTACAAACCAATGGTTTCAAGACATAAAAAACATTGGATATGCGCTTTGCAGAAGGAAGGTCAAGAGCGTAAGCAATCAGATTGACCCGTCAGAGTATTCAAAAAGGCCCAATAAAACGGGGAGCCAGTTTATTGGAAGGCACATGAAGGTTCAAGTTGCGGGAGGACAGGGAAACCCTCTCTGTGACCTGGTAGGTAGGCGTGGGTAGACGCCTATGGTCAGCCTGGAACTTTTGGCGCTACATAGCCCGATGAAGGCAATACTGAATCTGCACCCAAGTGGAACAGAGTTGCCAGAGATGCTCCTCCAAAGCTGGAATACCCTGAGACATGAACGAATCAGGCAACAAGGATGGTTGAAACCCATAGTTTGCCATGAACGTGGACAACTGGGAAGAAGCATTGATAGCACTATTACAAGCTAACTCCGCCCAAGGTAACAGGTCAGACCAGTTATTGTGATGATCTAGGACATAGCAATGGGGGAACTGTTCCAGAGCTTGGTAAGACTGTTCCACAGCCCCATTGGATTGAGCGTGATAGGCCAAGAAGAAGGAAAGCTGGATCCCCATTTGGGCACAAAAGGAGCGCCAAAATCATGAGGCAAACTGACTACCCCGGTCCTTGGGTAACCTAAGTAAATGGAAGCTAGTGTGGGTAGTCAGAAGAGCCGGGTCAGGAACCAAAGCGAGTAGTCAGACAAGACGGGGTCAGGAACACGAAGATCAGTGAAGTCAAGAACAAACCAGGGATCAGGAACCAGAAGAAACATCAAACAAGTCAGGTTATACACAGATTCAGGAACACAGGGACTCACAGAGAAGTCAGAAACAACGCAAGGGCAAAGGCCAACAGGACTAAGGCAGTTAAATAGGGAATGATGACATCATCATTCTGGGACTGCACCCTGTCTCTCTTTGATGATGTTCTCCAGTTTGGAGTAGTGAGCAGCGTTACACACTCTGCTACAAGCAAGGGGGAAGACAGGTGAGTCAAATATGTCAGCAAAGTTAAAAAGCAGCAAATAACTATAAAAGTCAGGGTGAAACCCTGACAGAAACACAATGAGACACACAAAAACATAAGAATGAATGTAAAAGCTAATTAGAAGCTTGCTGAATAATAATAGAGAAATTTATTATAAACAGTTATATTTGTTTGCTCACACTGTTTACCATAGACTTGCCATGGCTGCTTCAAAGAGGCAAATGTGCTAAGCTCGGTAATTGGCTTCAGTGGCATGTTAATCATGGTGTAGTATTAGTGAGTAGCCAAGCACTGTCTCTGGCAAGGAATAAAGGTCAGTGACATAGTAAGTGATGTCACTGACTCCTGAATCGTATGTGAAACTGGTTGCTCATAATCATTCATATGGATTGTATTCTTATTGATTGCTGAAGTGTCCCTTGAAACAGTTCAAAAGGAAATACATTTTATGAGCATAGTGTTGGGTTTATTCTCTGCCTCCCTCTAGTCAAGGGTGCCACCATGTTGAAATGCATTCCAATGCTGACCTGTATTTGCATATGTGCAGCAACTATCCTTCAGATACCTGCAGGTTAATCTAAGTTCCAAAATGGAGGTATCCATAATTAGAGGGAGTTGAATGAAATGTAATTAGTATTTAATGCTCCACGTACTAACCGCCGTGCGGATAAGCTTCTCAACTTGCCTATCAGAATGAAAACCTTCCAAAGTACTAATGGGGTCACTTATGGACCTCATATACACACAAAATAATATTAGTAAAAGAAGGTATCTTAAAATAAGAGAGACCACGTATGGGTCTCATATAGTAACCTCATTTTTAGATAATTAGTTTCATAAAAGGACTCAAACTTTGCAAATACTGGTTGAAATAATTATAGTAGGCATTTAGGTTGTTATACAAAGATCATAAAAATTACGTTATTCACAATAATCTCCCAAATCAGAGTTGGATTTAAATATCACAATGAGATGCCAAGGTATGGTTTGTTAACTTCCAGAAAGAATGTTTTGTGTACTGAAAGACTTTTTGCCAGTCTTGGAACGTGATGTCAGTTTGTAATTCCCTTTCCCACGCCTTGACGTAGGAGGGAAGAGCACGTGCATCTTTGAGTAGGAGCAATTTGTAAAGCTTTGAAATTGCGCGTCTCGTGGAGGAGTCTTGCAAACAAAGAGTCTCAAAAGGAGTCTTTGACCTTATAAGTTGTTGTTTGTGTTGGTGTGTGGAAAGAAAATGACTTAATTGGGTATGTGAGAACCAGGTCATGGGGATGTTAGGTGTGTCTTCTCGAATCCTATCAAGATTCTTAAGTTTGTGCCCTTAAGTTAGTGCGGAGAACACTCTGTCTTTAATGCAGGCTTGGTAGTCTGATCTAGTTTCTTTAAAATCCCATGGTAGCGCTGGGTTACTACAGATGGGGGTAAGTGGGGAGGTTGTGGTGGATATGTTTGTTGAGGTGTTTATAATTTTGTCCCATGTAAGGAAAAAGTCAGAGAATAGGGGATATGCCATTGCGGCCTTTGGCCTATGCTTTGTGAGTAGCCAAGCAACTAGATTTTTTTATTTTAATTTAATCTTAGGTTGTTTTTTTTTAATGTAATGTTAGGATTTTTATTTTAAAGTTAAGTTAGTTTTTTTTTATTTTGGTAAAATTTCATTTATTTTAAGGGAGATAGTCTTTTATTTTATGTAATTTGGGTTAACTCAGGGGGTGTGAGGGTAGGGAGCATAGTGATTAGATTAACACTTTGCATTGTGGGGGGATTGCGGTTTAGGGATTAATAGGTTAATAAGGTAGATTGCGTTGTGGAGGGTTGGCGGATTAGTGGTTAAAAGTGTTAATAGGTAGATTGCAATGTGGGGGGTTGGCAGATTAGAGGTTAATAGTGTTAATACGTAGATTGCGTTGTGGGTGGCGGATTAGGGGTTAATACATTTATTAGTTATTGCGGTGGGGGGTTGGCGGTTGAGAAGTACATATTGCCCATGTGTTAGGTGTTTGTTACAACTTCCCTGGAGTTAGGGTGCTCATATGCTTGCTGCACCTGCCTATGTGTGCGAGGTAAATATGGAGTAAAATTTCTCTATTTTCGCTGCGTCCTTGCGCTGAATATGTGATACCGACTTGCTACGCCAGTTCTATGTTAGTTTATGGGAGTAAAAAAAGCGGGGATGGGTGAAATTTACGTGCCAAATTTGTATGCTGCACCGTATATGCGATCGGTAATGCCGTCTAAAAATAGCCGACACCGGCTTTTGCCGGCGTCGCTACATATGTGATCGAGCCCATAATGTTTGCAGAGACCTGAGTTTGTGCCAGATGTGTTACTGACTAATGAGTAGGAAGCACAACAAATATGGGGATGATCTCTGAGTGGACAGTGTGATTGAGACTTCCTCTGTTATCATAAAATAAAGTAAAACGTATGTTGGCTAAAATACAGCTATACCAATACTATAGTAAAAAAGAAAATTGTTTTTCACTATTTTATATAATTAAAGCTTGCCAGCCGGGTACGGGCCCTTTACCCAAATGACAGGTAGACCAATTTTATTAGTAAATAGGTCATTCCTAGTGGTAAACTGCTATTTAGCCTTAAAGTGCATACACGACAATTGTAGCCCCATAGTAATGAAACAGAAGTTTATCTTTAATTGTAGGGACACTTTTTGACCTTTGAACTTTGGAGAGCTAAATTTAGCATTAATGTGAAATATATTAACAACTTGTTATAAACTAATAATAGTTAGCAGGGATAACTCAATATCTTATCAAGCTAGATTATAGGACTTAATAATGCTGAATTAAATACAACAGCAACAGTTTCAGTGTGGTTTCAGGTTTTTATAAAGAGCTTATAGTTGCACTCTTGGGAAATTGGTGGCTCAGAAACATTTATTCAACAATACACAGAATAACACATGTAGCTGAACTCCTAAAAGTGTAGAAGTTAATGTATTATAGTTATTAGACTAACTGCAAACCATGCTTGTGCTTTGTAAAGTCTCATAATGCAGGAATTTATAGGATTTTCACAGAAAAAAACAGAAACTGGGGGCTCTGGTAGGTTACCTAATAAATATAACGGAGCTATGATATTAATCATTATATTTTCAGGCTGATGTTTTCTGAAGGGCTAGAATAATAGTGCCATTAGGACTGAGATCCATCTAAAAATAATCTAAAACTAAACATAAGAGGTAATATAACTAGAATATAGCAAAAGTGAAATCAGTCATAATAGTGTTCATACCAGCCACCCAAAAAGTCAAAATCCATCACATTAATAATAATTACAGGGAGTGCAAAATTATTAGGCAAGTTGTATTTTTGAGGATTAATTTTATTATTGAACAACAACCATGTTCTCAATGAACCCAAAAAAACTCATTAATATCAAAGCTGAATAGTTTTGGAAGTAGTTTTTAGTTTTTTTTTTAGTTATAGCTATTTTAGGGGGATATATGTGTGTGCAGGTGACTATTACTGTGCATAATTATTAGGCAACTTAACAAAAAACAAATATATACCCATTTCAATTATTTATTTTTACCAGTGAAACCAATATAACATCTCAACATTCACAAATATACATTTCTGACATTCAAAAACAAAACAAAAACAAATCAGTGACCAATATAGCCACCTTTCTTTGCAAGGACACTCAAAAGCCTGCCATCCATGGATTCTGTCAGTGTTTTGATCTGTTCACCATCAACATTGCGTGCAGCAGCAACCACAGCCTCCCAGACACTGTTCAGAGAGGTGTACTGTTTTCCCTCCTTGTAAATCTCACATTTGATGATGGACCACAGGTTCTCAATGGGGTTCAGATCAGGTGAACAAGGAGGCAATGTCATTAGATTTTCTTCTTTTATACCCTTTCTTGCCAGCCACGCTGTGGAGTACATGGACGCGTGTGATGGAGCATTGTCCTGCATGAAAATCATGTTTTTCTTGAAGGATGCAGACTTCTTCCTGTACCACTGCTTGAAGAAGGTGTCTTACAGAAACTGGCAGTAGGACTGGGAGTTGAGCTTGACTCCATCCTCAACCCGAAAAGGCACCACAAGCTCATCTTTGATGATACCAGCCCAAACCAGTACTCCACCTTCACCTTGCTGGCGTCTGAGTCGGACTGGAGCTCTCTGCCCTTTACCAATCCAGCCACGGGCCCATCCATCTGGCCCATCAAAACTCACTCTCATTTCATCAGTCCATAAAACCTTAGAAAAATCAGTCTTGAGATATTTCTTGGCCTAGTCTTGACGTTTCAGCTTGTGTGTCTTGTTCAGTGGTGGTCGTCTTTCAGCCTTTCTTACCTTGGCCATGTCTCTGAGTATTGCACACCTTGTGCTTTTGGGCACTCCAGTGATGTTGTAGCTCTGAAATATGGCCAAACTGGTGGCAATTGGCATCTTGGCAGCTGCACGCTTGACTTTTCTCAGTTCATGGGCAGTTATTTTGCGCCTTGGTTTTTCCACACGCTTCTTGCGACCCTGTTGACTATTTTGAATGAAACGCTTGATTGTTCGATGATCACGCTTCAGAAGCTTTGCAATTTTAAGAGTGCTGCATCCCTCTTCAAGATATCTCACTATTTTTGACTTTTCTGAGCCTGTCAAGTCCTTCTTTTGACCCATTTTGCCAAAGGAAAGGAAGTTGCCTAATAATTATGCACACCTGATATAGGGTGTTGATTTCATTAGACCACACCCCTTCTCATTACAGAGATGCACATCACCTAATATGCTTAATTGGTAGTAGGCTTTCGAGCCTATACAGCTTGGAGTAAGACAACATGCATAAAGAGGATGATGTGGTCAAAATACTCATTTGCCTAATAATTCTATACTCCCTGTATGTAAGACACATCTATATGAGTGAACTTAAATGTTGTTAGGATTATATAGCAAATCCCCTCCATTGGCAAGACCTTATACATTTAATAAAATTCGACAGCATCATAAAAGATTAAAATATGAGGTAAAGCAGCGTTCACAGAGTTCTATCAGTAAGTTACCCAACTCCATGTCTGGGGTGTGTGTCAGCAATAATGTCACTGAGCTTTAAAGTGCCATAACAGATATTGAGATCTGTGCATATCCTAAAAGGTTTAATTAAAAGATCAGTCAAGTCCAAAATAAACTTTCATGATTCAATTAGGGCATGTAAACAACTTTCCAATTTACTACAATTTTATCACCAATTTTGCTTTGTTCTATTGGTATTCTTAGTTGAAAGCTAAACCTAGGTAGGTTCATATGCTAATTTCATAGACCTTGAAGGCCACCTCTTATCTGAATGCATTTTGGCAGTTTTTCACCACTAGAGGGCGTTAGTTCATGTGTGTCATATAGATAACATTGAGCTCATGCACGTGAAGTTACCTAGGAGTCAGCACTGATTGACTAAAATGCAAGTCTGTCAAAAGAACTGAAATAAGGGGGCAGTCTGCTGAGGTTTAGATACAAGGTAATTACAAAGGTAAAACGTATATTATTATAACTGCATTGGTTATGCAAAACAGAGGAATGGGTAATAAAGGGATTATTATTGTTGTTTCCCTTTAATGTAAGGTGTAGCTGTAAAGCTGGGTTAATATCATCAACAACCAAATACAATGGTTAAAAGGCTCTGCAGATGCCATACCATGCAATTACAGAACTCACATTAAATTCAGTTAGGACAGATGTTAAATGTCCTCCTCTCTCACCATAGTCCACAGACGGAATAAAACAAAAGAAGAAAAGAAGCCGCTCCAATGGCATAATAACATTGAGAAAAGGTCCCACAGAACACAGTGATTGCCCCTTATGTAGGATACTCACAAGATATCAACACTTATCACAAAGTGCAAATAAAGTAGTCTGGGTCATTAGGAGCTCCCCAGTTTGATCAACTCTGGTCACCACTAGAAATTCCTGAAATCCTCCAGCGATCACCAATCACCATCCAGGATAACAGTATAAGAAATGATTTAAAAAAAACTTCCAAAGCCAATACTTGACAATAATGACCGGACATATACAGTATACACACACATATATTAACATATTTAACAATCAATGATTGATCCTATTTAGATGAATAACCTGTGGTTAACAAAAACATTTGTCATCAGTGAAAAACCCTTTGAAGTAATTCAAATAATAAAACATGTTCATTTAGGTACCTTGCATTGCAGCCATAACATCCCTCTCTCAGAGGTTTGACAGCGCCATGATCAGTCAGAGGTGATGTTATTTGTGGGCCATTCTAACATATTTTTAAAAACTAAACATCATTGTGCCAGGTGTCAATCTGACACGGGTGTGTACAAAAATGTGAACATCTCTCTGATTTAAAAGAATACCCCAAAAATAAAGAAAACTATCATTATAATAGAGGTCCAAATGTTTATCAGGCTAGACAAGATAGAATAAACGGGTCCCCCATTGGCTTCAACCTCTAATGAGGAGATTCAACTAAGAAGTCTTTTTTAGGACAGGGAAGGGTGAAGAATTTGAGGGATCTCAATCAGTCACCCCAATAGAGAGAAAATTGGAGACAGAAAAAACCCCAGTTAGAAATGTTCCTCATGAGAAGTGAAAACCCCTCAACACTGCTAAAAAGTTCTTACGCAAACGTGGCTGCAGAGGAAGGGCTAAAACCTTGCTGCCAGTATAACGGAGCGAAACACGCAAAAGGACACATTTGGTGTGCCGCGATCAACTTGCGGGATCCCCTCACCATACTCTGCTATACTTTACTAACCATGTGGAGGTAAAGTGAGCCATTTACCAATACCGACTAGCTGAAGGAGAGGTAGTATACCTAATACTTGAGACCGGTGGAGTTAGCAGCTTGGCTGACGGCGGTCTATCTTGTAATCACCCCTGCTCATGCTCATGTGAATGCCTCACACTGGTCACTTTTTGGAAATAACTATACCAAGCGTTTCTTTGCTTGCTTGGAGTACCTTTGCAACTTAACAATAATAGCCAGCACTTGCTTACTTATACGTTCATGCTGAACTGCCTATAATATCTTTTCTGCTGAATGTGAATTTGTCCCTGTTATGGAACATTAAGACTGAGTGCCTCTCTGCTTGATTGAAGTACTTTGGTTACTAAAACTTCATAATCAGCCGCTGTTATTCCATAAATCAATGCAGAACTGTTTATTTTAAACCCTCAATGCTGAATTATCTATGTTGCACCATATGAATTTATCTAGCCAGCTAGCTATGTTCTCTTTTTGTGAGGGGCCCATGTGTTGTATATGTCTGTTTGTCTTCATGTGTATAGTCACATATTTGTATATATATATAGCCACTCAAACAGATGCACTCTCAGGTCTTTAAAGGAATAACAAAGTTATTTTTATTGGAACATTTTCGGGTATGTACTACCCTTCATCAGCATAAAGTAAAGTAAAATACATCAAACATTATATAGACAAACAAAATCCAATTACAATCAAACACACTCCAACCTGTGTAATATTCAAGTGGCGCCAAAGTGACTACCGGGAATGCAAACTTGCGTTCCACCATCTCGTGCTACCGGAAGTGCAACTACGTCACTTCCGGTTTCGCTGTATGGACACGGCTCGGTTATAGTATATATAGATAAAGTGTCATCAAAACAAAGTAAGTGTTATGATCAATAGCGTGTCCCTTATTTACATAGTGACTTCTCTAAGTGATACATATATTTGCCTGTGCAGTATCCTGTGTGTTGCTTATTGGAGACGGATCTTAGTTGTCATGCCAACAACCCCAAACATCCGGTCTCATCATGTGTATCAAATATATACAGAAACTTATGCACAATCAAGCACAACTATTATCAACTAATTGTGTCACCAATATATGTACATGCAAACACCTTATAGTCTGTGCTTATTCAACTAAATTAAACATACTTAATAAACGAGAGCGATATACAAGAGGCATATAGCGGTAACCATGGTAACCAAACACACTACGCTAGGTGCGCTACCATCAGTTATATATGTCATATTCCTTAAAGACTAACTATTTGCCTCTACCCCGTTCCAACATATCCTTAGCCCTAGGAGCAATAATAGATCAGAAAATACATCATATTATTAGAAGTCAGCATGTACAGACGAACCGAAAATCTCCAGTAGAATGATGTTTGCCCCTTGGATAGATTCTATATTACCATCTTAAAGATGGAACAAATCAAAAACTCTAAAATAACGCTATATACAAATAGTAATGATCAAAATATTACTAACTAAAATATATCACTTCTGGACTTCTCTATCCCGTATACTGTGGATATTAGGCAAGTAGCCTAAATGAGCAATTATGGAAACAATAGGGCTTATGTTACTAATAACCAACTATGCTAAGGACCCATATCTCCGTTTCAGCACCTCAAATATTACATAGGACAAAGGTTGGGCCGCTGATAGAACTGCAATATATATCCTTACTAAGATATACATATGTTAGTACCATATGGTAGCAACTGTACCCATATACCTATGTTATCATCAGATCAAGAAATATTATGTGAGACACAAGATTGTAACAATGTCTCTACGCCCCTGTATGTTCATAGCCGTCCAGATGTATAGTAAAACATAACACGGGGGAGATGACATGTAGCCAAAATATATGGTATACAGTATACAAATGTACATCCCTGGCCTTTTGGACCCTTCTATCACTCCCTAGACACATGCAGTGGTGGATGGTTGGGTGACCTCCCTAACAGCGTAGACTCGCCCACAGCCCCCAGGGCATCAACTGTCAACTGTATGGGGCGGCGCCAGTATATAAATCCCACTCCACACCTAGTCATTTTTTAGGGGTCACCACAACATCCAGGGGGGAGGAACAATAGACCCCACATACGGAGGGTGGGACAATCGGTACAGACCACTTCACAGGGGCAGGAAGAGGACATAATTGTAAATGTGTTTCTGTATATATTTGATACACATGATGAGACCGGATGTTTGGGGTTGTTGGCATGACAACTAAGATCCGTCTCCAATAAGCAACACACAGGATACTGCACAGGCAAATATATGTATCACTTAGAGAAGTCACTATGTAAATAAGGGACGCGCTATTGATCATAACACTTACTTTGTTTTGATGACACTTTATCTCTATATATACTATAACCGAGCCGTGTCCATACAGCGAAACCGGAAGTGACGTAGTTGCACTTCCGGTAGCACGAGATGGTGGAACGCAAGTTTGCGTTCCAGGTAGTCACTTTGTCGTCACTTGAATATTACACAGGTTGAAGTATGTTTGATTGTAATTGGATTTTTTTTGCCTATATAGTGTTTGATGTATTTCACTTTACTTTATGCTGATGAAGGGTAGTACATACCCGAAAATGTTCCAATAAATATAACTTTGTTATTCCTTTGAAAGAGCTGAGAGTGCATCTGTTTGAGTGGCTATTTCCTGATATTTTTGCACCCAGGCAGCTGACACCGGTGGGTTGAACTGTTGAAAGGAGATTATATATATATATATATATATATATATATATATATATATATATATATATATATATATATATATATATATATATATATATATATAATGTTGGTTTTTATATATTTATGATTACATAAAATGTATTCCTTTTGCATATTACCTCATTTGCCTTTATTATAGATAGTGAGTGTGCTTTATTCCTGTTTTTTTGGATGTACCTTATTTCGGCACATCCAGATTTCTTAAATACCCATTTTGTATATATTGTTTCCAGGTTACACCTCATCTATAAGATTCTATATAGAATATTGTACATTATAGTTTAGCTAGCTCTTCGCTTACTTTTTCCTTTTATAAATAATGTTCCTCATGAGAAGGGAAAACCCCTCAACACTGCTAAAAAGATCTTACGCAAACGTCGCTGCAGGGGAAGGGCTAAAACCTGCAAAAAGAACAAACTGGAAAAATTAGAGGAAGGTCTTTTCAATCTATCTGATCGTAATACTGTATATGTGTGTATATATATATATATATATATATATATATATATATATATATATATAGGGATACATGTAATCAAGTTTAAACAGCACCTCCCCGCTAGTACCTGCACATTCCTTGAGAAAGGGGCGGAGTCCAGAAACGCGCGTCAGAACAGTTAGACGCCACCACCGGTACCTGTTTTATGTTGTCTGAGCCACAGAGTGTGTTTCCGGTGAACGGTTACCTGATATGAGAGGTGAGATTAGAGTTCTTCGTTGGAATGGCCTAATTACCACACTGAAATACACGGCGGTGATCTAGTCTCACGGTATCACTTGAAGCAGGTAACACTATTATTCATTTCTCTTCATCGGCCCGTGCAAATCAGAGGTTGCTAGCTGTTACAAGGATATGAGATATTCCCAGCTTTTGCATATATTATTGTGGGGCATATTGCATTCTTTTGAAGAAAGGAACTTTATATACGGTGCTGTATGGGATACCATGAGTGAAATATTAAGAGTGTGAGGCTGGGCCAGAATTACAAGCATATCTCCCTGTACACTATCTGTGGGTGGCCAGACACATAACAGTTTCCTTGGAGGGACATTGTATTCTTAATACTGATACAGCTGCAAGATACGCTATTTAGGTCTCTCCAGGATTTATTCATTACGGATTACAAATGCTGTAGCATGTTTCTTTATTCTGTGACTGCTTAAACACACCGACAATAGAGTCATCAGATAATAGTTGCAATTGGTACATTACAGATTCAGCTTGAGTATCCGGAATATAGTGTGATACATCATTTATATGAATTGCTACAAAGTTATGGATCAAGTGGACATTCTGTATTTGCTACAACACTGTATTTCTCCTAGATGATATAGTTACTTTACTGTTACGGGTGGTGTCTGTCTTCACTCCCTGGGGACGCCCTGGGAGTGTTATCATTTTTGTAAAAATAATTTTTTTGAAGTTTTTTTGCATTGTTTCTTTCTAATTTTACTTTTTATATTTTTGCTGATTGTTTGGTACGGATGTGTTTGGTGGATGGGGTATGTGTGGATATGAATGAACTTGCATCGAACACTTCTCCTATCTATATTATTATTATTATTATTGCATAGTGTGAAAGATTACACTGCATTGTATTCTTTGTTGAAGAATTAAACATTTTTCATACTAAGACTCAGTGGCTGGGATCTTTGTATATTTTATATATATATATATATATATATATATATATATATATATATATATATATATATATATATATATATATATATATATATATATATATATATATATATATGTCCAGTCTTTATTGTTACACTAGATTGTGCTGCTTGAGGAAGCAAGAAAACCTTGCAAAACGCATCCAGCTATATTTTAATTGTGTAATACACTTTTTAATAAACACTTCCAAGTATTGGCTTAGGAAGTGTTTTAACCCATTTCTTGTACTGTTATCCTGGATGGTGATTGGTGATCGCAGGGGGATTTAAGGAACTTTTAGTGGTGATCGGAGTTGAGCTAACTGGGGAGCTCCTAATGACCCATTATTTGCGTTTTGTGATAAGTGCTAATATCTCGTAAGTATCCTACATAAGGGGGAACTGCTGTGTTCTGTGTGACCTTATCTCAAAGTTATTATGCCATTGGAGCGCCATTTTTACTTCTTTTGTTTTATCCAGAACTAGTTCATACTGCTTGAAGAGCTGCCCGTGGTATTTGTATTACCCTTTGGAATTATCATCTGCCTTAGTAGTTGCGCCTCTGTAATCCTCATATTCACTGTGTACAGTGGGACTGAGTTTTTAACACTTTTTTCCACAGTTGAACCTCGGGCATAAGAATGCCTATAGAGAAAGAAAGGGATGAACAGCACTGTATCCTCGGTTTAATGGATGTTACCATTTCCTGTACTGGCATTTAAACAGGGTTTTCATACTCTCTTACTCAATTTCTTGTTTAGAATTTTCCTCCAGCATCGTTAATACTTCAACAGCAAACTCAGACCTCTTTCCACTACTCATGCCTCCATTAGCTTAACCGGATGTGACTCTGTCAGTAACGGTTTCTATTGTGTGCAATAATGGGCTAGAAGCTACTGCTTTCAACTGCATGTTTGACTGTATCTTGTTGGTAGCGTAGAAACTAGGAAGATTACAAGGCACTTTTGTGTAAGTAGCAACCCTTCTGTCTGCAACAGGAATCATTGCTGAGGCATGTGTAGCTTCAGGAAGAAGTATCCCTGATATGTGTCTTTCAAGTCTGTTGCAGTGGTTATTTAACAAATTATCCATAGCTTATGATGAACAGCTCTTTAGACTTTGTATCCACAGACTCCATGCTGTTTTTGTTTTGTTTTTTTCTCCCCAGGTGAAAGTGATTGAATTGCATTGGAGCCCTTAGTACAGGAAACAATGTAAAAGCATATTTATGCTATATTTATATTTAATAAGCGTTTTAACAATGTATTTACTGTAAATATTTCACATTTAAATGTTCTGCACTTAGCATAATATGTTCTAAGTATTTCTAAATAGATATTCCTATATATATCTGTATATATCTGTACCTTTATATAATCATTTATATATATTGGTATAAATATTATATATGATTATATATTGGTATAGATATTTACAGATATATATATATATATATATATATATATATTTAAAAATACATATAACATATTCTGCTATGTGCAGAACATTGGAATGTGAAATATTTACAGTAAATAGACAGTTAAAGGGTTAGATATTGTTGCAAATTGTATATAAATAAAATACCTATTATAATTAATATATTGAATGTAAGCAAATAAAATTGTGTGAAAATGAAGCCTCTACATACCTTTGTATAAACTTTGAAATTCTCATGAAAGGAGCAGTAACGACCGTCCATAAAAAGAGGCAGCGTTTATGCAAAACCAAATACGGAGCCCCATCCAATGGTGAAGCAACTGCGGACATTAATTTTAATATTTAAATGCTCTTATTTATGTGCACATTGCATGCACACTTGTAATGTAAGGGATACGCAAGTGCACAATGTATAGAAACGCACAGCGGCCATATTTTCTTTTACGATTCATGGTCAATACCATATAATGAAAAATTATTCAAAATGCTCCTTGGTCTAGGGGCACTTTGCATACCTTGCTTATTTTTTTTATGAGTTTACTATCCCTTTAAACATATATATATATATATATATATATATATATATATATATATATATATATATATATATATATATATGTATATGTGTATATATATATATATATATATATATATATATATATATATATATATAAAACAACTCAGCATCCAAAGGAGGAAGAAGAACTGGAACTCAGGACTCGAAAAGCTTGTGTAATAGTTTATTCAGCTCATGATAAGTTGCGTAACCTAGAATTCACCAGATGCATTTCGCGCATGCGCATGCGCAAAATGCATCAGGTGCATTCTAGGTTACTGAGGAACTTTCTTTAATTACAAGTAGTAAGAAGTGAATACAGCGCCAACAAGAGGCCAAGGGATAAATATACTCACAGAGAGATAAAAGAAGATTATTTAATGAACCATGTTAAAAAGCATCAGTAATAAAAGACTATATATAAAAAATGTAAAAAGCACATATAAATAAAATTACAAATACAGGAATATCTTACAGAAGCGGCTCAAAGGGCCAAAGCTGATAATTACAATAAAAACAGAGGTAATAACAGGTGATCAGTGTGAGTGGTATACCAGAATAAGAGTGTATACTAATAAAACAGAATTAGCCTAAGTACAACTGTAGCAAGTGCATCAAGCAAAAAACTAATAATACAAACAATAGTGTTCAAAATTAGTGTTACAAAAATAGTGTTCCAAAAAATAGAAAAATGCACTGCAGTGCAAAAAAAGGGGGGTAGCAAAATAATTGTATAGATACAATCAAATAGTGAGTGAGTGCAAATGGATATAAAAATGCTAGCTACTTAATCCAGTGAGGTTAAGATATAATTAAATAAAATACACAATATCCAATAGCATAAAAAATAAAATACACAATATGCAATAACATAAAAAATAAAATATAAAATATAATCCAAAAAAGTGTTCAAAAAGTTGATCAACAAATGTTAGTGAAGAACAAAAATAAGTCAATCAAAACAAAAAAATGGAAAAAATGGGTGATGAAAAGCAAGGTGAAAGTGAGGAAATTGATTCCTTCCAATGTTAGTTACTTTAACAGATCCAAATTCCTGAGTGTGGTTGCTGAAGTAGCTGATTGGATCCTAGCACCTGTCAGCTGCTCCTATGGTATCCTAAAAAGTGTCCCTGTAAACTTCTTCTCTTCTTCTTTTTTATGGACTGATGAAATGAGAGTGAGTCTTGATGGGCCAGATGGATGGGCCCGTGGCTGGATTGGTAAAGGGCAGAGAGCTCCAGTCCGACTCAGACGCCAGCAAGGTGGAGGTGGAGTACTGGTTTGGGCTGGTATCATCAAAGATGAGCTTGTGGGGCCTTTTCGGGTTGAGGATGGAGTCAAGCTCAACTCCCAGTCCTACTGCCAGTTTCTGGAAGACACCTTCTTCAAGCAGTGGTACAGGAAGAAGTCTGCATCCTTCAAGAAAAACATGATTTTCATGCAGGACAATGCTCCATCACACGCGTCCAAGTACTCCACAGCGTGGCTGGCAAGAAAGGGTATAAAAGAAGAAAATCTAATGACATGGCCTCCTTGTTCACCTGATCTGAACCCCATTGAGAACCTGTGGTCCATCATCAAATGTGAGATTTACAAGGAGGGAAAACAGTACACCTCTCTGAACAGTGTCTGGGAGGCTGTGGTTGCTGCTGCACGCAATGTTGATGGTGAACAGATCAAAACACTGACATAATCCATGGATGGCAGGCTTTTGAGTGTCCTTGCAAAGAAAGGTGGCTATATTGGTCACTGATTTGTTTTTGTTTTGTTTTTGAATGTCAGAAATGTATATTTGTGAATGTTGAGATGTTATATTGGTTTCACTGGTAAAAATAAATAATTGAAATGGGTATATATTTGTTTTTTGTTAAGTTGCCTAATAATTATGCACAGTAATAGTCACCTGCACACACAGATATCCCCCTAAAATAGCTATAACTAAAAACAAACTAAAAACTACTTCCAAAACTATTCAGCTTTGATATTAATGAGTTTTTTGGGTTCATTGAGAACATGGTTGTTGTTCAATAATAAAATTAATCTTCAAAAATACAACTTGCCTAATAATTCTGCACTCCCTGTATATTTATGTATATATATGTGTGCAAATATGCATACACAAATAAACACATATAAATATATATATATAAATATATATCTATACTATAATTGCGTTTGTAATGTCCATCGCCGTCGGCAATCGGCATGCATCCTCAATGGAATATTGGCAGTGTGAGGCCAAAATAATTCACCTGGATACAGCGAAGCTGCATCCAGATGGATTCCGAAAATGGCAGTGAAAGAATCCACCTTTGGTGAATTCTTTCACCACCCTGCCATTTTCGGAATTCACCGGGATACAGCAAAGGCAAATGGAGCATTACAAAAACTAACCGCCCGCATCAAGTATTAAAAAAACCCACCTAATCGCCCGCAATAAGTAGCCAATCGAATGAGAGCTACTGAAATCCTTTTGGCTGATTTGAATAGCCAATAGGTTTTTAGTAGCTCTAATCCTATTAGCTGTTTTGAAAAATTCAGCCAATAGGAATGCAAGGTACCCCAAACTGATTGCGGTACCTTGCATTCTTTCTTCAGTATACCACGGATGATCGGATGAAGAGGAGCCTCCATGTCACGAGGACCGCCGCAGCCACTGCCAAGGATCGCCGCCGCTGAGGACCACCACTGAGGATTGCCACATCTGGGAAGACCGCTCCGGACCTCCGCGCCGCCTTTGCTGTGGATGAAGATGATGGACCCGCCTTGAAGAAGACCTTCTCCGCCAGACTTCTGAAACCTTGAATACCTATTTGGGGCTTTAGTGTTAGGTTTTTTGTTTTTAAAAAAATATTTTTTCTTTTTTAACTTAGGTTTTTTTTGGGCACTTCTAAAAAGAGCTAAATGCCCTTTTAAGGACAATGACCATACAAATGCCCTTTTCAGGGCAATAGGTAGATTAGGTTTATTAGTGTTAGTTTTTTTTTATTTTGGGGGTTTGGTGGGTGGGGGGTTTTACTGTTAGGGGGGCTTTGTTTATTTTTTTTTTTTTTTTTTTTTAAACAATTTTTATTGAGGAATTATACGATACAGTAAACATGCTTTTATAGGAGTGTACAATACAATGTCAAGTTGATATTATAAAATCATGCTTGTGGACCTTGAATAGTTGTCCTCATTTTTGTCCCTTTAAATAACAATGCGGACCACTCATGGGTCCTCCATGCTGTAATGTGAGCATAAAGGTAGGGATTGTATATAGTTAAAACAAAAAACAAACAATTTGAACAAAACAAACAAAAAAAAGGCAACATACATAGCTAAAAATGCAAGTGAGAAGAGACCAGATGATGATTCATGCAAAATATACATTGATTTGTAAAGTCAAACCTCATGTTCTCCCCCTATAATACATTTCCAGACTACTCTTGGGCCTTTGATTAATCTGTATCCATACAAAATTGGGGTTTTATAGAGTTGGGTAAGGTTATATAAACAAAATATTTTGAAACAAACAAGATAAATATTCAGGACCAAGTTGATTGTTAGTATGCAAGGGATAGTTAATGTCCTGTCCCATACCACTCGGCAATGTGTAATGAGCAGGTGTATGCTTGTAAGCTTGTTATCTCCTGTGGCTTTAAGAAGACATAGCTTGCCACACTGTGTTGTATGTAGCTATAAAGCAGGCTATGACATATGTGGCAACAGTTGTCCGGTAGTGCATGTTATAAATATGGGCTGGCATGAAACAGGACAGTCCATGATATAATGTTGAGGACTACTTGTAGTCAGAGACTGTAAAACAGGCACCCCTATTGTGATATGCATTATTAAAATAAACTTATGTATGACTGGAACACAATGTTATTAGCCACATCACTGTTAGACTGATACGTATCAGGACTACATCACCCCCCATTATGTTGGCAACTGAAAGGTAGGCAGACACTGTAAATCAAATACCAGTTAGCAGGACATATTATAAAGATTAGTCTGTAAAAGGCTAGCAGTGAAGTGTCAGCGGTCCCTGTGAGATCAAGTGCCGAGGCATCAGATAGACATCTTGTAAAACATATCTGCTCAAGAGAACATAACCCAACATAACATAACGTTAAAAATTAACTGTAAGCTTGAACAGTGGGTCTAAAGGTCAAATGAACACAAAGACCGGGTTTGCATTTACCAAATATCAGCCCCCTGGGTCTATGTGCAAGCGAAGCAGCGACTCGTTGCAGGCACTGATTGTCCTTAGCAAGTTAGTAAGACAGCTCTCTCTCTGTAAATACCCTATGAAGATTGAGTTATTGTTGCCTGCAAGCGGTATAGTGTTAGTCCCATTTGGAGAGTCGCTGCGAGAGTCAAGTTGGGATATATTATCCGGCGCGCAAATCTGCTTGCTAGCGCTTGTTTTTGATGTAGGTTTAACAGCCGGAGGCCTTCGCACCGACTCTGTGAGGCCGGTTCTGGCAGCAGACATCATCCGTTCGCTAGTGCTGATCGTAGCTGCCTCACCAGTATCAGGGGCAACAGGGACGGACCTGTCCTTAATTAGATGGGTTAGGTTGGTCAGGGTACACCGGGCCTGGCTAGATTTTGTATTTGTAATGGTTTTGCCATACATCAGCGGTGGTCTCGCAGTTAGGGATTTCTGCTCCAGTGATGCTATATTGAGATCAGAGCCCAGCCGCCTGCTGGTGCTAGCCATAGCTATTTTACCTGGAATGGGAGGTATAGGATTGTTCTTGTTTAGCGGCCATATATTATGTGCTGTCCCTGCTGTCTCACCAATGCTCTTTATTGCGGTCTGCAGGTGTAAGTCAGTCAAGGCTGCCTCTTTTTTGGAATGGTTAGTTTTGTCATCCCCCGTCGTTTTATGTAAATCTCGCTCTGTCTGCTGTATAAGGAGGTTTTCTGTACATAAAGGTTGGCTCCTTAATGTAATATCTCTCCGTTCGCCATCTTTATTTGTGGGTGTTGTAGGGGTATGCACCAGATCTCCTGCCGTTATGTGCTCTATAGGAGATGGAGTGTGTTTTGTGCAGTCCAACGGGAGTGATCTCTGATATATTCTAAAGAGAATAGATTCCAGTTTAGCAAAGCGTTGCTCCAGCTCCTGCTCTATGTTTGTTTCCCATACGGTCGCCATCTTAAGGTGATCTTGTGGACAGTAACGTGGCAATAGGGGTGCACACTTCTATAGGACTGTTAATTGTAAATTGCCTGTTCTGTGTAATGTCTCTCCAGAGGAGAGCTATGTGGTATTGAAGAATTGGTAAGTCGGAGTAATCCGACAGCACCAGTAACCCCGTTTCTTCCCGGGGGGGGGGTTACCTAATAATGGGCCGCTGCCCTAGGCCGTAATGTTCCGATATCCTTATAAGTTATGTACTAGATCTTGCCGTTAGTACACAATAACCAGCGGATTATTGTAATTTCGGCCGGAGCCCTCAGAAGTTGCGTCCTTCCCTGAACGCTGCACGGACACGCCCCCGGCTTTGTTTATTTTTAATGTAAAAGAGCTGTTTAACTTAGGTAGTTTAGCATTAGAGGCCCCCCCACATCGCAAACACTTAAATAAAATTTTTAACCCCTAATCTGCCGAACTGGACATTGGTGCCACTATAGTAAATATATTAACCCTTAAACCACCGCACTCCTGCATCGCAAACATTAGTTAAATATTATTAACCCCTAATCTGCCGTCCCTAACATCGACGCCACTTACCTACATTTATAAACCCCTAATCTGACGCCCCCAACGTCGCCGCCACTATATTAAAGTTATTAACCCCTAAACCTAAGTCTAACCCTAAACCTAACACCCCCTAACTTAAATATAATTAAAAGAAATCTAAATAAAATTACTATCATTAACTAAATTATTCCTATTTAAAACTTAATACCTGTAAAATAAACCCTAAGCTAGCTACAATATAACTAATAGTTACATTGTAGCTATCTTAGGGTTTATTATTATTTTACAGGCAAGTTTGTATTTATTTTAACTAGGTACATTAGTTATTAAATAGTTATTAACTATTTAATAACTAATGTATTTATTTTAACTAGGTACATTAGTTATTAAATAGTTATTAACTATTTAATAACCACCTAGCTAAAATAAATACAAAGTACCTGTAAAATAAAACGTAACCTAAGTTACAATTACACCTAACACTACATTACAATTATTAGTTCCCAAAATTAAATACAATTAAATACAATCAAATAAAATGATCTAAAGTACAAACCCCCCCCCCCCACTAAATTACAGAAAATAATAAAAAAATTACAAGATTTTTAAACTAATTACACCTAATCCCACCTAAACTAATAACACCTAATCTAATCGGAATTAAGGTAGAAACAATCCTATTGGCTGATGCAATCAGCCAATAGGATTGAGCTTGCATTCTATTGGCTGATTGGAACAGTCAATAGAATCCAAGCTCAATCCTATTGGCTTATTGGATCAGCCAATAGGATTGAAGTATAATCCTATTGGCTGATTGCATCAGCCAATCGGATTTTTTCTACCTTAATTCCGATTGGCTGATAGAATTCTATCAGCCAATCGGAATTGAAGGGACGCTATCTTGGATGACATCATTTAAAGGAACCTTCATTCAGTCTTAGCCGTCGTCAGAAGAGGATACTCCGCGTCGGATGTCTTGAAGATGGACCCACTCCGCGCCGGATGGATGAAGATAGAAGATGCCGTCTGGATGAAGACTTCTGCCCATCTGGAGGACCTCCTTGCCCGGCTTGGATGAAGACTTCTCCCGGCTTCGTTGAGGACTTCGGCCCGGTTGGATGAAGACTTCTCCTGGTAAGGTGATCTTCAAGGGGTTAGTGTTAGGTTTTTTAAAGGGGGTATTGAGTGGGTTTTAAAGTAGGGTTGGTTGTGTGGGTGGTGGGTTTTAATGTTGGGTGGGATTTTTACTTTTTTTTTACAGGTAAAAGCTGATTACTTTGGGGCAATGCCCTTTTTGTAGTTTAGAGTAGGGTAGGGCTTTTTTTATTTTGGGGGGCTTTTTATTTTGTTAGGGGGATTAGATTAGGTGTAATTAGTTTAAAAATCTTGTAATTTGTTTATTATTTTCTGTACTTTAGATATTTTAATTTAATTGTATTTAATTTAGGGAAATAATTTAATTGTAGTGAGGTGTTAGGTGTAATTGTAACTTAGGTTATGTTTTGTTTTACAGGTATTTTTGTATTTGTTTTAGCTAGGTGGTTATTAAATAGTTAATAACTATTTAATAACTACTGTACCTAGTTAAAATAAATACAACTTGCCTGTAAGATAAAAATAAACCCTAAGATAGCTACAATGTAACTATTAGTTATATTGTAGCTAGCTTAGGGTTTATTTTATAGGTAAGTATTTAGTTTTAAATAGAAATAATTTAGTTAATTATAGTAATTTTATTTAGATTTCTTTTAATTATATTTAAGTTAGGGGGTGTTAGGGTTAGACTTAGGTTTAGGGGTTAATAACTTTAATATAGTGGCGGCAACGTTGGGGGCGGCAGATTAGGGGTTAATACATGTAGGTAGGTGGTGGCGATGTTAGGTCCAACAGATTAGGGGTTAATAATATTTAACTAATGTTTGCGAGGCGGGAGTGCGGCGGTTTAGGGGTTAATATGTTTATTATAGTGGCGGCGATGTTGGGGGCAGCAGATTAGGGGTTAATAAATGTAGGTAGGTGGTGGCAACATTGGGGGTGGCAGATTAGGGGTTCATAAATATAATGTAGGTGTCGGCGATGTTGGGGGCAGCAGATTAGGGGTTCATAAGTATAATGTAGGTGGCGGCGGTGTCCGGAGTGGCAGATTAGGGGTTAATAATATAATGTAGGTTGCGGCGATGTGGGGGGCGGCAGATTAGGGGTTAATAAGTGTAAGATTAGGGGTGTTTAGACTCGGGGTTCATGTTAGGGTGTTAGGTGTAGACATAAAATGTATTTCCCCATAGGAATCAATGGGGCTGCGTTAGTAAGTTTTACGCTGCTTTTTTGCAGGTGGCTCTTCCCGTTGATTTCAATGGGGAAATCGTGCACAAGCACGTTACACCAGCTCACCGCTAATGTAAGCAGCGCTGGTATTGGAGTGCGGTAAGGAGGAAAATTTTGCTCAACACTCACTTCTTGTCTGGGTTGTAAAAACCCGTAATACCAGCGCTGTCTGTAAGTGAGCGGTGAGCATAAACTGCTTGTTAGCACCACACAGCCTCTCAAAACTCGTAATCTAGGTGATAGTTATTTAATATTAATATTTAATAATATGTTTTACTTTGTATTTACTGTACATATTTCCCATTCCAATGTTCTTCACATACTTGAAAAATTTAATTTTAAAGAAATATATATAAATATATATATATATCTTTACCTGTATATATATTCCTATAGATATATAGGTATAGATATATATTTGACATTAACATTATCAGATATACATAGCAATATATATTTAAATATAAAATTTAAATTTTTTTTCTATGTGAAGACCATAGGAATGTAAAATATGCATAGTGGGCTTTGGGTTTCGTAATGTAGGGCTAACACAGTTTCGAGTAAGCGCACATAAAAACTTAGTTATCTTAAGGCGCGTTATTGAAATATTAAATATTAAAAAATATGAATAATAATTACTAAAATGAATTATAGATACTGTAAAAATATATATATTCTATAGATTATTTAGATTTTTTTACAGTATCTATAATAATTTCTAATAATTATTAATCTTTTTTAATATTTTGTATTTAATATTTCAATAATGTGCATTCTTCATGTGCGCTAACCCGGCACCACGTTAGACATAAAGTGCGAAACCCAGAGCGCCTTACGTATATTTTATATTTTTATTATTAAATATATATTTCTATATATATGTGATAATGTTAATGTAAAATATAAATCTAAACCTATTACCTATATATCTATATATACATATATATATATATATATATATATATATATATATATATATATATATATATATATATATATAGAGAGAGAGAGAGATATATTTACAATAAAAAAAAAATTTCCTCTATGTGAAGAAGAGTAGAATGTGAAATATTAATAACTCCTGTTGGGTTAGCATGCGTGCGATAAGAATTAGGTTTTCTCTTCTGCACTCTCTATTGATGTATATAGAGGAATAGTGTTAATGAGGTTGCGATATCCAAAGTCCACAAGTTCGGGTTTCACTCGCACAGAAAAGTTTTACTTTCAACTTGTATTACGCACATTAACCCGAGCGCAAAAAGATAACTTCTGCCAAAGTTTACGCTTGAGCAGGTATGGCAAATAGCTCCTCACTTGTAATTTAGACCATGATCAGCAGGTTGTTTATTTATGATAACTAATAATTGAAAAATTGGTAATTATATATTTATTCAAAATTATATTAAATTGTTAATTGCACACACATCATGAATTTAAATTAACAATTAAGTGAAAACTGACATTTAAACCCTATAAGGAATAATGAATATGGAATAAATGATCCTCCAAATTTTACTTTCTTATTAATCGTTATATTTTCGTTCCATGAAGGTCTGTGAAAACCCCTGAAAACCACCACTGGAAAATCATTTAATATGCATGTTATGGTATATATGTAATTAATGCATCTTAAATAGACATTAAAAACCTTGAGATTGTACTTTACAATGTTTAATTAAATATAGTTAACAAATATTTTGCAATATACTTTCATTATTTATTTTGCCCCAGTTTTCTCTAACTTAATTCTGAATTGTGGCCTTTCCAATTAATGTTAGAAGTGAAAGTGCACATTCCATAATTAATACTGCTATGTTACACATGATCACTCACTATACACTCTAGTTACCCATTTATAATTACCTATATAGAGAAGAAAACCTGGGTTGCAACATGGCGACACATATAGACACTAGAATTTTACACTTATTTTTTAATATTTAAACAACTAATAACATTTTAAACTACATCTACATATTATTCTCAGGTTAATTTAATGTTCCTTTAACTAGTTCAATTACATATTTTCTAATGGACTGAAATAGCTACTAAAACATAGACAAAAAACCCCAACTTAGCTACATATGGTGCTTTTACTTATCAAACACTTGTAATTCTTGTAATATTCAACAACTGGAAAACAATATTTGATAAAAGGGGACTGGAAAATCAAAAGCTTTTCCTAATCAGCTATGTTTTGGAGGGAAAAGTTGAAATCTGAATAAAAATAGATTTGTCTATTGAAGATGTAGGAATTTGACATTAAAATGAGAAACATTAAGCAATTCCTAGAATCATTTTCTTTCATCAAAGTGCATATCCTCCACCAAATGAGGCTCATCAAACACTAGAATTGAATGTCCTATCATGTTTTGCAAACTCAACGGCACCTTCTCTATTCAAAGTATCATGGAAAATTTGGCTCATGCCTATGGGAATTTCTAAGACCCTCAAGAGTCTGTCCGCTTTCTGCAAAGTGGCCCCTTTAATAATGCAGCAAGATGGTTGTTTTATGAGATAGTTACAAAGGCAAAGTTCAATGCTGTTGTGTCCGACATTCCATGACATCAGCTGCAGGTGTTCTCTCAAGTACTCGAAAATGATTCCTCTGCATGCTAAGTTCGGAATCTAAGCCTGGACATGGCCTCTTCTGGGAATTGTCTTCAGACAATCCATAGAAGCTAGGTTGAAGGCTTGCAACACATTGCAGACAAGGAAGAATAGGGTGGTTAGATTAAATAAGACAACAAAGTATGACAAAATCCTATCTAAAACGTATATCATAATTACTATTTTAGACAATGAATAGAATCTTTTACCCATAAAGGCAACATTTGCTATAAAGCAACACAATAATATAGGTATTGGATAGCAATTAAACAATGCTTTAAATGGACACAAGATGTTGAGTTCCTGCTTCAACCGTTTAACATATCTGAAAATTACTCTACAGTTTGTAATATGCAAAGTTACATTACTGATCTATTTTATATTTACAGGGATAGTGACGTTAGCTGTTTTCTTTGTTTTATCTAAAAACATGGCATTTCAATATACATATGTATTTTTTTTATTAATCTATCTGTCCTGAATAAATCAATGCTTTTTTGTCATACTTACAGAAGAGTGCCTCTCTACCAATGGCTGTCTTTTACATTTTTTAGAAAAAATATGATTCCTAACATATGTAAATTCTGATTCTTCATATGCTTGATAGAAAATATTTACGTACACTGAACCTGTAATACAACATAAATCCATCTCATATTTTCTAACGTAATAATCTTTACTGTAGGATGGTGTTGGGCAAGCTGTGGTCTGGGTGGGGTAGCAGTCTCTAAACAGTCCCTGCTGCTTTCCATGTCTCCACTTTGCCATATTTACCACATAGATTTTCTTTTTTAACTCATAAATTAATTGCTCTCCACTTTCTCCCATTAGCTTTCTCTCTAAAGCACCCACATAGAATTGAAAAACATTAGCGGTGGGACCTATAAGAATCATTAGCCTTAAGTTGTCTGTTTATTATTGATCATTAATGTTATCGAAATCTGTTAATAAACTCTATAGTAAATAACATTAAGAACAAAGAATCTGCTGAGTAAAGACTTGTATTTTTCTAGAATTATTTCACTATCTATTTATCTATCTATCTATCTATCTATCTATCTATCTATCTATCTATCTATCATCTATCTCTATATGTCTGTCTGTCTTTCATATATCGTGTAGAAAACATGCATTAACCATTCCACAATGTGACAAAACAGTTTAATTTTGTCCAGACAGGAAGTTCTGCATATTGCATTCAGAAATCGAGACACCAACCAAACAAACTGGTAAAAATCACATTTAATTTATATGACTAGAGCTTTCACACAAAAAATAGCAGCAGTAAATTTAATGTAGGTGCTCTGTTTCTATATCTGTAGCACAACACACCCATACTTTTTTGCAATAGTGCTTGTGTCAACATATTTTTATATACTATATACACATGGGTGCCTCTTGCCATGGTACAGTTTACAAAAAGGCAAGTGCAAAACTGATGAAGTGGTGACCCTGCCTGTGAGATGTCACACAATGTATACCACCTTGTAAAAATGGTGAGATACAGGACAGGTGAAAAAGAGTGAAAGGTTAATAGAGGCTTTTGTGAGCATCCCTGATTAGTACTGCTTTTTTTCTAGAAACATTTCAAGCCATACCGATCATCAAACAGTGCCTTACAGCTGTTACTATGCACAGCCATGTAGGTAGTTGCTTACTAAGCTAAAAAAATGGTACTGTTGTCATCAACACAATTAAGTCCAAGCTGCTTTTAACCATGGACCTCCAAAATGCAATTAACATAATAACACGCCAAACTATAATTAATTCTAACCACATTTAAACTTTGGCTAAGCCTACTAAGCAATTCCCCCCATGTTGAACAACCATCTCCAAAGAAACCCATTGCAAAACTACCCTTAACTAAAGCCCCCCATTTGATTTGTCACTCTTGAAAACCTACTTTAAGTTAAACCACCCCTGCATAATCCCCCTTACCAGAAAACCCACCCAAAGCAACCTTCCCTTCAGTAAAGCTTCCTTTTACTATAAACTATCCCCACATGATCCCAGTAGTAACCATCTTCTAAATTCTACTATACACAATCTCTTCTTTGCAAACCACTCACACTGTTATCATTATTATTAAATTAATTTATAATGTACCATCAGATTACACAACACTACATGATTCCACATCTATTCATGCTTTATTAAAACTACCACTTAAACTCATTAAAAAACAAATAAAAAAAATAGCTCTGGTTCAGTTGAAGAACAGCCTGGACCAAATTATTTGATGTGATATTTTTAGAGAGAAGATACACAATTCTGACTGGTTAACCTTATTAACCAGGATCACGATGAGTGGGTTCAAAGTTAAAACCAATCCTGACCATCTTTCTGATTGGCTAATCAGTTGTGATATGGTTAGGTTTGGATTGGGGTTTGGATTGCATTGTGGGGATTACAATAGTGTTGTTGATGAAGGATTAAACTTAAGTGGGCTATTTTGTAATAGAGGGTTATATTTAAGTGGATATACATGTGTACCTCACTCAAGTTTTAATCCTTTTTAATGACTAAGGCATGCTAATTTTAATAAATCAAAAATGTGAACCTCATTGTCACTGAAAGTATTAATAATTACCATCTCTTCTGGGAGATATTTCCACTTCCATGAATCTACTACTTCTTTTAACTATTAAAAAATACAAAAGAGTATTGCTGATACTTTATGTAAATGGTGTTAATGTTGAATTCCAGAATATATTAGGTTTACTAAACTGAAAAGTCCAACATAAAATATGTATTTGATCCTAGTGAAGCTACATGGGAAGTATTATGAATGGCCAAATACCTCCTGCATTTTGAGAATTAAATAGTCATATAATTGAATAATGGATGCGCTATATACGCTAAAAATGTGGAAACAATTTGCATTTTGGCTTTACTCAGCTTTCAGACAAGATTTACAAGGCAGGAATAATTATATGTCTTTTTTATATATATTGCATAGATGTTGATTGATTTCTTGGAGATAAAGTTGAAACTGTTTTGGGAAAACACAGAAACTTCCTAGAGTGTGGGAATACAGAGACTGCAGGCAATAAAACTGCCAGATGCGGAAAAAGAAAAATATATATATTTTCCTTGCAAAATAAATGGCTAAAATGAGCAGGTGTTCTGTATAGAGATAAAATGAGGTTAGAACCCTAAAAGAAATTATAGGTAGGCCATGGCAGGCTTAAAGGGACGTGAAACCCAATTTTATTTCTTTCATGATTCAGACAGAGCATGTCATTTCGAACAAATTTCCATTTGACTTCAATAATCTATTTTTTTTCTCTTGGCATCCTTTGTTGAAATAAATAACTAAGTAGGCTTGGGAGCTGCTGACTGGGGCTGCACATATATGCCTCATGTTATTGGCTCATCCAATGTGTTCAGTAGTGCATTGCTGCAGTAAATTGGAAAGTTGTTTAAGATGTCTAACCTATTAACTCCTAAACCACCAATAGCCCACTGTAATAAACATCTCAACTTATTAACACCTATTCTGCCAATAGCCCACTGCAAGCACCCCCTACACTACTCAACCCCTATACTGCCAATACCCCCTAACCTATTAACTCCACACTGCCACAACCCGCCAATGCAAACTACCCCTACACTGAACTACCTAACACCTAACCCTCCCACCTCTGAGCTAAAACCAACCTAAGTTACCAAAAAACAAACAAACAAAAAATAAAAAACTAACATTACAAAAAACAAAAAACAACACAACCAAAAATAAAAAAACAAAAAAGTTAAGGCCCCCTTTAAAAAACAAAAAACATGCCGAAATAAAAATAAACTAAACTAACACTAACATTTACTTTATGAAAAGCCCTTAGAAGGACTTTTTGTAGGCCATTGCCCTAAAGTGTTACAGCTCTTTTCTAATGAATACTACAACCCCATTCTACAATAAAACTAACCTCCTCCCAACCCCAAAAAAATCTAATCTAAAAAATCCCTATCCTAATGAATTTTATTTTATTTTAATTTCGTTATTATGGTGCTTTTAAGTATTTTATCCATGGATCCTATCTGCTTTCTTAAAAGGACATTGTATTTGATCGGGATGATTGCAGTCTGCCACCTTAGGAAACTACGGCGGGGGGGGGGGGGAGATTTCATCATCCACTGCTTGATAAATCTACCCCTAACACTCTCAATTATATTTAGAACAAGCAAATATGATTTATGCTAATTTTATTAATTAATGTGCCATAACATTGCCCATCATTAGTGAAGATATTCGTTATAAGGGAGAGTTTATTTCATCATTGTATTGTACTGGTATTTTATCTTTCTGCATATCTAGCTATCTGTGTGTCTGTCTATGTATCTATCTATCTATCTATCTATCTATCTATCTATCTATCTATCTATCTATCTATCTTTCTATCTCTCTGTCTCTCTGTCTTTCACAAGAAAAAAATAATGAGAATGAAATGCAAAACTGGGATAATCAGGAATTGGATATATTGGACAAATTACCATATAAGCTCTATTAATAATGTCTTGTGTAGCCTCTGCACAAGGAGTTTACAGAAATGTATGAGTTATCTGCAGAACAGTGATTACTCCCCTTACTGACATGTAGATCTCTGCTTAACCTTTTCCCTAATGCACAGATCCACAGAGTGGTAATTAATTTAATTCCTGATATACAGTCACACATAGCATAGATAAACAACTTGCACACAATATGATCCACAGAGCAGTGATTAACCCCCTCCATGATAAACTGACCTGCAAATCAGTTATTAAGGCAAACCCACGGAAAAGTAATTAACCATTTCCCTGATAAAATACTTACAGAGCAGTGATTAACCCCTTCCCTATTACATGGAAAACAGGAGCCAGCAAGAGTCTGTAAACGTGTGTATACATCTGACACTTTGGGGCTTGGTTAGTCGGAAAATCATCACAATGTTATTAAAAAATAAGCAAAACTATACATTGTTTAAAAAACACTCCCAAATAGGCTATATAAATGGATCATCTACAAAACATTTATGCAAAGAAAAATCTAGTGTACAATGTCCTTTTAAGAGGGCTTGATAAATGTGTCTAAAATATAGGCTAAATATCTATATATATATAAATCTCTCTCTATGTAACCATTAACTCCTTCTCAAATAAACAGTGATCATTACTTCCAGGGTGCACAGCTGTAACCAATGACCCATTTCCCTGACAAACAACAGTGACCATTAACCCCTTCCAAGGCACACAGCTGGATCCATTGACCCCCTCACTGACACAAAGCAGTCACTATTAACTCCTTCTAGGATACACAGCTGTAAACATTGACCCCTTCCCTGACAAGAGTGACCATTTACCCTTTCCAAACCACATAGCTGTAACATGTACCCCTTCCTTGACACACAAAAGTGGCCATTAACCTCTTTACCTGACACACAAATGACAGTAGTGACTGTCAACCCTTCCCCCTGACACATGCCGGTGTTCTGGGAAAATGGCAAACTTGTGAAAACAGTGAGCTACATCACTTCCTGTGACATGGCATCTGCTGTTTCACAAATGTTGCCCGTAATGCGCAAGCGTGCTAGCGTCATTACATACCTGTCCGCATACGTCACTGCTACAATTTTAAGAGCCATGAAATTCCTGGACCCTTTCAAGAGCGCATGCATAGGATTTTGAAATCTGTCAATAACGCCGCTCAATGCACTGCTACAATTTAGGGACTTGAGTACTGTAATTCCTGGACTCTTTGTTGAACAATTAAAAAAATATTGTATAAGTGTTGCTGTTTCATGTCACTGTAAAGGGGATACATATAATTGTATGGCAATTGGCAAAGCGGGGTGCTGTACAACAAAGGGTCCAGGAATTACAGTACACAAGTCCCGAAAATGTAGCAGTGGCATGCATGTGCTCTTAAAAGGGTCCAGGAATTTCACGGCTCTTAAAATTGTAGCAGTGATGTATGCGGCAAGGTATGTAATGACACTAGCACGCATGCGCATTACGGGCAACTTTTGTGAAACAGCTGATGCCACGCCATAGGAAGTGACACAGTTCGCTGTTTTCACAAGTTCGCCATTTTGCCAGGATACCGCAGAATACCTCTGCATCTGCGTTTTCTAAGCTAGAAAGCTGCCAGTTTAGTTTGTTTACATGACGTCACTTGCGAGGAGGCGACAGACATATAGCGGAACTAAAACTGTGTCTGGTAATTCATTATTCTACAGATTCTGTATTGATTTGGACAATAATTACAGGACTTGGGACATTAAGCATCATTTTGCATGTTATTTATCTGGATTTTCTTTTATTTGAATGTCATACTTAGCATATACCCTAATAATATATGGTGTTGTACTGACTCCCTTTATCAAAGACATTGGTCATTTTTGGTTCTCTTGTAGGTACTACTTTTGTCCGATGGCCTTTTTTTTTTTTTTTTACAAAAAATGGTCTGTAAATAGAAGATGTTTAAGATTAGGATTCCTTATATTAGATTTGTGATGACTTAAACTCTCCATTATTTAAAGGTGGTACAAATACTTTAATGCATAGCTAACACAGGCGGAATCACATGTATAATAAGTTGTAATACAAATATTTATTCCTGAGAGTGGGTGGCATATATAATTACCTCTAAAAACAAGAGGCTGGTGTTTAGTATAACAATAGAATTTCCCAGATTGAAAGCTGCAATCCAATCTCCTGGATTTCAGGGATAGAATCCTGTAGCATAAACCAGTTTTTACAAATTAGATTGTGGATCCTAAAGCTGCTATAATTAGTAACAAAAACTAATCTGGGAGCCTTTTTATACACTTCCCTATGTTGACTATTCAAATCTATGCTGTACAGCGCCTATAGAATATAGCCCCAGTCTAAAAATGTTCACTTAAAGGGACAGTCTACACCAGAATTTTTATTGTTTTAAAAGATAGATAATCCCTTTATTACCCATTTCCCAGTTTTGCATAACTAACACAGTTATAATAATATACTTTTAACCTCTGAGATTATTTTGTATCTAAGCCTCTGCAAACTGCCCCTTTTCTCAGTTCTTTTGACAGACTTGCAGTCTAGCCAATCAGTGCCTGCTCCCAGATAACTTCTTGTGCACGAGCAAAGTGTTATCTATATGAAATACGTGAACTAACACCCTCTAGTGGTGAAAAACTGTTAAAATGCAATCTGAAAGAGGTGGGCTTCAAGGTCTAAGAAATTAGCATATGAACCTCCTAGGTTAAGCTTTCAACTAAGAATACCAAGAGAACAAAGCAAAATTGGTGATAAAAGTAAAATGGAAAATTGTTTAAAATTACATGCTCTATCTGAATCATGAAAGCTTATTTTAGCCTAGACTGTCCCTTTAAACTCTTCATGGCAGGAAATAATGATTTACCTTTTTACCTGTACAAAACTGTTATTTATGGACTAAAGGCTCTATGCAAATGGTAACTTTGTCTATGTAAAAGGGTATTCGTTTTTTCTCCATAAGTAGCCAGGTAGGGGAAGTGTAATATAAATGTTATTCTTATTTATAAATTTTACTTATAGGGACATGAAACCCAAAATGTTTCTGTCATGATTCAGATAGAGAATACAATTTTAAACAACTTTCTAATTTACTTACATTATCTATTTTGTTTCATTCTCTTGGGGGCCCATTTATCAAGCTCCGGATGGAGCTTGTGGGCCCGTGTTTCTGGCGAGTCTTCAGACTCGCCAGAAACACAAGTTATGAAGCAGCGGTCTAAAGACCGCTGCTCCATAACCCTGTCCGCCTGCTCTCATGAGGAGGACAGGAATCACCGGAAATGAACCCGATCGAGTACGATTGGGTTGATTGACACCTCCCTGCTGGCGGCCGATTGGCCGGGAGTCAGTAGGGGGCAGCGTTGCACCAGCAGCTCTTGTGAGCTACTGGTGCAATGTTAAATGCGGAGAGCGTATTGCTCTCCGCATTCAGCGAGGTCTTGCGGACCTGATCCGCACTGTCGGATCAGGTCCGCAAGAGCTTTAATAAATAGGCCCCATCGTATCATTTGTTGAAGGAGCAGCAATGCACTACTGGTTTCTAACTGAACAAATGGGTGAGCCAATGACAATTGGTATATATATGCAGCCACCAATCAGCAGCTAGAACCTAGGTTCTTTGCTGCTCCTGAGCTTGCAAAGATAAACCTTTCAGCTAAGAATAACAAGAGAAGGAAACAAATTAAATAATAGAAATAACATGGAAAGTTGTTTAAAATTGTATTCTCTGTCTGAATCATGAAAGAAAATGTTTGGGCTTCATGTACCTTTAAGCTATCCAAAAGCACAGATAATTGCATAAATGAGTGTAAGTTGATTTAGTGATAATTTGTACAACAAACTTTGAAACAACTTAATTGGCTCATTTTAGCCTAATGTTGGCTTAAAATGTAGAGGGAGGGAAGGGGGAGGTCAGTAAAATCAGTTGGGTTGTGTAGCCAATGCCATTAAGTAAATCCTGGGAAGAGCACTGGGTATTCCCATCAGTAGGCTTTCTGAAAATATCTGTTTAAAAAATTCATCCTTGAAGAATCAACCTTATCCAAAAAATCACTACACAATTATGATAGTTGGCAGAGAATATAAGGGCAAGAACATTTTTTTGAATGCAGAGATTCTTGAGGTGATCAGTGTCTTCCTTCCACAAAATAAACAAATAATCTATATACCTATATTACACATTAAAATATTGCACACAAAAGTTATATGGGCTCAAAGAGATGAGGTCTCATGTGTTAGAAAATTCACCAACTGAATAATAAGCCTGCTAGTGCATTCATTACCCCTCACACAAACAAAGGCTCTCTTTCCATAGACTTAGTTGCAGTGCGTCCACATATCAGGGACTCTGTATATTATATTAGCCCCGGGAATGTTATTTAACACCACCTGAATAGCTCTATACCACTTGAACTGCATTTCATATCCGTGTCAATCACACAGCACAAGAGGATATTTGCTTTCACTGCAGTGCATTGCATATTAATACAGCTTAAGCATAACTAACTTTACAGCTTGTCATATAGCTTCAGTGGAATCATTTATTACTAACTGGTAACCGTGCTTTTTCCTCAGTGGACGCACTGCAACTAACTCTATGGAAAAAGAGCCTTTGTTTGTGTGAGGGGTAATGAATGCACTAGCATGCTTATTATTCAGTTGATGAATTGCATCAAATTTATTGTAGCATTTGCACATATTCTTTCTTTATGATTTTTTTCCTTTAATAAATTTAATTGTTGCATCTTGACAACCGTGTTTGAGTCGAGCTTTAAGTGATTCACAGATTCATTGTGTGAATTTAATTTTGTGACTTTATGTGCAGTGCTGGAAAAGGCTTACTTCTATTTCTCAATCTAATTATATATATATATTTATATATATATATATATATATATATATATATATATATATATATATATATATATATATTTATATTTATTTATATGTGTGTACATATTTATATGTGTATATATGTATTTACAGACATATATACACACATATAAATACATACAATATATGTACACCTATACAGACATATAGAAGTGCATTGGAGCCCATTGCATATAAGTAGATGAAAACATGTAAAAGCAAATGTATGCAATATTCATATATTTTATTTTTTTTGAATTTTTATTTTATTGAGGAGCAGGTTCAAATACATATCTATTAAAAAACAGGAAAATGACATAAGACATAAAACTGTACAACAATATCAGCCAGTTATACAGCAGGGACTGACGGTAAGGCTAATCACAAGACTCGTACAGTGTTGAGTAAAGTAAACAGCAAATTAAGTTAGTGTGCTTATTTCCACTTAAATCCAGAACTCTGCACCTCAAAATTTTTCATATGAACTATAATAGACAGTGTCTAAATCCAAAGGGTAACATCATTGATAAGAACAGTTCCAAAAGTATCAACAGGGAAGTGAGGGGTCAGGGTTTAGCATGAGCAATAAGGTGTGAAGGGGAAGAAGAAGAAAAAAAAAAAGGGAACAATTTCCCTCTCTCTCTCTGTGATGTCATGTACCGTAGTACTAGAATAAGAGGCACTGAGTGAACATCTTAGCGTTCGGAGTTGCAGAAAGGGTGGCACGGGTATCAGCATCCAGAGTGATAAAGTGGCCTCTCAAGACAGCTTTGAGTAAAGCCCAAAGTATCTCAGTCGTAGTCTGAGAGGTGTCATTAATTGTAAGAAATTATATTATTTTCTCTTGGATTCCTATTTTAAGAGCGGGGTCTGTAACTAGGTGGTTTTTCAGTTACCATAAAGGGGGGGAAGTATATGTCATGTGTGGTCCCATAGCCAGGGTAACTGCGTCATGGTCTGACCACGACACATATGGTATTTTTATGCTAGAGATATTGTCTAAAAGCCGGGCACTGACAAAAAAATAATCAATTCGAGTAAAAGATTTGTGTGGGGGAGAATAGAAGGTGTATTCCTTGTCTAGTGGGTGTAGAGCTCTCCAACAGTCATATAGGTCGTATTGGAGAATTACATTTTGGAAGGCTCTGGAAAGAGGATGAATCCGAGGTAGAGATCTTAGGTCCCATTCTATCAAGGGCATAATCCCAGATAAGATTAATATTAGCTCTCCCTGCTTCACAGCCAACACCGATTTTAGAAGTTTTGTAAGAAATCCAATTTGTTTAGAGTTAGGTGCATAAATATTTACTAGAGTAAGCAAGTAATTATTTATTCTATAAACTTGTATAATGAAACGGGCTTGTGGATCAGATTCTGAGTAGATGGGCTCGTATTTGATATTATTGCTAAGATATATGGCTACCCCTCTGGACTTGGACTGGAAGGAAACTTTCAAAACTATCGGGTACCCCTTAGATGTGTATGTGGTACCTTGGTTCATCGTCCAATGAGTCTCCTGAATAAAAGCTATGTCTGTCTTGGATTTTCGCATGAAATTCGTCAGTAGGCTGCGTTTTGTGGGGGAGTTGAGACCTTGAACATTTAGGGTGAGGAGATGAATACTGTCCATTCTGTAAGACGAGAGGAAGAAGAAGAGAGAAGAAAAGAAAAGGGGGGAAGGGGCAGGATGAGATGAGTAAATAGACTATAAGGGGGGGGGTGTAGGTAGGTAGTCCAATAGATTGGCAGACAGTAGCTGCTTAAAAATGGGAAAGGAAGGGAAAGGAGGCAGAGAGTAGTATATGTTTACCTCAAACGGGTATAAGGAAATGGTAGAAGTGCGAGGTGGCAGCTGCAGAACTAAGTTGGGGGGGTGAGGGTCTTGGATTTGTATGGACTATAACAGAAGGGAATAGATAGTTGGATGTGTAGAGGAGTCGGGGGGGTGGAACCCCCCAGGCAGGTGATGATACAGGGTATGAGCAAGGAAGAGGGTGTGAAGAGTCGAAACACTTAACAGAAGGATGAGTGAGTAAACGGAGGATATAATATGTCGATCTGTAAAATCCTGGTAAAGATTAACACAGCAATAGTTTAATCATATAATCAACAGTGTAAGAACATATATCTATATGAAGTGTGCAAACGCTATAGGTAGAACAAGTGTCAAAAAAACTAAAACCTTATTATCTATTATAATTAGAAAGTCAAATTTCGTGTGAGCACCTGAACAACTGCACAGTCTTTATGTTTTGTAATGGATAACTTCTGTTCCTTTAAGTGTTGACCGGAACAGAGTGTGTTTGTTAAAGACTCACCCCGCTTGAGGATCCCTGCCAGGTGCCGCAGCTGAAGAGGAGACTCGCCCGTCCACAGAGAGCGTGCATTCACATTCCGATTTACTTTAAGGCCGTGGGTATACTCCGTCAGAGTCCCTTCATGTGCCTCCGGCTTCATCACTGCTCTCCTCCTGGGCCGTTGCTCCACTCGCGGAAACCTGCGGTAACTTGGCGTGTGACGTCACCGATTCTTTTTGCTTGCGGCTTCTGGGTCCTTTCGCCGTCGGATCAACCTCAGGTGTTGGCTTAATCACCTTGCAGGTATAGAAGTGTCAATGTGCTTGCTCCGTTTCTCGAATAGCAAAATACAAAGTGATGAGCTGCACCAAAGTACTTCTTTTAAAAATTGCTTTATTGTAGGTCACCACTACGACTACGGCCCTATCGGCTGAAACTCGTCAGCAATAGCTCTTTGGGTGTCATCCACACACACCACCAAGCCCCCTTCTTTGTTGTTATAATAGTATACTTCCCTGGAGAAGTTATTGGTGACCTACAATAAAGCAATTTTAAAAGAAGTACTTTGGTGCAGCTCATCACTTTGTATTTTGCTATCTATTATAATTACCCAACAGTATCATAGTAATAATGTTCTAATGGGGATGGGGATAGTGAAAAAGGTTCCAATTTGAATATGAGAGATCTATCTCTTATAAGTTCATATTTTAAATTCTGGCTGAAATCTGCATAGAGGGTAGTGAGGTTAAGTAAGCCTGGCTAAATGAATGCACCTACCGAGGTTTTATGACTCACTTAGACTGTAGGGGCAAACTTAGTGTGGGGAGTTTTATAGTTCTAGACCATCGTAGGTAATTTGGATAAGAAGTGTTAGGCATGTGTGTTACATTAAATTAATTCTTGTTTAACAGTTTCTAGAACTCCGTGACCCATAAACCTGGGCTTCTATTTACAAGGAGAAACTGTATGGGTTAATACCTAACAAGGAGAGAAATTCAATGGAGAAACATAAAACTATTTATTATAAATGGAGTGCCCTGGCTGATCTTACAAGTATGATGAGTATGGTATGGTTGAGCTGTCATTATATGACAAGGGTAAGAAAGGTACCCGTATGTAAGCTCAAAATATAATCAAAGGATGTAGCTCAGTGACCTTCGTCTACTGCCATAGAGTCCTTCAATGGGCTTAGTGTGTGAAATAAAGTAAAGAGGGTAAGATATGTACCCGTATGTGAGCCCAACTAATGTGTCAAGGTGGATAACTCAGACTTAGGACTGGGGGTCACCCGCTGTGTTAAGGGGGACTCTTGGGGTCCGGTGTATCTTTTCTTTTTGTCTGTGAGGAGGGTCTCCTGGGGAGAGGCTGCCATTCGGGTGCTGACAAGTTGAGGTTCCCCACCTGTTCGGGGGATTTAGGGTTATGATCTGCAGCCTGATTAATTCCTAGTGACTGGAGAATTTTCATTCCCTGGTCTGGTGAAGTGATTATATAAGTGCGGTCCTCATGTTGAAAAAAGATCTTCACGGGGAAGCCCCACCTATATTTAAGGTTAAGGCGACGTAGATTCTGAGTGAACAGTTGGAATGTCCATCTCTTGGCGAGTGTATATGGGGACAGGTCTGGGAAAATTTGGACTGAATCGTATGGTGCTTTGAGATTTTTATTTATGAATGATGCTCTTAGAACCTTCTCCTTAAAAGTGAAGTAGTGCAGTTTTAGAATGACGTCTCTTGGTGTATCAGAGGATGAATTCCGTGGGCGGAGAGCTCTATGAGCCCTATCTATGAGGGACTCTTGCTCCGTGGTGGATCCGAGCAATTCCCCGAAGAGTTCAAAGAGATATTTGAGCAAGTCTGCTGAGTTGATTTCTTCAGAGATGCCTCAGATCCGTAGGTTGTTCTGCGAGACCTATCTTCCATGTCCTCTAGTTTGGCTTCTAGGTCTGAGATCTGTTCGGCCAGGTTCTGGGAGTATGAAAGGACGTTAGTGTGATCAATGATCAGATCTTCGTGCTTTCATTCAAGGGTTTCCGTGCGATCTCCGAGGGAGGCTATATCTCATTTCAGCTTGCTTACTGATTGTCTCAGGTCTTGTCTGAGAGACGAGTAATGGGTATCCATCTTCTCTGAAATGACTTTGATAGAATCCAGCACAGCGGACTGGGGGATACCATGCCACTCTTTGGCAGGATTGGGAGATTTAGAAGGAGCATTATATGTAGTGGAATCATCTCTGGAGTCATCCTCCGATCCCTCTGGGTCCGAGGTGATTTTACTATGAAAGTGATCATTTAGAGTTCTTTTAGGGTTCACTTGGTGTTTCATTTTTTTCCCTCATGTTATGAGCCGTAAAGGCTAATGAAAGTAGAATCTTAAGAGTAGCTTGATGAATGAGATTGGTAGATGTATCTCTAGTGAGAAGTCTTCCTTAATTATGAGTTAGGCTGGGAGGTATACCACCCGGCTCCCCTACATTGGGGTCTCTAGCACTGCATAGCTGCTGTAGTTATTTCAGAGGTGAGGTAAATGGTTAGAGTGAGACGTGTCTCAAGCAACAGGCCAGGTAAGGGAAATTATCTCCGCGCTAAGATGTCTCATATGTATAGTCTCCCACCTAGGAATATGCCTCCTATTGGCGAAGTCGGTAAAAGGGAAGGTAATATGACCCGCAGGCACTTAGGTCCTGTGGGAAAGGGAGGAGGGGACTAAGCTATGCTTTTAAGAGGTTGGTCTTCAGGTAGGATTAAGTGTCCAGAGCTAATTTATGTGAAAATCACACCAATTAAACCCAGGTTTTTTCTCCCGGCTGGGTTGAGGGGGGTGCCAAATTTCCCTTCTTTCGGTTAAGGTTGGATCTCTGCGCGTATCTTACCTAGTCTAGTATATAGAAGGCATATGTAGTATGGCTCTGGTTCTTATATCAAAATGGTCTGCTACTTGAAGTCTATGAGATTCAAGGTAAATTAAGGAATGTCCAGACCAGAGTTGAGCAGCCCTATGAAGGTAGTAACTAGAGGCCTCAGTTGTTGTTCAAAGTTAGTGGAGAGACTGGAGAGCTGCAGGTAAATAGTTGGGCTAGGTCCCTAGCGTGACTATAAGTTAATGGGTATATAAATGTGCGACCTGCAAAAAGGGCAGCCGTGTCATGTTCCGGTGTACATGCGTTCAGGACACAGACCCTCAGGGCAGTGGTAGAGATTTGAAGACACTGACCCCTGACCCAGGGAAGAGTATCCTGGACGTGGATAGTTGATATTCTGTGATTCATAGTTGCTAGAAGTTATTGTAGAATTCATGGAGAGTGCAACATTTGTATACAATATATTCTGGCTTCACTGTGACTTATAGTTAGTTAAAAGAGTAGCTGCAGGATTCAATGAGAGAAAAATATAGCAATGTTAAATGTTCAGGCTTCAGAGTAAACTGGAAGAAGATTGACACTTAGATGCAAACTAAGGTTTGTTGCAGGTTCACAGTACATAATATTATATAGAGTTGTATGTCAGAATTAAGCAGAGCAGCACAGGTGATAGACAATTTGCAAGTTTTAGGCATTAATTACTGTTTGTGCACATATATGCAAACTAAGGCCTAGATTTAGAGTTCGGCGGTAGCCGTCAAAACCAGCGTTAGAGGCTCCTAACGCGGGTTTTTTACGCACTCCGGTATTTAGAGTTTATTTACCGCGACTCAAAATACACCTAACGCTCAACTTTCTACCGCCACCTCAGACCCAGTAGTAAACATATACCGCACAAAAAAACATCCACGAATCACAAAACAAATATTACACAAAGTACACTTACACTCATACAAACACAACACTATCTTTATTTTTCGGAATTTTTATTTTTTCTTTAAAATACAAAGGATTAAAGTTGCGAGATCTCGGGTGTTTGAAAAAAATCCACACAAATCCATTTTCCCATTGACTTACATGGACATACGGGAAAAGACCCTCATATACCTACATCTAACGAATAACATTATCACAAACATACACTCATCGATGCATACAAACAATATACACCACATTACATACACAAAATATTTATTTATTACAAAAAGAACACGATTTAGTTACTTTTTCACACAAGCTCATGACGTCACTCACTTTACGAGGAAAACCAGTCTTAGAAAAAAAAATATAGAAATCTTTGGAGCCTCCATTGACTTCTATTGGGAAGACGTGCTCGTGCACGCGAAACCCTCATTTCCCTAACGCACGCAAATAGCGTAGACGGAAAAACTCCAAATACCAGCGCTAGAAAATACATGCTTTTATGCGTTAGACCCAGCTATGATAAATAGATCAAGAAATGACTATTTCCCTATGGTGGATTTATGTTTTTTAATATTAAATATTCACCACACCATAAATATTTTTAACACTTTTAGATTACATCAACTACAAATCCCCATCACTAGTAACACATTATTATTTCAATAAAATTACATTTACAATTAAAATAAAATTCAATACACATTTCTGGATTCACAAACACTACACAATGGGAAACATCTCTCATTTACCTTTATTATTGCATTTCTGTTATTCAACTCATATGCTTGCAGCAACTGCATATCTACATAGGCTTAACACATGATCACTCATGGATGCACATACATTACTTTTAACATTCACTCATACATGTGCATTCAAATGATGGGGGAAAAACACATTACATTCTCTCGAGGAATCACAAAACACAACATATGGATTTTACTGTACTTTTAACATCATGATTCCATCACCAGAAACCATTAGGAATTACCTACAACAAGAACATCATTACACCAGATTACAGATGTCACTTTATGGGAAGGAACAACAATGCCAGACCGCTATATAGAAGTCAGCATATGTGGGACACAATCACAATATATACGTACATGTACATAACACGCATCACCCATCACGCAACCACAAAGCACACATTTTGATTTTATTCAGCACACAATAACAATGTAGCACAATACAACAACACAATGAGGATTTCACAACTACATAGGCAGGTTAATAATATCATGACGTCATTAGAAGATTCAACCATACACATCACAGATTCACCACTGTACCGCCCCTTTAGGAACTTTAACACTCAATACTACAATACAACATATACGTAAAACACACTTTTGAACAGCATTATTATGGAGATTTCAATGGGACAATTCAGAAATATTGTCAGATCGCACATCAATTATATATATAATACTACAGATGACAGCCGGAAGTTATTCAGTATTCGTGCAATTTTTATGGGACGCATACAATATCGTCAGATCGAAAATCACTTATATATACAATACTACAGATGACAGCCGGAAGTTATTCAGCATTAGTGCGATTTGAAAGGGACGCATACAA
Organism: Bombina bombina; assembly: GCF_027579735.1. Taxonomy (NCBI): domain Eukaryota; kingdom Metazoa; phylum Chordata; class Amphibia; order Anura; family Bombinatoridae; genus Bombina; species Bombina bombina. The sequence continues at coordinate 1,484,767,606 of NC_069499.1, read as the reverse complement.
TATTGACAGCTCGGCAATCACTTATATATATAATACTACAGATGACAGACGGGAAGTTCGGAATTATTATTGCGATTTTAAAGGGACGCGTACAATATTCACATCTCGGCAATCACTTATATATACAATACTACAGATGACAGCCGGAAGTTATTCAGTATTAGTGCGATTTGAAAGGGACGCGTACAATATTCACATCTCGGCAATCACTTATATATACAATACTACAGATGACAGCCGGAAGTTATTCAGTATTAGTGCCATTTGAAAGGGACGCATACAATATTGACAGCTCGGCAATCACTTATATATACAATACTACAGATGGCAGACGGGAATTTCGGAATTATTATTGCGATTTGAAAGGGACGCGTACAATATTTTACAGCTCGGCAATCACTTATATATACAATACTACAGATGGCAGACGGGAAGTTCGGAATTATTATTGCGATTTTAAAGGGACGCGTACAATATTGACAGCTCGGCAATCACTTATATATATAATACTACAGATGGCAGACGGGAAGTTCTGAATTATTATTGCGATTTTAAAGGGACGCATACAATATTGACAGCTCGGCAATAACTTATATATACAATCCTACAGATGGCAGATGTTCCTTTATCATTTACAAACAATATTGCAGCAACATTGATCGATCACATTCGATGCACATTATACACAACTATGCACTTTCATTCATGTTAGCCTGGACGTGTGCTTGTTACTATAACATCGCGTTTAGGAAATATTGATTACGCATATGAACAAACATTACAAACATGCACTGTATGTGTGATATTTGACACTTTCACATTGAGAATCATTGTTTGAAACTAACATTTCAGCAAACAACAAATAAACGCCCACTGTGAAAGCATTCGCGCCGCTCACATACAAACAGGTGAATACAATCAGCAATCATTACAAACTCACTACCATTGGACTAATTGTACTATAAATCCCCCAAACAACATGGCCAATGCATCACTTGTGATCCACATCAGATCAAGTGCTTACCTTGTTACGCTGTTTTGAAAGATGGATGACGATGACATGGTAGACGCTGCTGGTGGTGCTATTGGCGAACTAGCTGTTGGTCGAATCAGGCAGCCTCGGCGGCTCAGACCGAGACGAAGGGGTCGTCTGGTTCGAGGTCCTCGTGTCTACAGGGTGAGACCCACCTTGGAAAACATGAGTGACTTTGAGGTTTTTGATAAGTATCGGCTCGATCGCGAACAGCTCATTGGCCTTTACGAGCTTCTTAAACCTCATTTGGAGCCACGTATACAAATAAGGACTGCTGTTCCCCCCATGAGTAAGATGCTAAGCTGTCTATACGTCCTGGCCTCCGGGAGTTTTCAATCAGGAGAACTGTACATGCATGGCCTGGCTCAAGGTACATTCTCTGGGGTGTTTGATAACTTTCTGAACGCCATGGTACGTATCAGTAAGCAATACATAGGATTCCCACAGAATGATGGTGATTGGAGGCGCCTGAAGCGGGAATTCTTTGATATTGCTCAATTGCCCAATGTCTTGGGAGCCATTGATTGTACCCACATTGCGCTGCGTGCTCCAATTGATGACTTGCCCTTCAGAAATCGCAAACATTTTCATAGCCTCAACGTGCAGTATGTTTGTGACGCACGGATGAGGATTATGCATGTGTATGCGAATTTTGGAGGTGCTTGTCATGATGCCCGCATCCTCTCTCTGTCGTCCCTGTGGAGACAGTTTGAGGAAAGACAAATGCCCCCTGGTTATCTCGTTGGTGAGTATTTGTGCACAACATGGTTAATTATTTTGACAATTGCCCCTGTATTTTTTAACTGTTAGCGTCATGTTCAGCTATAGGATTAAATTTAACCATTTGTTATTTACCGACGCTAATGTCTATTTTTATTGAAATGCAGATATGTAGCATGTCTTACCTTAAGTGTTCAGATAGAGAATGCAATGTAAACATGTAGTTAGCATTTTACACAAGGTTTGTTTTAGGAGAAATACGCATATGTAGCATGTCTTAGATGAAATGGCAAGATATTATCTCATGCAATTTAACCCTGTCATTGTCTTTTTCTGCTAATGTCTATTTTTATTGAAATGCAGATATGTAGCATGTCTTACCTTAAGTGTTCATATAGAGAATGCAATGTAAACATGTAGTTAGCATTTTACACAAGGTTTGGTTTAGGAGAAATACGCATATGTAGCATGTCTTAGATGAAGTGGCAAGATATTATCTCATGCAATTTAACCCTGTCATTGTATTTTTCTGCTAATGTCTATTTTTATTGAAAAGCAGATATGTAGCATGTCTTACCTTAAGTGTTCATATAGAGAATGCAATGTAAACATGTAGTTAGCATTTTACACAAGGTTTGGTTTAGGAGAAATACGCATATGTAGCATGTCTTCGATGAAATGGCTAGATACAGATTTATATATAATTTTTTTTTTTTTTTTTATGTTTCTGACAACTTTTAATATGGATTATGGTTTTTAAAAAATATATTTATACAACAATATACTAGTTTAAGTATTCTGTTTGAATTATGTTCTGTTCTAAATTTATAGGTGATTCTGGGTACATGAGCCGGCCTTGGCTCATTACCCCCTTGCGTAGCCCAACTGATGTGTCTGAGGAGCGCTACAATAGGGCTCATAAGAGAACCAGGGCGGTGGTTGAAAGGATGTTCGGGCTCCTGAAGATGAGATTCAGGTGCCTGGACCGTTCTGGAGGAGCACTCCAGTACAACCCAAAGAAGGTGGCTAAGATCGTTGTAGCCTGTAGCGTCCTGCATAATATTGCACAGCGGGCTGGGATGCTGCAGGCCGTCCCGGTGGACAGAGACCTCCTCAGAGATGAGGAGGATGATCCTGTTCTAGAGGGGGAATTCCAGGACGAGGGACTTGATGTCAGAGCAGACGTCATCAACCGCCACTTTAGACGGTAAATAATAGAAGTTACACTGGAGTATTTTCAATAGATGTGAACTCTAGGGAAATGACAAGTAGAGAATTGTGCAAACATGTTAGTATTGATAAAATGTTATAATAATATTTATTTCTCATAATATAGGTGATGCTCTGGGCATTGGGTCCTATAGCGAGTCTTTGCCACCTGGTTTTTATAGAGGACATCAGATGGTAAGTAGAAATGTATGGACTGTTGCTGGCATGATTTGTACACAAATACATAATATGGCATAAATTTTTAAAAATATAACTTTGTTTACACATTACTTATGTACATAATCAGAAAGGGATACTCTAGAATGACTATGGTTCAATGTCACACAGAGGTTTGTTATGCTCAATATGACTCATCTTCACACTTGATAGAAAATAACACAGGTTCATACACAGGCTTAGTAAGCTAGTGATAGATATTTATTATGAAATGGGGGGTGGGAGAGGGGTACAGAACTGATTCACACACTTGTATGAAATCTTTATATATAATTTCTTACATTAGGGAGATGACTTAATATAAAGACTGAAAGGGAACAATTTGAAGCCTGACAGTGAAGATTTCCAAGACTGACAGTGGGGAAAAAGCCAAGATTGAAATTGAAGTATACCAATGGGATCATGTCTGGCATATTTAAATTCTGCTGACCTTGAAAACCATACAAAGACATGTTCACATGGTAAGTGCAAACTATTTGATAGAATAAGGCTGTGGAGACATCCTATTGGAGACACTTAGATGATTTTCTATTTTGTAGATGGTATTTCCCAGTCCTCTATTTAATGAACTGATGAATAAGACACCTATTGAAGATCAACTGTTTACCCCTGAATTGACATTCAAAGACCATGCATTGTCCAGGTTGGTGTACCAATGCATGCTAGTGAAGACTGTAGAATATTAGTAGCTTACATACATTAGTCATATTTAGTTCTTAATTAGATATTTAGGGATCACAATCAGACACTTAGATGATTTTACTTTTTTAGATGGTATTTCCCAGTCCTCTATTTAATGAACTGATGAATAAGACACCTATTGAAGATCAACTGTTTACCCCTGAATTGACATTCAAAGACCATGCATTGTCCAGGTTGGTGTACCAATGCATGCTAGTGAAGACTGTAGAATATTAGTAGCTTACATACATTAGTCATATTTAGTTCTTAATTATATATTTAGGGATCACAATCAGAAAAAGGAATACATATTATAGTTGATATAGAGGTATTTGAATGGACATGAAATATTACATTTATGTTCAGCATACATATATTGTTTACATGTGATATACATTATTATGTATAAATTTTATTTTTGAAATTTAAATATTATTTTTAATCAACAATATAATGGTGTATGTATTTCATTAATTTAAAATGAATGTAATGATTATCTTTAAAAAATGTTGATCAAAGTTAGAGCATAGACACCATATGATTTTAAATGTATTTTATGAATATTTTACAACGTGTGTATTAACTTTGTTCCATTTTTATTATTTGTCATTTCAGATTGGCATCTGATGACTTCATGGAATATTTATTTATTTTCTATTAAATATATATTTTTTTTTTAGCAGATTCTAATATATATCAATATAATCTGTAAATAAATAAAACTTGGACTCCCATGACTGGTAGTTGGCTATTTGACAAGCACATGCATAAGAGAAAATAATGCATTAATAGTAGAAAATAAAATTCTTCAGAGAATATTAAAAGATATATTTTAACATTAATTGGGGAGTCATATTCTTCAATGCTTTTATATTGAAAAAGTATATATTAAAAATATTTAGGATATGTATTAATATTATGATTGTTTTAACATTTAATAAGGTGAAGTGGTTCAATTACATGAAAGTGACAGTGTTGTTGAATGTAAAAAGAATTGTATAAGATCATGTATCTTCCTTAGGTATCTCAAAACATTATTAGAAAATATTTTACAATTATTACATTTATAAATGGTAGGTCATTTAACTTTATAATTTTTAATAATTAGTTATTGGATGCCAGGTTAATCTATGTAATTTTCTAGTGGAGTCATTTAACTATACTTAGTAATATTATGTATTTATTACAATCTTACCTCTTGGGTTAGACATCAAATATCTATATAGAATGTAATTTCCCCTTTAGTTTATTTTGTCAATGTTAAATAAAAATACAATATGTTTGGGTCCTTAAAGGGGTCATTCAAAATGTATATTTTGTATACATTGTTACAAATATCATACAAGAATTTAAACATATTTAGAATGTACTATAGAATTACATTCAGTCTTTAAATATACTTGTTAAAATAAAAATAAATGCACATATCTTAGTGAATGATATAAGGCATCTATATGCAAACAACAATCAGCATCAAAATAGCCTATGTAGAGATGTATTTAATCCACGAATATATATAATTACAATATAATGATTGAATAACAAAACATATTAAGTTGGTCAAATATAAGATTATGATACAAAATGCATACATAACATATAGCTTAATGTCCCTCTACGCTGAAGGCTAAAAAATACCTCATTTAATAAATATATTTCAGTCAGTGTGTAAAACAATCTAGAAGTTAATCTAAATTTGCTTTACTCATATGTTAGACTCATTTAGCAAAAGGAAGGTGCCTAGGTTTATGATATATTAAGCATTATTGTGAAATGTTTATTTAAAGGGACATGAACTCAAAATATACTTAAAGGTAGCCATTTAAAAAAACAATGATTTATACATTCTGAATGAGTATTCTATTTTAATCAACTTTAAAACTTGTCTCATATTATGAATGCTCATTGTGATGTTGCTATCATTACTTTAGAAATAAGGCAGTAAATAGCTAATTTATTTGCTTCAGTACTCTGGACAGAACTTGATTGTTTGGAATAATTGATGCAACAATCGTCAAGGACAACCCAGGTTTTTATTAAACAATTGTCCGTAATATAAAATATCATTATTGATTTTCAAAGAAACATAACAAGATAACTTAACATTTGATAATCGTATTAAATAATAAAGTTTATTAACATTTCATGCTCAATCACCAATGGTAAATTTGTTTGGACAGTGTCCCTTTAAGAGCTTGAAATAGTGTATTTACTTCTCTTCCTATCTTGACATACTTTGCATGAAAAGCATATCGAGATAGGCTCAGTAGATGAAGATTGGTGGATGCACAGAGATGCCTTATGTGATTGGCTCAACCATGTGCATTTAAATTTCTTATGTTGAGGATATATAAATACTAAGAGAAAATGATTTACATTTTAAAGTCTAAACAATCTTCTATCTCTACAGATCATTTGATACAATTGTTTGTAATGTCTCTTTAAAACTAAAGACGCCATTGCACAATAACATATATGAGCACTTCAGAGAAATACAAGCTCGAGGTTTATTTGCGAATAACAAAGCTGTAGTTTAACATTTATAAACAGATTATCAAAGTTACTGACATTCTTCCCGGAATTTTAACATTAATAAATATTGCGTGGGAAACGCATCTTCAAACACCAGATTAGCATATTTAAACATTAGTGTAATGTCACGCAATAGCACACAATCAATGTGCATTATAAATACATTTAATAGAGCAATGTCAATACTTCACAATCAATTTATTTAAAGAACAATAAAGACATACAATATTAAATGTGTATTTGTATTAAAGAAACAGACCGTTATTAAACCGAGAAATGTCTACAACATTAATAATGTGACAGGATGAGATTTTAAAGAGTATTTAATCATTAATATTTCACGGATCACGGATATTAAATCTGCGTCACACATATCCGCATGACAGGCCCATGAGTTACAAATAAGTCTACATGAAAAATGAAGTTACAGCACCACCAAGCGGTATGTGTAAGGAAGTTACTAAGATATGAAACATTAAGGAACGGCCAATCAGAGTTCATCACACAAACACAACTTGAGTCAGGATGGTCTCACAGACATTATAACAATATTTCAATATTTTATCCAATCAGATGTACAGATAAATTGTCCCATGGTGCATCTCATGTTTACTTCACCATATAAAAGTCCATTACACGTTGCCATCTTTGTCAGTTCTCTAATGCCTGCAGGCAATATATATTATTATTATACAACCCAGCAGGCATGTCAGTTCCCAGGTTCACCAAGGAGGAGAGCGCTGCACTGGTCCACGCCGTCAAGGACTTTTATCCCCAGCTGTTTGGGAACAAGAGGAGCTCGACAGATGCGCCTGTTAAGAAGGCCCTCTGGGAGTCTATCACCAATGCGGTTAGATTGGTGTGTGACGTCCAGAGGACCCAGGATCAGATCATGAGGAGATTCGGAGATATGAGGTTGCGTTTATCGAAAAAAGTCAACCTCATAAGGGACTGGGTACAAGCCCGTAAAAGAGGGGGCCAAAGAAAGGCCCCGCGGAAACTGTACCTACTCCCTTATGAGGTGACTTTATGCGAGCTCCTCAATCTCCGGGTCCCCAAAAGATTTAGATCCTCGCCATCCTCGGCCTCCTCTTCTTCCCTCCCAGCTGCGGGATCTGAAAGTCCTGACGCGGGGGACAGGGCAGATGCTTCTCCGTCCGGTGGCCTGGGAGGACCCGATAGAGAATCTGAACCAGGTAATTATCCAACTTCATATAATATTTATAATGTTAAAAATCCAAAATGTGTATTTAGTCAGATACTAAACCTATACAGATCTCACAACATACACTACATATGATGTTTAGATATCTGATTTTACATTAGTGATACATGAAATTGGAATGATGTTTATTGCGCTCTACAGAATATGCGTCACAGAGCGGAAATCTAATTTCGCATCCACGTTAACATGGGTTTGCGGAAAGTGGCATTGCTTTATACATGTTGGTCAAATGACGGATGCGTAATTCCGCTTGGAATCATTGCGCAATGATCGCGAAAATGGCATTTCTCATCCACGTTAACATGGGTTTGCGGAAAGTGGCATTGCTTTATACATGTTGTTAAAAATTAAATGGAAAATCTTAGATTAGTGAAGAATACAGTATTCTTATTTTAAATATTATATCTAATAAAAAACGAATAATACTAATAAATTATAACATATGGCCATCAATTGATGATTATGTAATAACAAGCATATATTCTTAAAGATACAGTAAACAACACAACTGATTGAAAATAAGAGTCCAGGATATATTTATCATTCATTTAATTGCGGAAACTATTAACTCATGGGACTACCAAAGGATTAATATTTTTCTATTGATTTGTTATTAATGTAAATATTTTAAACATGGCATGATTAGTATTAATGATATGCAATCCTCATTTAATATATTACAGATATGGATGTGGCTGCTGGATCCTCAAGCCAGGGCTTGTCACAGTATGGTATGTCTCATTTTAATTGACATTTGTCTTAGAAACATGGAATGAACATTACATACTAAATACACATTGTTCTATATTTATATGTAATGTCTATTTAATAGATGAAAATTATATAATTATTCTGATATACTTAAATAACATATTTGATTTTAATTGCATGCTCAATACCATTCATTACATCAACATATGGAGTAGATAATTCATTAACAAACAACAACATTGTGGAATCTATTTAATTTTAGATTAAAGGGATACTGAACTACAATTATTAATATTGTCTTTCACATACAGTATGCAATATTAATAAACATAAAATATAATACTATCATCATATGTGACATATTCTATTGCTAAATGTATTTTAAAATAAATAAAGTACGTTTATGTGCATCTAAATATTTGTTGACCAACCTGGGTTTATATTGATGATTGGTGGATACCTTCAACAAACAATATTTATTGAATCCAATATTCCTTATCTGCCTTTAAGATTAATATCGAACAACATTCGAATTATAATAGGAGTCAATGTTAAATCATTTTTTACAGTTTGAACATAGAAATCAATTATTTAAATTAATCATGTCAGTGTCCCTTTAAGACAAAATAGATTCATTCATCATTACATTATTTTTATTAAAAACTATTGATATATAAATCTAATTATCTGTTGGAGTTACTTTATATATATCTGCATACTCTAACAGCACCATGATTACATATTTGTAATAATAAAGTTTGTTATGTATTGTGATAAATATGTGTTGTGTCCTAAACAAGATTACTGTACATTGAAAAAATGGCTCGATGTGACACATGTTTGTTTAGATTTGTCAACAGATGCTCCTCAATATGTGGTTTGTGTGTATTCTTGTAACTTCTTAAGGACATATGACGGAATTATTCCGTCATAAAACAATTGAGCTAAGTGAAAGCTGTGTCCTTAAAGGGTTAAGAACATTGATCATTGGGTATATTTAGATATGCAATAGCAGCATCTGAGATGAATTTGATGTCTAATGTAGTCTGACATTAAACATATGTTGAATACAGATATGTTTACAGAATCCCCTTGATTCAATCAAGCATTTTCTGGTGTAATGACTGCTCTATTCTTCACATTTTAAAGTTGATTAATGTTAAAATTCTAGACAGATGTGATTTAGTGATATCCAAAATGTGTTTAATAATATATATCTATATCATTCATAGAGAGAGTTGGTGTGGGGAGCCCACAGGAATCCAGCAGTGACATAGAGCCGCCTTTGCGGTCTCCTGGTAAGTCCATTGACTCATTTATATGTAATTGAAGGTGTATTGCTAATCAATATTATGATCATGATTCCGATGAAGCATAACATTATAAAAAATCATAGAATTTATCTTCTGATTATATATTTATTTTTTATATTGAGCGATTAATAATTTCTACTTTATTATTCTACACATTTGTTATTCATAAGATGTCTAACATATGTTTTTTTAAATTTTTTTTTTTTTAACAACAGTCATCAAGTGATACACACATGAGAAATCTTAAATGTTCTATGTACTATGCTTTTATGAATTTAACATTAAGACAAACAATACATTAATATTCTGATTTATTGACAATAACAAATCTATTGTCATTTGTATGCTCCATCAAAATGATGTAAATCATAACTTTGTGTGTGTATATCTTTAATGCAACATTGATGTGCGTATTTGAGCAACAGTAACATATGTTATAATATCTGATCTTAAGGTGTACACAACATGTTATGTTTTACAGAGATTGATGTCACATGTGGGATGGAGGAGGAAGAGGCTGCCTTGGAGTCTGATGGTATGTGAAATATATCTATCATGTTTCCAACATGTTTCTTTTTTTGAAATCATTTTATTGAAGACATTCAAAGTCTACAGCTTTTTCCCTTTAAAAAGGAATATTATTTGTCTGTTCAAATACACTACTGCCCCCTTTCTATATCAGGCAGCATGAAAATCTGCTTGTATATATTTTTTTAAGAATATATAATTCATGCCATCATTATGTCACATGCATATTCCATGCCAAAACACAATAATAAGTTTCACATTGTACAGACAGTCATTGAGATTCATCTGAGTGCCTATATAGATACCATATCCTCATTTCAGAATAGTTTACAGATTCAAACACACTTCGAGGTATATTGAAAACATAATCAATTTTAAATGCGTTGATTTGATGTCAGGATGTATGAGATGTTAATATATTTATTTTACATTTTCAGATGGATCCACCACTTCTGGTCATCTGGATTCCGCCCCTGCCCAGTCACAGACCCCTCCCCGTGCACACACCCCTGACCATGGCCACACCTCTGCACACACCCAGAGCCCTTCCCATCACCAAACCCATGACCATGCCCCGACGACTGCCAGCCCTTCCCATATTTCATATCCTGTCCCTCCCAAAAAACGCCCATACACCCCCCTTCGCCGCTCTCCCCGTATTCTGGCCCGTACAGCTGCCCAGACCCAAACTCCCCACTCCCCAGCTGTACGGCCTACCCTGGAGCAGCAGCTCACCACTCCCCAAGCCATTCCCATCCCTCCCCGAGCCAATCCCATCCCTCCCCCCTGTTTAAACCTTCATTGTCCTGGGTGTCAGATTGTCCTTCCCAGGCACAGCTGTAAGTATCATTCTAAATACACTTTATAAGATACTTAAAGGTACAGTGAAGTTAAATTGGTTAAATTGTGATTCAAATCCAGCATGCAATGTTAAGCCAATGTATAATAGAATACTCTTATGAATTATTCGTCATTCTCTTGATATATTTATTGAAAACAACTTATTCCTATAATTAGTTTAAACAATAAAATAAATGTGGCCATCATTTCTTTATTGTTGGATGAATGTATCCATCAACCAGCATGCACAAACAAGGTTCATCAACAAATATTGGCTTCCATAAAAACCAACATTCTTGCATTCAAAATATAGCTTGACAATTAAAACATATAATGAATATGTGTAATTTCTAAAGATTTGTCATGTCATGCTCTATCTGAATCAGTCCATTAAATATTTAGGTTCAGTGTCCCTTTAATTGGATATCACTACATATACCAAACACCACTACTTGGATACAAAATTTTATGTCCAAATGTGGATACATTATCTCTTGTCTAACCCAGTGGGAATGTAATTTCTTCTGGTTGCTATGTTTACACAGCTTGTCCTCAATGCCAAAATGTTTAAGGATATGTGTGCCTACCACAGTCTAAATTGAATTTTTTAATTGCTAATGTAAGTACAATGTAAATCCTTTAACAAGATTTGATACACTCAAGCTGTATAAGTGGATCATCTAAAACCAATTAAAGGGTTCAACATGTTTGAGTAACATGAGCCTTTAATGATTTCTGTCTGTCTGAATAACCTAATTCATGTGTAAAGAATATATGAAAAATAATTGATGTAAATAATTATTTGTCTTTATGATGACAATGTATGTATTAAAATCTTTTATTCTGTTGTGTAATTATCCTTAATATTAATTTTTATTTTATTTTAGGCTGTGACTCAGCATGGCTCATGCTAGAAGGGATAGCAAGAGTAGAGCAGGCCGTGTTGAGGAACGCAGCTGTCCTGAGAGGGATGAACGACACCATGCAGGCCCAGCTCCGGGTTCAGGACTTGACTCTGCGTGAAATTATGCAATTACGTTCAAGGCCTGAATCTGGAGCTGGACATGCACAGGACAATGAAGAGGATGACCAGTAAGTGGAGGATCTGGATATGCTCCATGGTGGCAGATAATAATCCTCTGTCCACATGTTGAATTTGTATTTATATTGTTGCCATTTGGCCTTTTTATCAGTTTTTTGTTGTGCCTGTTGCACTCTTTTACCTTGTCATGTGTCTCCAATGAGGCTATGCTGGCCCTTGGCAACTCTCTTCATGGACTGTGATGCACTGTGTTACCTTGCCATGTGTCTCCAATGGGGCTATGCTGGCCCTTGGCAACTCTCTTCATGGACTGTGATGCACTGTGTTACCTTGCCATGTGTCTCCAATGGGGCTATGCTGGCCCTTGGCAACTCTCTTCATGGACTGTGATGCACTGTGTTACCTTGCCATGTGTCTCCAATGGGGCTATGCTGGCCCTTGGCAACTCTCTTCATGGACTGTGATGCACTGTGTTACCTTGCCATGTGTCTCCAATGGGGCTATGCTGGCCCTTGGCAACTCTCTTCATGGACTGTGATGCACTGTGTTACCTTGTCATGTGTCTCCAATGGGGCTATGCTGGCCCTTGGCAACTCTCTTCATGGACTGTGATGCACTGTGTTACCTTGTCATGTGTCTCCAATGGGGCTATGCTGGCCCTTGGCAACTCTCTTCATGGACTGTGATGCACTGTGTTACCTTGTCATGTGTCTCCAATGAGGCTATGCTGGCCCTTGGCAACTCTCTTCATGGACTGTGATGCACTGTGTTACCTTGCCATGTGTCTCCAATGGGGCTATGCTGGCCCTTGGCAACTCTCTTCATGGACTGTGATGCACTGTGTTACCTTGTCATATGGCTCATATATTCCTTATTTTTACAAGATTATTTATAAACGTTGTGTATGTTTTCTTACATACTAATAAAATAAATTTTATTTCACAAATCTTTGTCCTCATTCTTCCTGTTATTTTTTGCAAGCTCTAGTTTATGTTGTTTATCCTTAAAGGGACCTAACAAATCTATTTGTTATAATGAAATCATATATGTAAGACAATAGTAAATGACTTTAAGATTAACATCTCCAATGTAATCTTATTATTTGTGTTTATATTATTTTCTCTTAGCTCTATCATTGCCTGATTATGATTAGCAGAGTAATTTCTTTATATATGTATATATATTTTTGTATTTGTGTATATATGTATATTTAAATGTTCATATCCATGTGTGTATTTATAAACTCTGCATGAATTGATGCACCTTTACCAAATGATCTGAGTATTGATACAATGATATAATCCCTGTAAAGTGTTCATTTTATTTAAATAGTATTGACTATGTGTATGCTCTTTTTAAAAACAAAATAATGTCCCTTTAAGTGATGTTGATCACTATTGTAAATGAATGTATTTCCATTTGTAAAGCGTTTTTGTCCTTTTTACAAGAACAAGGACATATAGTTTTATTAATAAACAATCTTATTGTAATGTTGACAGCACCTGTATTTCATTTTCAAATCTATATTATTGTCAAAGTGTAACCAAATCAATCTCTGTGTGTAATACAAATAATGTAGATGATGAATATTAGTTAACTAATATGTTAACAAAATACATCTCCTCCCATATATGGCTATAGGTAGGCTGACCATAATTAAACTTGAATAAATGACACGTTTAATCAATACATGTATAACTATTGTTATTCAACAACAATCCAAAGATATCTTAAAACATCAATGGCATATGTATTTCTCATGTGTATCTTTTAAATGTTAAAGATATACACCATAGCTATAGTTCAAGGGACAGTCAAGTCCGAAAAGATGATTCATAATTTGGTGACATTCCTAGATAGCAATCTACACACATACTAGTTCCTAAAATATAAATACGTTTCTTAATGATATGCCAAGATGTCACTGAGTCCTTGTATTGTCTGCGGTTTTTCAGCGATCTCGGATGCGCCATGTTGCTTAAGACGTCACCTGCCAGGCTGTCCAATGATTCCTTGTATTGACTGACGTTCTTACGTGATCAGGAATATGCCTTTTATTGGATTGCGTTTTGACGCGATCAAGGATGCGCCTTTTTTTTTTGGGCGTTCTTACGTGATCAATAATGTGCCTTTCATTGGATGGCGTTCTTACGTGATCAAGGAAGCGCCATGTTAAGACGGCACATGTAAAGTTAAAAAAACGTGTGATTGGATTGCGTAGTCCCGCAATATTTGTGCACGTTAAAAACGTTTGTGACTGCATGCAATTTTAAAAAGCTTGCGAATATGTATTATTTGCATCATGTTACATTGTTGACCCGTAGCTGATAAAGACCAACACATTCTCTTTTGCTGGATGTCTGGTTGAATCAACGAACGAAAGCAAAATGTTTTCATGCATAGGATATTTCTAGGCAAGTGCAAATCTCTACAGTCCATGTTTAATATGTTTGTCAACAATGTTCCTTTTTCTTAAAAATTAATGTTGTGTTTAATGTTGAACATATCTAATTAATAAATATGCGCTATTGTGTTTGAATAAAGTAATCAATATGCATTTATCATATGCTAAATATATGATGCCGACTTCTTCTAAATGTAATTTCGTTGTATATTTTATGAAAGGTTCATTAGACACTCACATTATAAATAAAAATATTTGATTTTGTCTCTAGTTAGATAGTCCATTGTTTAACCAATAGGTTTATTTTGTCTTGTGTTGTAAGAAAATGTAAGTAATTTTCTTACTCCTCGCAAAGCCAATGAGTTTCATGTGAGTACCATCTCCAGCTTTGTCCAGTTTGTGTAAAGGTTCTTTTCATATGTTAATGATGGGGTATTGTGTTTTACGGTTGTAATGGTGGTTCATCTATATTTAAAATATAGCTAACCCTATTTTATTTGCAAGTGTTTGAAGCTTTTTAATATTGCTATCAGTATATGTTAATCTTGTTGTTTGTAGTAGTGTCTATTACATACAGTTATGTAAAAAATATAGGATACTGTCCCTTGAATGCAAATGTTGTTTTTTTGTATCATGTATGAGATCCACATAGTTTAATCTTCAAATATATTTTTGTTAGCATATTTCACCCCCCCCACTCCTAAAAGGACTTTAAACCATATTCATTGTTAAAATAAAAATAGTTACAATAAAATATTAACACAATAATGTCTCTTAAAGAAAATAGACTTTATTTAACACGTCAATATAAATGTGATTTTCAAATATTTTTTTTGACAAAGTACATGTAGATATAGCAACAAGCTTAAAATGTGTTAGCATATGTAATGTTGTTAAAGGGACAGTTTCGAAAAAAAATATTTTTACATTATTCGAAAAGTCAATTCTGTAATAACAAGGATATCAAATGTTTCTCAACAATTGAACATTTGCTATCTAAATTTGCTATCTAAACCTATGAGGTTGGTGTGCTCATTTCTTAAATCTTGAAGAGTGCTTGTAATCATTATACAATTTGAGCACTAGAGGGCATTTGGATAGCATTTGTATATGTAAAATCTTGTGCTCATACAGCATATTATTGACCATGTATTGATCATTGATATCTAAAATGTTGTTATGTCAGAACAACAAATAAGTGGTCATTTTTCATAGTCATAGATACAAGGGTAAGCACATAAGTCACACATGTATTTCTCCATGTTTTGTTGTTTCAAACTTTATAATGCGTAATACAGTGTTTTCTTTGTAATCAATAATTTTCTGACTGTCCCTTTAAGCTGTGTTATTGGCATTCAAACAGTAATATGCCATCATGGATAATTGTTATGGTAATTTAGTTAGCGATTCGGGAAACAGTTTGGACATCACATCACAGAAACCAATCAATATCATGAACAAGGATAGGTATGTGATGATGTGGTTTTCACACACTTATAACCCACACTCTGCAAAGAATCTTCCTCCATGGACCCGGTCCCATAGAAGTCGATTATATACAGAGTGTGGTCCACAAGTGTATGAAAACCACATCATCACATACCTATCCATTACACAAAAAAAAAAATTTAAGATGGAAAAAAATACTTACTTCCTCTTCCTTCCCCTCTTCCCACGGGGCTGAGGCTCTGGGAGAGGCAACTGCCGACTCCGAAGAGTCCTCCTTGGAGCTGTTGTGGGAGGAGTGGAAGGAAGAGTACTGGGACGACCAAGGTGAGGAGTAGATGGCTGAGGAGGAGGAGGAGAAGATGGCTGAGGAGGAGGAGGAGAAGATGGCTGAGGAGGAGGAGGAGTAGATGGCTGAGGAGGAGGATGAGATGGGCCGGCAGGAGGAGATGGCCCAGCAGCAAGAGGCCCAGCAACAAGAGGCCCAGCAACAGGAGGTAGACCAGCATGCGCCTCCCGGAAAAATGTGAACATTTCCTGATGAAGATTGAACATTCTTGTTTGTCCTTCTTGTATTGTATTCAGTATACTGATTATTTCGTTTTGGCCTTGAATTATTTGATTCTGCCCATCAAGTATTCTGCGTCGTCCTTCTATGTTTTCTATCCGGGAGGTACGCATCTGGTCTATGTACTCCAGTAGAACCCGCACCTCCGCTATTTCTTCTTGTTGTGCCTGTTGAACCCGTGCACGGCGGGGTGCCCGTGCACGGCGGAGTGCGGGTCTTTGAGGGACCTCGGGTTCCGCGGCTTCAGCAGCATCCTCCTGTGCTTCCGGGGCCTCTTGATCATCTCCCGTGCGCTGTTCGTCACGGGGGGCCTCTTCCCTCCGAAGTGGGAATTCCTCACCACCACTCTCATCCCGGGGAGATGCAGGAGGCTGTGCTGCCTCGTCCCCAGACTCTGTATATTAAAAAAAAATTAAAAAAAGAAATGTATATATTAGCATATTTGCAAATAAAGGTTTAAATGACTTAGCTTACGATACAATTACAAATGCAGAATCATTAATCCACTTTGAAATCTAACAAACAATCAATACGATTTCCGCTTTTTCTAAACAGTGTTTGTGATATCTGGTCAATGTGAATGTTTTTGCGTTTGTTTTCAGTCTGTTTAAATGCACACCTAACCTATAGCCTAGATACTGATGTAACCGCTAAGTAATAGAATGCGTGTAAACAGCGTAATAGCATTAATCGGATCCTTAACACATGAAACCCAATGTTTTATCTTTCATGATTTATAAGCATACATTTAGTATCAACTTTCGAATGTACTTTTGTTATCTAATTAGCTTCATTCTCTGGATATTCTTTGCTGAAAAGCATATCTAAATATGTTTATAAGATTCTGATTGTTAGCTGAATATAGCTGCCTCCTGTGATTGTTTCACCGTGTGCATGGCTATTTCTTCATTAAAATATATCTCAAGAATGAATCAAATTATGTAATATAAGTACATTTGAATGTTTTGTCAAATTGTATTCGCTACCTCAATCATGAAAGTAAATGTTTGCGTATAGTGTCCATTGAAATACATTCGTATGTGAAATTATTGTTCAATGAGCTTACCGTCAGATGAGAGTGGCAGGTTCCCGGTATCGATTCCTCCGATACCGACTACTTCCACCTCGGAGATGCTGGGCCGCAACATTTCCTCCCATCTGCAGTACTCCATTTCAAGGGCAGGGCCGCCACCGGTCCCTGCGGCATGTCGGGCCTCCAGGCTTAACTTTTTTTTAAGTTCAAGTTTACAGTCCCGGTACCGATGTTTGATGGAATCCATATCCCGGTTCCGGCAACCCACTGCATTGACTGCATTCCGAATCTCGTTCCAGAGCCTCCTCCTGTCAGTCGGGGTAGTCTTCTGGTGCTGCAGCATCCTATACCTGGCCATATAGGCCTCTACGAGGGCCTCCTTCTCCTCCATCGTAAACCTCGCCTCCCTAGTCGCCTTGGCCTTCCCCTGTGACGATGCCCTCTGTTTCCCGGACTGTGAAGCCCTACTCTGACCGCCACTGGGCCCAGCCACTTGGTCATCTTGAACCAAGTGGCTGGGTCCACCCACCGCTTCCACCCCCGCTTCCTGCCCCCCTTCCTGCCCCCCTTCCTGACCTGTTCCTCTCCCC
Source organism: Bombina bombina (assembly GCF_027579735.1). NCBI lineage: Eukaryota > Metazoa > Chordata > Amphibia > Anura > Bombinatoridae > Bombina > Bombina bombina. Next base: position 1,484,749,494 of record NC_069499.1, on the reverse strand, counting down.
CTCCCTCTACTCCCCCCTCTACCTGTCCCCTGCCTGGCCTCCATCTCCTCCCTAAACTAAACCCCAAATAATAAAAAAAAAGTGAGTGTGATGAAATGAAAGGGGGTCAAAATAAAGAACTAAAAAGACAAAAAAGGTGCTTAAAGTGTGAGGGATGTAAAAAAAAACAAAGAGGGTAAGGAGTATTTAAATAAACGAAAAGAATAAGACTAAAAGGAGGATATGTAAACTAAATGTAACTAGGGGATGGGTATGGGATGGGTATGGGGTATGGGATAAGAGTAAATGGGATGAAAGGGAATGGGACTACAAGGAATGGGGTATGGAGTGTAGTATGAGGGGGTAGGGGGTATGGAGTGTATGTAGTGTTATTGATAAGTGTATGTATGTATTGAATGTGTTTGCGTGTAAATGTGTTAAGTGTACAGATAAATCACTCGCTCGCTAACTAACACTACTTCTAATTCTCAATAACAAACACTCCCACTAACGCTCACTAACTACCACTAACTGACGCTCACACTAACAACTATCACTAATAACTCCCACTAACTCACTCACGCTCCCACTAACAGACTCTCTCCCACTCCCGCTAACTCCCACTAACTCACTCACTCTCTCACGCTAACACTACCAACTGACTATCTCACGCTAACACTACCAACTGACTATCTGACGCTAACACTACCAACTGACTCTCTCACGCTAACACTACCAACTGACTCTCTCACACTAACACTAACTCACTCTCAAAAAATCGCAAAATCTCTATTCTTAAATCTCCAAAGACCCACCAGCAACACAGTCAAAGAAGCCCTGCTTGTGTGGTGCTTATATACCCTGTGTAAATGTTTAATGATGTCCCAATTTCCATTGTAATTAGTGTTCAGGTGTGCTTTATTAGCAATTAATATTATTGCAATGTGTATTAGGTGTGTTAATTTGCGCATGCTCATTTTGAGTTGGTATTTGTGGAATGTGTAGAATGCGATGATGTCATAGTGGTCGTTTTCTCTAACATTGTCCAATAGTATTCTTTTTAAATGTGAATTTGCGATGGTGTGTTCTTCGTGAAGTGTTGTATATGTATGTTTTTCATAATATATAATGATATTGAATGCGATTTTTTTTTTAGTGTATGTATATATTTTTTAATCCTTGTTGTTATTGTGCGATTTTCCGCATCTTAAAGTATATGCGTATTCCACGTATAAATAGTATTAAAACTTCCCCCGCTTGTGAATGTGTAATGCTTGTGTGCTTTGTTGATTGATTGATGTTGTGACATTTGCGGCGTGTTATTGTTGTGCATGATGTGGTATGCGTCATATGACCGAGCTGTGCGTATTTCTCGCGAGATCGAGTGTTAGGTGAAAAAAGCTATTTTTTGCCTTTCCCATTGATCTCTATGGGAGACTGTCTAACGCGGGCAGGATTACGCGTGTGACATACACGCGTTAGGAGCATCGTTAGATGGTCTTATATTAACTCTAAATATCGGAGTCAAACAATGCCGTGCGTTAGACATAAAACACGCGTGGCGTTAACAGCCCATCTACTGCCGAACTCTAAATCTAGCCGTATGGTTTGTTGCAGGTTCACAGTATATAATATTATATATAGCTGTATGTCAGTAATAAGCAGAGTAGCACAGTTGATAGTCAAGTTGCAAGTTTTAGGCATCAATTACTGTTTGTGCATATATTGGAGAATCACATGAAAGCTTTTAACTGAACACATAGATGCAGAGTTCTGAATATGTCAACATATTTGTAGAATGATAATTCAGCTATGACAACTTGTAGCAGAGAATAGTTATAAAGTTCTGAGTAAGATGCTGTTGTAATAATTAGAGAGTGATGATAACAAAAATTATACTTGATTTATAATAAAGTTCAGAGTTTGTTAAGTAGCAGTGCCTAGGTAACAAAATGAAATTATTTTGATACTTGCTATTTGATGATTTTAAGTATAGGAAAGGCTGTAGCTTGAATAAGTTGGTAGAATTCATGCAGGAAACAGTCACAGACCTCTGTTGTTCAGGATCACAACTTCAAAGTTAATGCAAAGCACATTAGACCTGAGAAGGCTTAAAAAGAGCCTGAGGGAACGATTAATCAGGCAGGCAAGCTGAAGGAAAGGCAGTCTTAAAGGGATAGTGACATTAGGCTAAGATATGTTACAAGCCGACTCAGAATTCCAAGGTCTTCTAACACTGGTTATTAAAGTGTCTGACCCTGCTGAGCTATGAGTGGGTGCAGGCCGTTATAACTGTTTTAGATGTGTGAGGCTGCAGGCTCTTATCTTTTGGCCAGGAGAATGTGTGCAGTGTGTCCTCAGTATAAGTCACTTACCTGGATCCCAGGCAGAATAGTCGGGGCCCGCCATCTCCGTGATCAGAAGAGTGCTGCAACGGTTGTGACTAAGCTGCTGCACTGTGTCTGGGAGGCTGGCGCTTGTTGGTAAGGTTGCCTCTGTTCTTTGCTCCGTATAGGAAAGGACCGGGTGCAAGGAGGCATGTGTTGTGGGACTACCGCTGGCTGATGGGTTCCCTCACTCTCTCTCTTCAACACGCCGGGTCTCACCTAAGATGGCGGATTTTTGCGGGCTTCCTCCTCAGGTTAGAGGAGACTGTTAATCCGGCGTGATGAAAGAGACAGACCGCTCCCGTTTATCCCTAGGATGGAGGTCTGATCTGTTCAGTCAGAGACCAGTGTTTAGGGGAAGGGTCTCCTTCCGCATCGGCTGTCGGCAACTTCTCTGCTGGGATATGGCTGTAACAGGCAACAAGATACCCGTATCAGTACGATAGTGAAATAAATCTCAGTGTCTAATTTGAAGATAGGTTTATATAAATAAACCAGAAAAAGTGATAAACAGGGACATTTCGGGATTAAACTATGTATTAAACTATGTATTAATATAGGTTTAAGGTTATAAATGCAGGAGCTCCGCTTCTCTGCTGCCACCTCGTTCGGCTGTTAGCTCCACCCGCAATATTCATATTTAATAAAGATTTTAACTATGTATTTACTGTAAATATTTCACATTTCAATTTTTTGCACGTAGCAGAATATGTTCTATGTATTTATAAATAGCTATTCCTATATATATTTGTAAATATCTATACTTATATATAATCATGTATATATAATTGGTATAGATATATACATATTGTACTAAAATACCATCATATATATGTATTTATGAATAAATAGAACATATTCTGATTTGTGAAGAACATAGGAATGTGAAATATTCATATTTTTAGGCCGGATTAGAGCAAAACAGAATATGCAATCAGGTTTGTGCAAGAGTAGAGTGTTAGGTTTTTTCCCCCCCATATTTTTATCTCCATTGACTTCTATGGGGGAATACGTGAATGAGCACATGCTATTCTAACTTCGACTTTTGTTTCTTGTTGGGTTAACGCGTGAGCGAAAACAGTGTGCTTTCAATTTGTAATATGTACGCAACCCGACAAGCACAAAAAGCCTGAATGGAAACATTAATTTGCGGTCCACTCGTAATCTATTCCTTAATATTATAATCTTCCAATTATTAAACAGTGAACAGCTATTTTTACAAATGAAAGGTAAATAGAAAAGGGGCAAATTAAGACTGCTGCTCCTTAACTTATCCGCCACTTCTGAGGCAGATACGATCGGGATGATTGACACCCCTTGATAGCTGCCGATTTGCCGCGAATCTGCAGGGGGCGATTGCACAAGCATTATACTGCCGGCATTTAGTGATGTTGGGCGGATATGATCCGATACATCGGATCATGTCAGCCCAACACTTGATAAATCGGCCCCTATATATTATAATCTCTTTATTATAAAACAGCTATTTATCTGTAACACAATTTTTGCTGTTAGGCACTGGGACCTATAATCTATCACTGCCAACTTGCTTTTCAGGTCTAAGCATGGGCAGATGGTTGTGGGTGTTACATTTAACACATGTAGAATTTGATTTGTCCATTTTGTCAAAATTTCTTCTATAACTCGTGTTGAGATGGATTGTGGATCCCAAAGCTGAAGTTGACCATGTATCATATGAGTGACTTTTCCGCTCTCCACTCTGAACTGATGAGATCTTTTTCAAGTATAGAAACAGTTTTATCGTTTGTATCGTGGTTGCTCCAAACTTGAAAAACATGTATCAGGAGCCCCAAAAAAAATCAATAATCACAGTCAGAAAGACTAGAATCGATCCCATAATTTTTTTTAAAAACTGCATCAACATATTTTCAGGACAATCTTCTCTTTGAATATATCATTTAGTCTAGCATTTAATTTGGGTATGATATCCTTTTAATGCTGTTAATTTATCTGAATAACCCTTTCATTTTAATTTTGTGATGTTGGTGTTATATAAATTCAGTTATACATACAAATATATTAACATGTATCTGATATAGTAAAATAAAAGTGCAATTTAAGCATAACTACTAGAGAAGTTGGCACATAATATTAAAATGATTGTAACAAGGGCATATCGGAAATGACCTCAGTTCCAACAGCTTAGTCAGAAGTGGCATTTTAAAGTATAAGCATTGTTATTTTCAGGAGGGTCACAGCAATCACACAGTGAGAACAACTGCTCAACTTTACTCACACAAGTGAAACAATTTATCAAAATGTTAGTAAAGAGGATATGAACTGTTGAACTGCAATGGTAATATTATAACTCTTACTGTAGTGGGTTGGGTTGGTCACTTGGCAGGTCATAAGGTACTCTGGCACAATAACCAGGAAAGGATCATCATGGTACCTTATGAAGGCGTTTTCACACAGTAACTACATCATTTACACCTTTACTCCACTATATATTGTTTTAAAGGTCTAATTATTTCCTATCTGTAATAATAATCTTTATTATTTTAGTTGCTGTTTGTATTGGTAATTTAAATAGAGTCATACTTATAACTAGAGAAGAATGCCCTTGTACAATATTAATCCAATATCCATTTAATACATGGTTAGTTATGGTTATATCATGGTTTTTATTCACATTATATATTTACGGAATTTATTGAGTGATAGCAAGGCCGGATTGGCCTACCAAGACACCAGGCGTTTTTCCGGTGGGCTGCAGGAGCTATGGCTGTTGTTTAAGAAAGGCAACGCAGCTCTATCATCTCTCTTCTTTTCTCCTCTAAACACAATGTATTAAGGTCACAGTTCTTGTAATTTTTATTTCCTAGACCATGTACCGTTTTAGTAGCCCTCCTTTGAATGGTTTCTAGTTTTTAGTCAAGTCACACTATGAGACGAGTGACACACTGTTTTGAGTGTCTTCTCTAGATCGCACTATAGAAAATAAGTTTCATGCTCATTTGTTTTATTACAAACTAACATAACTTAATTCTGAAAAGAAAAAAAAAAGTGAAAAGGAGTATTCTAGTATTCCTCTTCAGAAAAATGCAGCATGTCCATTCTACGAACTTAACGGAAAGTAGGGCTGGTCTTCAATTTTTCCAGAAGTATTTTAGGTTTGTGATCACTGGAAAAACACACTGACACATATTATTATCTACAGAAAACAAGTGTAAGATAACTGTCAACCTCCTAATGTCTAAAAAAATGCACACTATCTTATATTTGTCTTTTCAGTTTATATAAGTGAGACCTGTTTATGAGGGACATTATTTTATAAATGTAAACAAAACTCTTGAGTGTTTCCTAAGGGATTAAAGGCTTACCGCTCGTTACCAGCAGAGAGGGAATAACTAACATATTTAAATAACCATAACTTATAATAACTTTTAACTGTATTTAACTAGTAAATAAAGACACAACACTTATGTATGGGTAAATTTTTCAACCGTCACAGGTTAAATTTTTTTATTGAACAATAAATATAAACCTAGAAAACTGACAAGGCTAGGATGGCAGCAAGCAAGAGCTAACTAACCCAGCGCTACTGGAGGTTCACGGCCCAAACGGAAACTTGAGCAGGTGGGTCCCCTCTGCCCAGGGAAATGCTACTGAGGGTTTGCGAGATCAAGTGACCCACCCGCAAGTGGAAGGAGGGGCACCTCATGTGCACCTGAGGCTATCTTCCCCTCTCAACTTTTAAATTGGTCACCACTCACCCCGTTCACCCTCTCCCATGCAACAGAGCCACTACCTCCCGCCACAAGATAGCATCTCAGATGGTATACTTTCCGCAACCACTAATAACCACGACCTGACTTACAGGAAGGGTAGAAAAGACCTTTGAATATTATGGATAAATATATCTAGGGCTATATTCTGCAAATGCACCTTGTCTCTCCTATAGTATTCTGTCTTGTCAGCCGTTAATGCCTCGTGTCTAGCCACAAAACCTCCCTGCTCTGTGACGGTCCTGCCTATGGTTGAGGTAATCTTCTTCCTCACCCTGTACGCTGCACTGTGGGAAGACATGTGCCTCCATTCCTACCTTGGAATAACATTAGACCAACCCAGAGTAACATTGGGAATATGGGTCCTTATCCAACTAATGTCTGCCTGCATAATCTTAATAAGCTGCAGAACTGGAAGAGCACCTAAATCGTTACCCCCTAAATGCAGGATGATAATATGAGGTTTCCCCCAAAGTACAAGGGCCTCAGACAAAAGGGAGGGGAGCCTAGGCCAGCACATCCCCCTCTCACCCAACCACCTAACTGAAGCTTTGGCAGGGGAAAACCCAAGGTTCTGGCCACCGGGAAGGAACAGGAAACAGATTGAAGCCCAGTGCACATAAGAGTGCCCCATGATCCAAATCCTTCTAGCGCCTTGGGATGCTCCTGAAAAAACAAAGAACGTAACTGCAACTTTAAGAAAGGAACAGTTAAACGATTGGCTGAACATAAGACCTGTATTTATTGGAGCGCGACATGCCTAAGCGATTAATGGCGTCTACTGAATCCCCCAATATAGCTGCATTAGCTGCTGCACCTATCCGAAAGGAGTGCGGGGCTATTTTTGAAGCATCAAAACCTTCCAGGGTAGCAGCACGAGCCAATAATCTATGAAACTGGAAAAGGGATAATGAGGAGCCACTCTCGTTTATGAGTAAGGGACCTTGGACTGTGGGGCGAATAGCTAAATATTGATTTAATAAGACCACCGGGCAGCAACTACCAGGCATCTTGGGGATGGTTACCCATATCCCCTTGCCTTGTTGGTCTGATTTGGAATGGGGGAGGAAAAGTAATAGTGAATCAGGGGAGAAACAGACAAAAGGGAGGGGAGCCTAGGCCAGCACATCCCCCTCTTACCCAACCACCTAACTGAAGCTTTGGCAGGGGAAAACCCAAGGTTCTGGCCACCGGGAAGGGACAGGAAACAGATTGAAGCCCAGTGCACATAAGAGTGCCCCATGATCCAAATCCTTCTAGTGCCTTGGGATGCTCCTGAGAAAACAAAGAACGTAACTGCAACTTTGAGAAAGGAACAGTTAAACGATTGGCTGAACATAAGACCTATATTTATTGGAGCTCGACATGCCTAAGCGATTAATGGCGTCTACTGAATCCCCCAATATAGCTGCATTAGCTGCTGCACCTATCCAAAAGGAGCGCGGGGCTATTTTTGAAGCATCAAAACCTTCCAGGGTAGCAGCACGAGCCAATACTCTATGAAACTGGAAAAGGGATAATGAGGAGCCACTCTCGTTTATGAGTAAGGGACCTTGGACTGTGGGGCGAATAGCTAAATATTGATTTAATAAGACCACCGGGCAGCAACTACCAGGCATCTTGGGGATGGTTACCCATATCCCCTTGCCTTGTTGGTCTGATTTGGAACGGGGGAGGAAAAGTAATAGTGAATCAGGGGAGGCCTTAATATGGTGAAGCTGAACGCCCTTGCTGCCACACTGCTTGGATCGAGAAACCAGCTTGGCTATACGGAGAGCTGCAGAATAAGCCATTACAAAAGCAAAGCGGAACAAGAGGAGCTCATAGGGAGAGGAACACACAGCTTTCAAAGCCGAGACCAACTTCTCCAAGCGGTCATGTGTGATGGGCTCGCGGATGTCTTTTTGATGTGGTTGAGAATGACTCCAGCCTTTAACTACTTGGCGAACAAAGAAGGAATTAGTGGGGTCAGGTAGTGAAAGTGTGTGGTAAAAAAATGCAAGAGTAGCTAGGCAAGACTGAATGGCAAATTGACGTGCACCCTCAGACCACAAACTCACCAGCCAAGTACATAAGGTAACTTGCGAAGCATCAGCCGCCTCCACCTTCTGTTCATGGCAAAATAAGTCCTGCTCCTTCCACAACCTGACGTAAGAGCGCCAAGTAGATGGGGCTAGTAACGCCTGAACTAATGGGAGCAGGGATATCCAGGGTTCAGAAGCTGCCAAAGGAAACCAGGACAAGGTAAGCCTAGTCTAGCAGCATAGGAGGCAAGGCACCTAAAAGTCACCCAATCAGACCTGGAAAGAGCATCAGCAATTACATTGTTCACACCAGGGACATGTTGTGCCTGAAACTGAATGTTAAGTTCCAGAGAGCGTAACACCAAGTGACATAACAAGCAAACCACTACAGCCGATGTGGCCGACAGTCCATTTATCGCATGCTTGACACTTAGGCTATCTGTCCAGAAGACATCAGTTCTGTTTGAAGACTGCTGACCCCAGAGCACAATGGCTAGGACTATTAGAAATAATTCTGGGAGTGTGAGATTGCGAGTTAACCCTCGAGTCCTCCAATCATCAGGCCAAGGGCCTGCACTCCACCCCCATGGAAAATATGCACAATAGCCCCGGGACCCTGCCGCATCGGTGAATAAGTGTAAAATCTGACTAGAGATTGGATTGGAGTGCCAAAAGTGAATGCCATTGAATTGCTGCAAGAAAGACTCCCAAACCTTTAGGTCAGCTAGCATACCCCCCGAAATGTAGATTTTGTCAGATGGATTAACTTTTCCACATAGTTTACTCTCTAACATGTGTTTAAAGACCCTCCCCATGGGAATAACCCTGCAGGTGAAATTTAAAAGGCCAAGGAGGGACTGTAATTGTTTCAGGGTAATGCACTTAAAGGAAACAGCCGCTTGAACCGCCACCAGCATACCCTGTACCTTGTCTAAGGGGAGTCTGCAAATCATTTTCACGGTGTCAATTTCTATTCCCAAAAACGTTAAACAAGTAACGGGACCTTGAGATTTCTTATCAGCCAGAGGAACACCAGAAAGGGACATGAGTTCTTGCATTTCATTCATTGCTTTTAACCAATTGTCTGAACCTCCCTGACCCATGATCAAGAAGTCATCCAGGTAGTAAGCTATGCAATCCCTGCCTACCTTACAGGCCACCACCCAGTGCATAAACGTACTGAAAGTTTCGAATAAAGCACAAGAAATGGCACAACCCATTGGCAGGAAGCGATCCACATAGAAAACACCGTCAAACTTACATCCCATAAGTGGAAAGGCAGAAGGATGTAGGGGCAATAATTTAAACGCGGACTCTATATCTAATTTCACTAATAAAGCACCCCCTCCGACCCCCTTAACTAGCTCCAGCGCGCTGTCGAAAGATTTATAGCGCACTGAGCTAAATTCAGGATCAATGGCATTGTTCACTAAGCTTCCTTTGGGGTAGGAAAGGTGCTGTATCAGTTGAAATTTCCCTGCCTACTTTTTAGGGACTACACCTAATGGTGAGACAACCATCTCTCAGAATGGTGGGAAAGGGAAGAGGCCAATCATGCGACCGAGGTTTAATTCTTTGGCAAGCTTTTGCTTTACTATATGAGGGTACTCATATACTGAACGAAGGTTCTGGTGCTTAGCTGAACCTCGGATGACCGAATTGACAGGGATCCTAAAACCAATATTAAACCCATTCCTTAATAAATGAGCAGCTTTGCGATCGGGGTAATCCCGTTGCCAGATTTGAAGAGCGTGCACTTTCACTGGGGTGGGAGACTTTCTGGACAGTAGTGGCTCTGGGTTGGGGCCTATTATTGGTGCTATCTCTTTTCCTGCAATCGCATCCTGGGTGCAATCCCACAGAGAACTTGCAATTATGTCTAAAACCACAGGAACCTCCCTTATCACATTTGTTCTCCTGGAATGCCCAGCAAGACCCACCCCTTCATTTTCCCTTCTGGGTTCGAAAGGGCTGAGTTGATGCAGTGATGAATGGGGAGGAAGAACACTGAGGGCCAAGGCATTGCCACAGATGAGTGTCTGTGTAATCAAATGTAAGCACTGGGTTACCAGTCATCGTACTCCCTCCAGGCCCCCTCACTGTATTTCCTCTGTATCCAGTTAATTGAATCATTATACTTAAATATGACATGGTTTTGGGGTGGGTACTTTTCTAAATAGCAATAAGTGAACACCCTAAAACAGATGAGCCATTCCTTGAATGTTTCTGGACGTTTAAATCTTTTTTGGCCAGTGCCATCAGAGCTCTTCTCCTTTTGCCTGTACGCTTCTGGAGATAACTCAAAAACATTCACATACTTCCCTTGCTGAATTCTTTTAATAACCTTAGGCTTCAAATGGGCATGCAGTGAGGAGATATATGAAGGGATTTATCCCCATGTAATGCTACTTTGCATTCAGGGATGGTGCTAAAAGGAGTAAGCTGCACAGGATTATCAGTGGGGACTAACTGCATGGCTACTGGGGGTACAATGGACTGTGTGATACTGGGGGTGGTAAGGATGGGACTGGGGCAGATTGCCTAAAAGCTCCAGACTGAAGCTCAAGCCACATTTTCTTCACCATACTAAACATCCTTTTCTGACCTCTACCGTTTAAACCTAAAGAGGTGTCACTACCTGAGTCAGATTCAGATAACGAAGAATCAGCTGAGTCAGTTCTATCGTGTGTAAAGACCTGTGAGTTTGGCCTATCGTACGTAAAGACATGTGACTCACCAGTAGCAGAAGATGAGGATTCCCGCCATGCTTGCTCCGAAGCCGTTCAAACTGGAGAAGTATCTTGGACCTGGGAAGTCTGAGCCACTGGAGGAGATGTCTGTGCAGAAGTGCCTGGCATGGCATACGCATCAGGAGCTGTAGCCATAGCTGTAGATGGTGTCTGCGGCTGTATCACACCCTGTAAAAGAGAAAACAAGTCACAAGCATTGCTAACTTGGGGAATGGCAGGAGCTGCACTTATAAACATAGCGTTGTTTGCATTAAGAGAAATATTCCCTATACCGGGCTCATTTGGCAAAACAGGGGTGTGTGACAACTGCTGAGAATCCCCTATATTGATCCTGTTTACAGAAAGCAAGGCTGAGACAGTGGAAGCTGCCGCCGGAGGGACAGAGGCAAATAAGGACACTATTGAAGAAGCAGGTAAGAGGCCAGGCATGTCTTCAGACCTAAATCCTATTGAGCATCTGTGGGGCATCCTCAAATGGAAGGTGGGGGAGCTCAAGGTCTCTAACATCAACCAGCTCTGTGATGTTGTCATGGAGGAGTGGAAGAGGACTCCAGGGGCAACCTGTGAAGCTCTGGTGAACTCCATGCCCAAGAGGGTTAAGGCAGTGCTGGATAATAATGGTGGCCACACAAAATATTGATACTTTGGGCCCAATTTGGACATTTCCACTTAGGGGTGTACTCACTTATGTTGCCAACGGTTTACACATTAATGGCTGTGTGTTGAGTTATTTTGAGGGGACGGCAAATGTACACGGTTATACAGGCTGTACACTCACTACTTTACATTGTAGCAAAGTATAATTTCTTTAGTGTTGTGTTGATATAATAAAATATTTACAAAAATATGAGGGGTGTATTCACTTTTGTGAGATACTGTTTATATGTGTGTTTATATATACAGTATATATATATATATATATATATATATATACAGATGCATTTATGTATTTATATGTGTATATATGTATTTACAGCCATATATACACACATATAAACACATACAATATATATATACACATATATAAATATATACGAGTGCATTGGAGCCCTTTGCAGTTAAGTAGATGAAAACATGTAAAAGAATATTTATGCAATATTCTTTTTAAATAAAGGATTATACTCACCAAGATTATGAGTTTTGTGTTAGAGGCTATGCGGTGCTAACGAGCAGTTTTGTCTCACCGCTCACTTACCTGCAGCGCTGGTATTATGAGTTTTTTAGAAACCCGGCGTTAAAAGACAAGTGAGCGTTGAGCAAAATTTTGCTCATTACCGCACTCCAATACCAGCGCTGCTTAAGTCAGCGGTGAGCTGGTCATACGTGCTCGTGCACGATTTCTCCATAGGAATCAACGGGGAGAGCCGGCTGAGAAAAAGTCTAACACCTGCCAAAAAGCAGCGTAAAGCTCAGTAACGCAGCCCCATTGATTCCTATGTGGAAATAAAAGTTATGTCTACACCTAACACACTAACATGAACCCCGAGTCTAAACACCCCTAATCTTACACTTATTAACCCCTAATCTGCCGCCCCCGACATCGCCGACACCTGCATTATACTTATTAACCCCTAATCTGCCGTTCCGGACACCGCCGCCACCTACATTATACTTATGAACCCCTAATCTGCTGCCCCCAACATCGCCGCTACCTACATTATATTTATTAACTCCTAATCTGCCGCCCCCAATGTCGCGCAACCTACCTACATTTATTAAACCCTAATCTGACGCCCCCAACGTCGCCGCCACTATAATAAACATATTAACCCCTAAACCGCCGCACTCCCGCCTCGCAAACATTAGTTAAATATTATTAACCCCTAAACTGCCGTCCCTAACATCGCCGCCACCTACCTACATTTATTAACCCCTAATCTGCTGCCCCCAACGTCGCCTTCAATATATTAAAGTTATTAACCCCTAAATCTGAGTCTAACCCTAACACCCCCTAACTTAAATATAATTTAAATAAATCTAAAGAAAATTACTATCATTAACTAAATTATTCCTATTTAAAACTAAATACTTACCTATAAAATAAACCCTAAGCTAGCTGCAATATAACTAATAGTTACATTGTAGCTATCATACAGCTAGATTTGGAGTTTGGCGGTAGATGGGTTGTTAACGCTACGCAGGCTTTTTTCTGGCCGCACCATAAAAATAACTCTGGTATCGAGAGTCCAAAAAAATGCTGCGTTAGGCTCCAAAAAAGGAGCGTAGAGCATTTTTACCGCAAATGCAACTCTCGATACCAGAGTTGCTTACGGACGCAGCCAGCCTCAAAAACGTGCTCGTGCACGATTCCCCCATAGGAAACAATGGGGCTGTTTGAGCTGAAAAAAAACCTAACACCTGCAAAAAAGCAGCGTTCAGCTCCTAACGCAGCCCCATTGTTTCCTATGGGGAAACACTTCCTACGTCTGCACCTAACACTCTAACATGTACCCCGAGTCTAAACACCCCTAACCTTACACTTATTAACCCCTATTCTGCCGCCCCCGCTATCGCTGACCCCTGCATTATATTATTAACCCCTAATCTTCCGCTCCGTAAACCGCCGCAACTTACATTATCCCTATGTACCCCTAATCTGCTGCCCCTAACACCGCCGACCCCTATATTATATTTATTAACCCCTAATCTGCCCCCCTCAACGTCGCCTCCACCTGCCTACACTTATTAACCCCTAATCTGCCGACCGGACCTGAGCGCTACTATAATAAAGTTATTAACCCCTAATCCGCCTCACTAACCCTATCATAAATAGTATTAACCCCTAATCTGCCCTCCCTAACATCGCCGACACCTAACTTCAATTATTAACCCCTAATCTGACGACCGGAGCTCACCGCTACTATAATAAATGGATTAACCCCTAAAGCTAAGTCTAACCCTAACACTAACACCCCCCTAACTTAAATATAATTTACATCTAACGAAATTAATTAACTCTTATTAAATAAATTATTCCTATTTAAAGCTAAATACTTACCTGTAAAATACATCCTAATATAGCTACAATATAAATTATAATTACATTGTAGCTATTTTAGGATTAATATTTATTTTACAGGCAACTTTGTAATTATTTTAACCAGGTACAATAGCTATTAAATAGTTAAGAACTATTTAATAGTTACCTAGTTAAAATAATAACAAAATTACCTGTAAAATAAATCCTACCCTAAGTTATAATTAAACCTAACACTACCCTATCAATAAATTAATTAAATAAAATACCTACAATTACCTACAATAAAACCTAACACTACACTATCAATAAATAAATTAAATACAATTCCTACAAATAACTACAATTACATAAACTAACTAAAGTACAAAAAATAAAAAAGAACTAAGTTACAAAAAATAAAAAAATATTTACAAACATAAGAAAAATATTACAACAATTTTAAACTAATTACACCTACTCTAAGCCCCCTAATAAAATAACAAAGACCCCCAAAATAAAAAAAATGCCCTACCCTATTCTAAATTAATAAAGTTAAAAGCTCTTTTACCTTACCAGCCCTGAACAGGGCCCTTTGCGGGGCATGCCCCAAGAAAATCAGCTCTTTTGCCTGTAAAAAAAAACATACAATACCCCCCCCAACATTACAACCCACCACCCACATACCCCTAATCTAACCCAAACCCCCCTTAAATAAACCTAACACTAAGCCCCTGAATATCTTCCTACCTTGTCTTCACCTCAACAGGTATCACCGATCCGTCCTGGCATCCAGTGCTGAAGAGGTCCAGAAGAGGCTCCAAAGTCTTCCTCCTATCCGGCAAGAAGAGGACATCCGGACCGGCAAACATCTTCATCCAAGTGCATCTTCGATCTTCTTCCATCCGGTGCGGAGCGGGTCCATGTTGAAGCAGCCGACGCGGATCCATCCTCTTCTTTCGGCGTCTCCCGACGAATGACGGTTCCTTTAAGGGACGTCATCCAAGATGGCGTCCCTCGAATTCCGATTGGCTGATAGGATTCTATCAGCCAATCGGAATTAAGGTAGGAATATTCTGATTGACTGATGGAATCAGCCAATCAGAATCAAGTTCAATCCGATTGGCTGATCCAATCAGCCAATCAGATTGAGCTCGCATTCTATTGGCTGTTCCGATCAGCCAATAGAATGCGAGCTCAATTTGATTGGCTGATTGGATCAGCCAATCGGATTGAACTTGATTCTGATTGGCTGATTCCATCAGCCAATCAGAATATTCCTACCTTAATTCCGATTGGCTGATAGAATCCTATCAGCCAATCGGAATTCGAGGGACGCCATCTTGGATGACGTCCCTTAAAGGAACCGTCATTCGTCGGGAGACGCCGAAAGAAGAGGATGGATCCGCGTCGGCTGCTTCAACATGGACCCGCTCCGCACCGGATGGAAGAAGATCGAAGATGCCGCTTGGATGAAGATGTTTGCCAGTCCGGATGTCCTCTTCTTGCCGGATAGGAGGAAGACTTTGGAGCCTCTTCTGGACCTCTTCAGCACCGGATGCCAAGACGGATCGGTGATACCTGTTGAGGTGAAGACAAGGTAGGAAGATCTTCAGGGGCTTAGTGTTAGGTTTATTTAAGGGGGGTTTGGGTTAGATTAGGGGTATGTGGGTGGTGGGTTGTAATGTTGGGGGGGGTATTGTATGTTTTTTTTTACAGGCAAAAGAGCTGATTTTCTTGGGGCATGCCCCGCAAAGGGCCCTGTTCAGGGCTGGTAAGGTAAAAGAGCTTTTAACTTTATTAATTTAGAATAGGGTAGGGCATTTTTTTATTTTGGGGGTCTTTGTTATTTTATTAGGGGGCTTATAGTAGGTGTAATTAGTTTAAAATTGTTGTAATATTTTTCTTATGTTTGTAAATATTTTTTTATTTTTTGTAACTTAGTTCTTTTTTATTTTTTGTACTTTAGTTAGTTTATGTAATTGTAGTTATTTGTAGGAATTGTATTTAATTTATTTATTGATAGTGTAGTGTTAGGTTTTATTGTAGGTAATTGTAGGTATTTTATTTAATTAATTTATTGATAGGGTAGTGTTAGGTTTAATTATAACTTAGGTTAGGATTTATTTTACAGGTAATTTTGTTATTATTTTAACTAGGTAACTATTAAATAGTTCTTAACTATTTAATAGCTATTGTACCTGGTTAAAATAATTACAAAGTTGCCTGTAAAATAAATATTAATCCTAAAATAGCTACAATGTAATTATAATTTATATTGTAGCTATATTAGGATGTATTTTACAGGTAAGTATTTAGCTTTAAATAGGAATAATTTATTTAATAAGAGTTAATTAATTTCGTTAGATGTAAATTATATTTAAGTTAGGGGGGTGTTAGTGTTAGGGTTAGACTTAGCTTTAGGGGTTAATCCATTTATTATAGTAGCGGTGAGCTCCGGTCGTCAGATTAGGGGTTAATAATTGAAGTTAGGTGTCGGCGATGTTAGGGAGGGCAGATTAGGGGTTAATACTATTTATTATAGGGTTAGTGAGGCGGATTAGGGGTTAATAACTTTATTATAGTAGCGCTCAGGTCCGCTCGGCAGATTAGGGGTTAATAAGTGTAGGCAGGTGTCGGCGACGTTGTGGGGGGCAGATTAGGGGTTAATAAATATAATACAGGGGTCGGCGGGGTTAGGGGCAGCAGATTAGGGGTACATAAGTATAACGTAGGTGGCGGTCGGCAGATTAGGGGTTAAAAAAATGAAATCGAGTTGCGGCGATGTGGGGGGACCTCAGTTTAGGGGTACATAGGTAGTTTATGGGTGTTAGTGTACTTTAGGGTACAGTAGTTAAGAGCTTTATGAACCGGCGTTAGCCCAGAAAGCTCTTAACTACTGACTTTTTTTCTGCGGCTGGAGTTTTGTCGTTAGAGCTCTAACGCTCACTTCAGAAACGACTCTAAATACCGGCGTTAGGAAGATCCCATTGAAAAGATAGGATACGCAATTGACGTAAGGGGATCTGCGGTATGGAAAAGTCGCGGCTGAAAAGTGAGCGTTAGACCCTATTTTGAGTGACTCCAAATACCGGCGGTAGCCTAAAACCAGCGTTAGGAGCCTCTAACGCTGGTTTTCACGGCTACCGCCAAACTCTAAATCTAGGCCATAGGATTTATTTTTATTTTACAGGCAAGTTTGTATATATTTTAACTAGGTAGAATAGTTATTAAATAGTTATTAACTATTTAATAACTACCTAGCAAAAATAAATTCAAAAGTACCTGTAAAATAAAACCTAACCTAAATTACAATTACACCTAACACTACACTATAATGAAATAATTTAACTAAATTAAATACAATTACCTAAATTAAATTAAATTAGCTGAAGTACAAAAACAAACAAACACTAAATTACAGAAAATAAAAAACAAATTACAGATATTTAAACTAATTACACCTAATCTAATAGCCCTATCAAAATAAAAAAAAGCCCCCCAAAATAAAAAAAAACCCTAGCCTAAACTAAACTACCAATAGCCCTTAAAAGGGCCTTTTGCGGGACATTGCCCCAAAGTAATCAGCTCTTTTACCTGTAAAAAAAAATTGCAAACAATCCCCCAACAATAAAACCCACCACCCACACAACCAACCCCCCAAATAAAATACTATAAAAAAAAACTAAGTTCCCCATTGCCCTGAAAAGGGCATTTGGATGGGCATTGTCCTTAAAAGGGCAGTTAGCTCTTTTACAGGCCCAAACCCTAACCCAAAAATAAAAGCCACCCAATACACCCTTAAAAAAAACTAACACTAACCCCCTGAAGATCGACTGATTGGAACAGCCAATAGAATGCAAGCTCAATCCTATTGGCTGATTGGATCAGCCAATAGGATTGAACTTCAATCCTATTGGCTGATTGCTTCAGCCAATAGGATTTTTTCTACCTTAATTCCGATTGGCTGATAGAATTATATCAGCCAATCAGAATCTAAGGGATGCCATCTTGGATGCCGTCACTTAAAGGTACCTTCATTCATCTTTACTCGTCGGATGAAGAGGATGCTCCGCGTCGGATGTCTCGAAGATGGACCCGCTCCGCGCGGGATGGATGAAGATAGAAGATGCCGTCTGGATGAAGACTTCTGCACGTCTGGAGGACCACTTTTGCCCGGCTTGGATGAAGACTTCTTCCAGCTTCGCTGAGAACTTCGACAGGCTTGGATGAAGACTTCTCCTGGTAAGTCGATCTTCAGGGGGTTACTGTTAGGTTTTTTTAAGGGTTTATTGGGTGGGTTTAATTTTTAGGTTAGGGTTTGGGCCTGAAAAAGAGCTAACTGCCCTTTTAAGTGCAATGCCCATCCAAATGTCCTTTTTAGGGCAATGGGGAGCTTAGGTTTTTTTATATAGTATTTTATTTGGGGAGTTGGTTGTGTGGGTGGTGGGTTTTACTGTTGGGGGGTTGTTTGTATTTTTTTTTACAGGTAAAAGAGCTGATTACTTTCGGGCAATGCCCCAAAAAAGGCCCTTTTAAGGGCTATTGGTAGTTTTGTTTAGGCTAGGGTTTTTTTTTTATTTTGATAGGGCTATTAGATTAGGTTTAATTAGTTTAAATATCTGTAATTTGTTTATTATTTTCTGTAATTTAGTGTTTGTTTTTTTGTACTTTAGCTAATTTAATTTAGGTAATTGTATTTAATTTAGTTAATTTATTTAATTATAGTGTAGTGTTAGGTGTTAGTGTAACTTAGGTTAGGTTTTATTTTACAGGTACTTTTGTATTTATTTTAGCTACCTAGATATTAAATAGTTAATAACTATTTAATAACTATTCTACCTAGTTAAAATAAATACAAACTTGCCTGTAAAATAAAAATACACCCTAAGATAGATACAATGTAACTATTAGTTATATTGCAGCTAGCTTAGGGTTTACGTATTTAGTTTTAAATAGGAATAATTTAGTTAATGATAGTAATTTTCTTTAGATTTATTTAAATTATATTTAAGTTAGGGGGTGTTAGGGTTAGACTTAGATTTAGGGGTTAATAACTTTAATATAGTGGCCGCGACGTTGGGGACGGCAGATTAGGGGTTCATAAATGTAGGTAGGTGGCGGTGATGTTAGGGACGGCAGATTAGGGGTTAATAATATTTAACTAATGTTTGCGAGGCGGGAGTGCGGTGGTTTAGGGGTTAATATGTTTATTATAGTGGCAGCGACGTTGGGGATGGCAGATTAGGGGTTAATAAGTGTAGGTAGGTTGCGGCGACATTGGGGGCGGCAGATTAGGGGTTAATAACTATAATGTAGGTGTCGGCGATGTGGGGGGCAGCAGATTAGGGGTTCATAAATATAATGTAGGTGACGGCGGTGTCCGGAGCGACAGATTAGGGGTTAAAAATGTTATTATAGTGTTTGCAATGCGGGAGGGCCTCGGTTTAGGGTTTAATAGGTAGCTTATGGGTTTTAGTGTACTTTTTAGCACTTTAGTTATACGTTTTATGTTACGGCGTTGTACCATTAAACTCATATAACTACTGACTTTTAAATGTGTTAAGACTCTTGGAGGAAGAGGGTGTACCGCTCACTTTTTTGCCTCCCAGGACAGACTCGTAATACCGGCGCTATGAAAGTCCCATAGAAAAAAGACTTTACAAAGTTTACATAAGTCGTTTTGCGGTAAGGCCAAAGAATGTGTGCGGTGAGCCTAAACCTTTAAGACTCATAATACCAGCGGGCATAAAAAAGCAGCGTTAGGACCTCTTAACGCTGCTTTTTTACCTAATGCACAACTCGTAATCTAGCCGACTGTTTTTGCTGTAAATATTTCACATTCCAATGTTCTGCACATGGCAGAATATGTTCTATGTATTTGTAAATAAATATTCATATGTATATATATATATATATATATATATATATATATAATATATATATATATATAATATCTATACCTATGTATAATCATTGATATATATACTGTAGGTACAAATATATATTTATGCAAAAAAAATGTTTTGCTACATTTTGTAATTGTAATATTGTAATTGTAAGTTCGTCCTTTTACGCACATCAGGTTAGCGTGCAAGAAAAAATAGTTTTCTTTAAACTCATAATACAAGCGCAACCCGATGCGTGCAAAAAGCTTACTTCCAGAGGTGTAAAACATTCGAATGTGAGCATTAAACAGTGCCCCATTTCTAATCCGGCCTTCATTTTTTAACAATAAAATTATAATGCTATGAAATGCCAACAATTGAAAGATTCAGTGCTAACTGTGACATGAGAACATACAGGAACTAGAACACTTTTTACAAGGAAAATTCAAAATTGAAATGAAAAGAATATGTAATAACAATCATTCACTAGTAATACACTTTTCCCACGACCCTATTGTCTCTTCCCTTCTAACCTTTCACTTCCCACCACTACAACCTTTCTGTACCATCTTATTTTTTTTTCCAACTCACTCATTCTTTTTCAAATCCCTTAGGCTAAAGTACCCAGATTCCTCACACACCTGCTCCATACAAGTTTGTAGTTATTAGTTATCCTTGGAGACTAAGGCCTCTATTTATCAAGCTGTCAACCGCAAATACGCTGGAATTCCGCAGCGTATTTGTGGCGAGCCTGATTTGCCGTAGTTATCAAACCCTACAGACTGGCAAAAGTAGAATTTAGTGACGTAACATACGATCCGCCGGACTCAGTCCGACACAGATCGATGCTTACGTCACTACAGATGTTCCGAACGTAAGTTCGGCACAATCTGACTACTTTTGGTAGTTATCAAAAAACTAGCAGGTACGCTCGCCACTATTCCGGCCCAGCATACCTGGTTTTCAATCCACCGTCCTGGAGGTGGCAGATGCCATAGGAATCAATGGGAGTCTGAAAGCAGCGAAAGCTTATGTTCGCTGCTGCCCGATATCCCATTGATTCCTATGGGAACGTTTACACCTAACACCCTAACATGTATCCTGAGTCTAAACACCCCTAATCTGCCCCCCCTACACTGCCGCCACCTACATTATACTTATCAACCCCTAATCTGCCGCCCCGCCACCGCCGCCACCTTATTACCCCTAAACCGCCGCTCCTGGACCCCGCCGCAACTAAATAAATTGTTTAAACCCTAAACCGCTGCTCCCGGAGCCCACCGCCACCTACTTTATATTTATTAACCCCTAATCTGCCCCCCTACACCGCCGCCACTATATTAAATTTATTAACCCCTAAATGTAAGTCTAACTCTAGCCCTAACACCCCCTGACTTAAATATAATTTAAATAAATCTAAATAAAAATCCTATTAACTAAATTATTCCTATTTAAAACTAAATACTTACCTGTAAAATAAACCCTAAACTAGCTACAATATAACTAATCGTTACATTTGTATCTAGCTTAGGGATTATTTTTATTTTACAGGCAACTTTGTATTTATTTTAACTAGGTACAATAGTTATTAAATAGATCTTAACTATTTAATAACTACCTAGCTAAAATAAATACAAATTTACCTATAAAATAAATCCTAACCTAAGTTACAATTACACCTAACACTACACTATAATTAAATTAATTAAATAAATAAACTACAATGAAATACAATTAATTAAAGTTAAATAAAATTAACTAAAGTACAAAAAACCCCACTAAAAAAAGCCCCGCAAAATAATAAAAATCCCTACCCTATACTAAATTACAAATAGCCCTTAAAAGGGCTTTTTGTGGGGCATTGCCCCAAAGTAATCAGCTCTTTTACCTGTAAAAAAAATTACAATACCCCCCAACATTACAACCCACCACCCACACACCCAACCCTACTCTAAAACCCACCCAATCCCACCTTAATAAAACCTAAAACTAACCCCTTGAAGATAACCCTACCTGGAGACGTCTTCACCCAACCGGGCCTAAGTCCTCAACGAAGCCGGGCGAAGTCTTCATCCAACCGGGCAGAAGAGGTCCTCCAGATGGGCAGAAGTCTTAGAGCATCCATCCAGACTGACGACTACCTGATGAATGACAGTTTCTTTAAATGACATCATCCAAGATGGCGTCCCTTGAATTCTATCAGCCAATCGGAATTAAGGTAGGAAAATTCCTATTGGCTGATGCAATCAGTAAATAGGATTGAAGTTCAATCCTATTGGCTGTTCCAATCAGCCAATAGGATTGAAGTTCAATCCTATTGGCTGATCCAATCAGCCAATAGTATTGAGCTGACATTCTATTGGCTGTTCCAATAAGCCAATATAATGCGAGCTGAATCCTATTGGATGCCAATAGGCCGCCCTAGCAAGTGCAGGTCCCTAGGCAGAATGATAGCGCGGGCCTCTACACAGAACAAAAAATACTTAAAAGAAATGGGGCAATGCACTGTACCACACAAACACAGTGCACAGATATAATACAAACACAGAGATACTTATATAGACATACATCCACAAACACAGACACATACACAGCTGCACAGATATACATACACACAGATACACACACACACACAGACACACACACAGACAGCCAACACACACACACACACACTCAGATAGCCCCCCCACACACAGCCCACACACACAGATATCCCCCCCACACACACACAGAAACCCCACACACACACAGATAGCCCACACACACACACAGCCCACACACACACACACACACACACACACACAGATAGCCCCCTCCACACACACACAGATAGCCCCCCACACACACATACAGACAGCCCATACACATGCTCTCTCTCAAACACATTCTCTCACACACTTTTGCTTTCTTACATACACACAAACATTCTGTCTCACACAAACACACTTTCACTTTGCACACAATGCATTTCAGTGGTGGACACATTTTAGTCAAGGTCTAATTGTCAAATTGAGATCGATAAGTATATAAAAGTAAATTTAATTTATCACAAGAGTGGGATGTATTATTTTTGGATGTCACAGAAATCAAAGCACTTGCCATACTACAAATTAATCGTCCATGCCACAAATGTATCACAAGAAATACAGAAAAAACAGCTTCATTAGCATCAGAAACTCTTTAAACACATATACTGTGTCCCCCCCAAATTACCTTATACAAATTTACTTGAAGATATTGCCAAGATGACATCACAGAGTGCATGCTTGTATTACC
Organism: Bombina bombina; assembly: GCF_027579735.1. NCBI lineage: Eukaryota > Metazoa > Chordata > Amphibia > Anura > Bombinatoridae > Bombina > Bombina bombina. The sequence continues at coordinate 1,484,726,485 of NC_069499.1, read as the reverse complement.
CACCTTCTAGTTTTGCATATGTGTATGTATATATACACACATTATATATATACAGTATATATATACAGTATATATATATATATATATATATATATATATATACACACACACACAGTGTATATATATATATATATATATATATATATATAACGTCCACAAAATGCAGGCACTCACTGGTCTTAGTAAAATATAACAATTTTATTTAGAAATCATTAAAATGACATATATAGTATATGTGTGTGTGTGTACTGTAGATGTGTTATAACTAGTGATGTCGGGAACTTAAAGTTTTCCGTTCGTGAACAGCGAACGCGAACGTCCACAAATGTTCACAAACGGGCGAACCGCCATAGACTTCAATAGGCAGGCGAACTTTAAAACCAACAGGGACTCTTTCTGGCCACAATAGTGATGGAAAAGTTGTTTCAAGGGTACTAACATCTGGACTATGGCATGCCGGAGGGGGATCCATGGCAAAACTCCCACGGAAAATTACATAATGCAAAAAAGATATTCCAGAACGAGGTGGTAGAAAAAAATAGTAGATTTTATTCCTTAAAACTGTATGTTTCAGCATACAACAACATGAGGTTAGTGAAGACAAGAAAACTTCTAACCTTATTACCTGGAAAATTACATAGTTGATGCAGAGTCTGGTTTTAATCCATAAAGGGCAGAAATCACCTAACATCCCTAAATTGTTTGGAATAACGTGCTTTAAAACATCAGGTATGATGTTGTATCGATCAGGTAGTGTAAGGGTTACGCCCTCTTCACAGTGACAGACCAAACTCCCCGTTTAACGCACCGCAAACAACTGAAAACAGTCCATTTGCACAACCGCAAACTCCCCATTTGCACAAGGTTGGATACCAAGCTAGCCATGTCCCGTTCCTTGTCCTCACTGATGTCATTGAAGGTCTCTTCCTCCACCCAATAACAAAAATCAATAGTAGTTTGGGAGCGCTAGAAGCTAAATGAGAAAGTCTGGAGACTGAAGGACAATTTAGCAAAAATATTTATTAAAACAATATAAAACAAGTATATAGCTTTTAGAATAGATTGTGGGACGTCTCCCTTTGTAATTTAAGAACAAGTAAAATTTATTGCATAAAAAGAGCACTTTGGTATATTTCTCTAAAAGATTCCACCTAGGTTTTTTCTTTAAATCATTTATCTTTGATTTCCACCTTAATTCTGATTCTGAGTGGCCGCAAGAGATTTCTCAGATATTTTATCGGTTTCAACTTTTATACTGTTACTTTGTATCAGAAGGAAGCAATTTACATATCATAGTCCAATATATTGTTGTTATATACAGTTTAGGTTGTAAACTTTTTGTAGCAATGTCTTTTGGTATGTAATATATATACAAAGTTGGCTGTACTCAGTAAAAATTTATATTTTTTGGTAGGGCTTACCGGCTCTTCTGACACATCTGTGTCTGATGGTATCTCGGTCTCTCTTACCGTTTTTTTTCCTTTTGTGTCTCTCCTTCTTGTATGATGTAGGTATCTCCGATGTCGAGAATGAAAACCTAGACCACGCTCCTGCGTGTATGTTTTTTTTCTCTCTATCGGTTTGAAGCGACTTTGGCCCCTAGGTCAGGATCTCGTTTTCCCGGGCAGCTTCTTGATATAGGTGCACGCCCCAGCGTGTAGATATAATCGTGGACTTGAAATACAAACGGCCGTTTGTTTTTTTGAACTTTCTTTTCCCTCTGTTCCTTTCAATAGGGGATAGGTAAAGTTGTTTGTCCAATAATTAGAAAGCAGGTAACAGCAGGTAACGTCTACGCGTTTCGCCAGCAGGCTTTGTCAAGACGGATACCCAGCCATGTACAACACCAAGGGTCCCCGAAAGGTGACAACAAGCCCCTTGGGACGCCTGCTGTGTTTGGTCTTCCACCTCCTCAAAGCCACCTTCTTCCTCTGACTCCTCTTCTTCAGACTCCTCTCTCTGTATTGCCTCTCTCTGCATTATTATAAGGTGTGTTAAGTAGCACTATTCCTATCAGTTTAATCCCTGTTACGTCCCCTATCAGGGGACGTGTATATGGCATCGATTTTAGGAACCAGGAGATGAAAAAAGATTCTTGGTCGGTCCTCCTACTTCAAATTTGAAGCGTGCAATCATGGCCGGACTTTTAGCCGACGGACATTTGGCAGACCGACATTTGGCCAACGGACGAAACACAAGTGGAAGTCAGATAACAGTCTGGCCAGGAGATAGATAGATTTGATAGATAGATAGATAGATAGATAGATACATAGATTAGATAGATCAATAGATGCAATAAATACATTTGATAGATACGATAGACAGATAGATAGATTTGATAGATAAATAGATAGATTTGATAGATAGATAATTTCCCAGACAGAGAATTACAAGACGTGTGGACTGGGACCCATGGTAAGGTTACTTCCTTTTGCACAATCGAGTACAGGTTGGGGATTGCCTTTTGTGCATTGAAATTTTGGCCGGGTACCTTCCACTGCGGTGTCCCCTATCAGGGGACATGTATATGGCATGGATTTTAGGAACCGGGAGATGGAAAAAGATGCTTGGTCGGTCCTCCTACTTCAAATTTGGTGCACTGCGCGTGCAATCTACTGTGCCACCAGATATGAGTGGTGTGTTAAGTAGTACTATTCTTATCAGTTTAATCCCTGTTACATCCCCTATCAGGGGACGTGTATATGGCATGGATTTTAGGAACCGGGAGATGGAAAAAGATGCTTGGTCGGTCCGGCCATGAGATAGATTTGATAGATACATAGATTAGATAGATCAATAGATGCAATAGATACATTTGATAGATATGATAGATAGATTTGATAGATAGATAAATAGATAGATTTGATAGATAATTTCCCAGACAGAGAATTACAAGACGTGCGTACTGGGAACCATGGTAAGGTTACTTCCTTTTGCACAATCGAGTACAGGTTGGGGATTGCCTTTTGTGCATTGAAATTTTGGCTGGGTACCTTCCACTGCGGTGTCCCCTATCAGGGGACATGTATATGGGATGGATTTTAGGAACCGGGAGATGGAAAAAGATGCTTGGTCAGTCCTTCCACTTCAAATTTGGGGCACTGCGCGTGCAATCTACTGTGCCACCAGATATGAGTGGTGTGTTAAGTAGTACTATTCTTATCAGTTTAATCCCTGTTACGTCCCCTATCAGGGGACGTGTATATGGCATGGATTTTAGGAACCGGGAGATGGAGAAAGATGCTTGGTCGGTCCGGCCACGAGATAGATAGATTTGATAGATAGATAGATAGATAGATAGATAGATACATAGATTAGATAGATAGATAGATAGATCAATAGATGCAATAGATACATTTGATAGATACGATAGATAGATAGATTTGATAGATAAATAGATAGATTTTATAGATAGATAATTTCGCAGACAGAGAATTATAAGACGTGCGGTCTGGGACCCATGGTAAGGTTACTTCCTTTTGCACAATCGAGTACAGGTTGGGGATTGCCTTTTGTGCATTGAAATATCGGCCGGGTACCTTCCACTGCGGTGTCCCCTATCAGGGGACGTGTATATGGCATGAATTTTAGGAACCGGCAGATGGAAAAAGATGCTTGGTCGGTCCGGCCACGAGATAGATAGATTTGATAGATAGATACATAGATTAGATAGATAGATCAATAGATGCAATAGATACATTTGATAGATACGATAGATAGATAGATAGATAGATAGATTTGATAGATAAATAGATAGATTTGATAGATAATTTCCCAGACAGAGAATTACAAGACGTGCGTTCTGGGACCCATGGTAAGGTTCCCAGAGGCAGTTGCGGCGCTAGGGGATGTGTATATGGCATGGATTTTAGGAACCGGGAGATGGAAAATGATGCTTGGTTGGTCCTCCTACTTCAAATTTCGGGCACTGCGCCTGCAATCTAATGCGCCACCAGATAGGAGTAGTGTGTTAAGTAGTACTATTCCTATCAGTTTAATCCCTGTTACGTGCCTTTTTTTTTGGTTTGATTTTTGAAGCCACAGTGCAGCACCAGAGGCCAGAAAAATTTGGCATGTACACAGAAAATTGGATTTTTGTTTCCCAGGCAGAAAGTGCCCTAAAACATTGCGGCTTGAACCCTAGTTGGTGGCAGATAAGTCACGCAAGTCATCCGGCATTCGAAGATAAAATACAGCACCGTGTGGACCATTTTTAGCCCAAGGCAGCTCATCTCATCAGGTCTTTTTTACTCAAATGTATCGCCCAATGTCAGTCCCTTCGGGATCCATCCCTCATTCATCTTAATAAAGGTGAGGTAATCTAGACTTTTTTGACCTAGGCGACTTCTCTTCTCAGTGACAATATCTCCTGCTGCACTGAAGGTCCTTTCTGACAGGACACTTGAAGCGGGGCAGGCCAGAAGTTCTATTGCAAATTGGGATAGCTCAGGCCACAGGTCAAGCTTGCACACCCGATAGTCAAGGGGTTCATCACTCTTCAGAGTGTCGAGATCTGCAGTTAAGGCAAGGTAGTCTGCTACCTGTCAGTCGAGTCGTTCTCTGAGGGTGGACGCAGAAGGGCTGTGGCGATGCATAGGAGTTAAAAAGCTCCGCATGTCCTCCATCAACAACATGTCTGTAAAGCATCCTGTCCTTGCCGGTGTGGTCATGGGAGTCAGAGGATTACGTTCACCTTTTCCCCTGTTAGATTCCCGTTGTGCTGTGACATCACCCTTATACACTGTGTAAAGCATACTTTTTAATTTATTTTGGAACTGCTGCATCCTTTCCGACTTGTGGTAATTCGGTAACATTTCAGGCACTTTATGCTTATACCGGGGGTCTAGTAGCGTGGACACCCAGTACAGGTCGTTCTCCTTCAGCTTTTTTATACAAGGGTCACTCAACAGGCACGACAGCATGAAAGACCCCATTTGCACAAGGTTGGATGCTGAGCTACTCATGTCCCGTTCCTCGTCCTCAGTGATCTCACTGAAGGTATCTTCTTCCCCCCAGCCACGTACAACACCACGGGTACCAGATAGGTGACAACGAGCACCCTGGGATACAAATGGTATGATGGTGCCTTCAGTGCGACTGACTAGGTTTGTCACCTCCTCAAAAGGACGCATGAGCTTACAGGCATTGCGCATGAGCGTCCAGTAACGTGGCAAAAGAATTCCCAGCTCCGCAAAGGCTGTCCTAGCACCCTGGTCATACAAATACTCGTTAACGGCTTTTTCTTGTTGGAGCAGGCGGTCAAACATTAGGAGTGTTGAATTTCAACGTGTCGGGCTGTCGCAAATCAAGCGCCTCACTGGCATGTTTTTTTGCCGCTGGATATCGGAAAAGTGCGCCATGGCCGTGTAGGAACGCCTCAAATGGCCACACACCTTCCTGGCCTGCTTCAGGATATCCTGTAAGCCTGGGTACTTATGCACGGCACATGTGTCAACTTGCCCAATTTCAATACCGCCACCAAATTAGTTCCATTGTCAGAAACCACTTTGCCGATCTCCAGTTGGTGCGGAGTCAGCCACTGATCCACCTGTGCGTTCAGGGCAGACAGGAGTGCTGGTCCTGTCTCTCTGCTTTCAGGCAAGACAACCCCAAGACGGCGTGACACTGCCGTATCCGGGATGTGGAATAGTACCTGCGGAGCTGGGGGGTGCCGTTGATGTGGAGCAAGACGCAGCAGCAGAAGAGGACTCAGCCGAGGAGGTTATGGAAGAGGATGGAGTATGAGGAGTAGAGGAGGTGGCAGCAGGCCTACCTGCAAGTTGTGGCGGTGTCACCAACTCCTCCTCTGCAGAGCCACGCATTCCATGCTTGGCAGTCGTCAGCAGGTTTAACCAATGCGCAGTGTAGGTGATATACCTGCCCTGACCATGCTTTGCAGACCAGCTATCAGTGGTCATATGGACCCTTGCCCCAACACTGTGTGCCAGGCATGCCATTACTTCCTTTTGCACAATCGAGTACAGGTTGGGGATTGCCTTTTGTGCAAAGAAATTTCAGCTGGGTATCTTCCACTGTGGTGTCCCAATTGCTACAAATTTTTTGAACGCCTCAGACTCCACCAGCTTGTATGGTAAAAGCTGGTGGGCTAAGAGTTCAGACAAGCCAGCTGTCAGACGCTGGGCAAGGGGGTGACTTTGTGACATTGGCTTCTTACGCTCAAACATGTCCTTGACAGACACCTGACTGTGGGCAGATGAGCAGGAACTGCTCCGGAAGAGAGACGGAGTGGCGGATGGTTGAGAGGGGGCAAGGAGGACAGCAGTGGCTGAAGTAGCTGGACCAGGAGGAGGATGGCAGCTTTGAGTTTATGTGCTGCTTCTACTCATGTGTTGATCCCATAGGCGTTTCTGATGTGCGATCATGTGCCTTCACAAAGCAGTTGTACCTAGGTGGGTGTTGGACTTCCCACGACGAGTTTCTTTTGGCACAGGTTACAAATGGCATCGCTGTTGTCAGAGGCATACACACAAAAAAAATGCCACACTGCTAAGCTCTGTGATGACGGCATTCTGGTGGTGGCAACAGCATGCGTTGATTGGCGTGCTGTCTGGCTGACCCCGGGTGCCGATGCATACTGTCTGACAGTGCTACTAGCTCCTTGTGACGACCTCCCCCTGCTTCCAACTCGCCTCCTCCTCTCTGTCTCCCCATCTGAACTTTCCCCCTGTTCTTCTTCTCTTCTAGCGGGCACCCACGTGACATCCACGGACGCATCGTCATCATCAACCGCTTCACTTGTATCTGACAAATCAACAAAGGAAGCAGCAGCGGTTACAACATCATCATAATCATCATCACACCGTAGGTCCATGTCTGTAATGCTGCCTGACTGAGACATATCACTGTTATCTACATCCTCTGTCAATGATGGTTGCACATCACTCATTTCTTCCAACTGATGTGTAAAAAACTCCTCTGACAGATCAAGTGAAGTGGCTGTGGTGCTATTGTTGGTGGTGGCGGCAGGCGGGCGAGTGGTAACTTGAGAGGTGCCCGAAGATAAGCTGGAGGAGGATGGTGTGTCAAGGTTCGGAGCGGAAGCTATAGAAGATTGGGTGTCCTGTGTTATAAAGTCAACTATTTCCTCAGAACTTTTCGAGTTCATGGGACGTGGCCTCTGAACACTGGGCATTATTCTAGGGCCAAAGGGAATCACAGCACCACGACCACGACGGCACCTGCGGAGTGACCTGCCTCTGCCTGTCATTTTTTTTTAAATGTACACTTACACTACTATTAAACAAGATATGAGTGGTGGCACTGGGCAAGTGGGCACAGTATACGCTGTGAGCCTGACACAAAAAAGGAGACTGATGTTTCACAGTCCAAAAAGTTTTTTTTGTTTTTAAATGTACACTTACACTGCTATTAAACAAGATATGAGTGGTGGCACTGGGCAAGTGGGCACATTATACGCTGTGAGCATGACACAAAAAAAGCAGACTGATGTTTCACAGTCCAAAAAGTTTTTATTTTTTTAAATGTACACTTACACTACTATTAAACAAGATATGAGTTGTGGCACTGGTCAAGTGGGCACAGTATACGCTGTGAGCCTGACACAAAAAAGCAGACTGATGTTTCACAGTCCAAAAAGTTTTTTTTGTTTTAAATGTACACTTACACTGCTATTAAACAAGATATGAGTGGTGGCACTGGGCAAGTGGGCACATTATACGCTGTGAGCATGACACAAAAAAGCAGACTGATGTTTCACAGTCCAAAAAGTTTTTATTTTTTTAAATGTACACTTACACTACTATTAAACAAGATATGAGTGGTGGTACTGGGCAAGTGGGCATAGTATACGCTGTGAGCCTGACACAAAAAAGCAGACTGATGTTTCACAGTCCAAAAAGTTTTTATTTTTTTAAATGTATACTTACACTACTATTAAACAAGATATGAGTGGTGGCACTGGGCAAGTGGGCCCAGTATAAGCTGTGAGCCTGAAACAAAAAAGCAGACTGATGTTTCACAGTCCAAAAAGTTTTTTTTGTTTTTAAATGTACACTTACACTACTATTAAACAAGATATGAGTGGTGGCACTGGACAAGTGGGCCCAGTATAAGCTGTGAGCCTGAAACAAAAAAGCAGACTGATGTTTCACAGTCAAAAAAGTTTTTATTTTTTTAAATGTACACTTACACTACTATTAAACAAGATATGAGTGGTGGCACTGGGCAAGTGGGCCCAGTATCAGCTGTGAGCCTGAAACAAAAAAGCAGACTGATGTTTCACAGTCCAAAAAGTTTTTTGTTTTTAAATTTACACTACTGTTACACCATATATGAGTGGTGGCACTGGGCAAGTGGGCACATTATACGCTGTGAGCCTGGCACACACGTTGGCAGGCAGGCAACTGCAATTAGATTACACAAGCAGACTGATGTTTCACAGTCAAAAAAGTTTTTTTTTTAAGTTTACACTACTGTTACACCAGATATGAGTGGGGGCACTGGGCAAGTGGGCACAGTATACGCTGTGAGCCTGGCACACACGCTGGCAGGCAGGCAACTGCAATTAGATTACACTAGCACACTGATGTTTCACAGTCGAAAAAGTTTTTTTTTTTTTAAATTTACACTTCTTTTACACCAGATATGAGTGGTGGCACTGGGCAAGTGGGCCTGGCACACTTGCTGGCAGGCAGGCAACTGCAATTAGATTACACTAGCAGACTGATGTTTCACAGTCAATTTTTTTTTTTTTAAATTTACACTACTGTTACACCAGATATGAGTGGTGGCACAGGGCAAGTAGGCCTGGCACACACGCTGGCAGGCAGGCAACTGCAATTAGATTACACAAGCAGACTGATGTTTCACAGTCAAAAAAGTTTTTTTTTTTTAAATTTACACTACTGTTACACCAGATATGAGTGGGGTACTGGGCAAGTGGGCCTGGCACACACGCTGGCAGGCAGGCAACTGCAATTAGATTACACTAGCAGACTGATGTTTCACAGTCAAAAAAGTTTTTTTTTTTTAAATTTACACTACTGTTACACCAGATATGTGTGGGGGCACTGGGCAAGTGGGCCTGGCACACACGCTGGCAGGCAGGCAACTGCAATTAGATTACACTAGCAGACTGATGTTTCACAGTCAAAAAAGTTTTTTTTTTTTTTTTTAATTTACACTACTGTTACACCAGATATGAGTGGTGTGGCACTTGGCAAGTGGGCCTGGCACACATGCTGGCAGGCAGGCAACTGCAATTAGATTACACTAGCAGACTGATGTTTTACAGTCAAATTTTTTTTTTAAATTTACACTACTGTTACACCAGATATGAGTGGGGTACTGTGTCTGCAGACTGTGAGATACAGAGTCAAATTTTACTCAATGATGACGAATAGGGGGCGGATCGAACATTGCATATGTTCGCCCGCCGTGGCGAACGCGAACATGCTATGTTCGCCGGGAACTATTCGCCGGCGAACTATTCGTGACATCACTAGTTATAACAAATAAACATCAAAGCTGTACGCAGAGTTTAATAAATTATGTAAATCAATCTGATGTTTTAAAATTCATCTAAGTGCTTTGTTTTCTCAGTTTAAGTAGGAGGTGCTGTTCTCTCATTCAATCTGCTGCACTGCTATGTCACTATCTGCTGCACATAATCTGCTGCTCACCACATGTATTTAGCACTGCTATGTCACTATATTCTGCACAAGGTACAATACTCTCTCCAGTGTGATGCTCACCACATGTATTTAGCACTGCTATGTCACTATCTGCTGCACATAATCTGCTGCTCACCACATGTTTTTAGCACTGCTATGTCACTATCTGCTGCACAAGGTACAATACTCTCTCCAGTGTGATGCTCACCAATTGTATTTAGCACTGCTATGTCACTATCTGCTGCACAAGGTACAATACTCTCTCCAGTGTGATGCTCACCAATTGTATTTAGTACTGCTATGTCACTATCTGCTGCACATAATGTGCTGCTCACCACATGTATTTAGCACTGCTATGTCACTATCGGCTGCACATAATCTGCTGCTCACCACATGTATTTAGAACTGCTATGTCACTATCTGCTGCACAGTGTACAATACTCTCTTCAATCTGCTGCTCACAACATGTATTTAGCACTGCTATGTCACTATCTGCTGCACAATGTACAATACTTTCTCCAGTGTGCTGCTCACCACATGAATTTAGCACTGCTATGTCAGTATATGCTGCACAATGTACAATACTCTCTCCAGTGTGATGCTCACCACATGTATTTAGCACTGCTATGACACTATCTGCTGCACATAATCTGCTGCTCACCACATGTTTTTAGCACTGCTATGTCACTATCTGCTGCACAAGGTACAATACTCTCTCCAGTGTGATGCTCACCAATTGTATTTAGTACTGCTATGTCACTATCTGCTGCACATAATGTGCTGCTCACCACATGTATTTAGCACTGCTATGTCACTATCGGCTGCACATAATCTGCTGCTCACCACATGTATTTAGAACTGCTATGTCACTATCTGCTGCACAGTGTACAATACTCTCTTCAATCTGCTGCTCACAACATGTATTTAGCACTGCTATGTCACTATTTGCTGCACAATGTACAATACTCTCTCCAGTGTGCTGCTCGCCACATGTATTTAGCACTGCTATGTCAGTATATGCTGCACAATGTACAATACTCTCTTCAATCTTATGCTCACCACTTGTATTTATCGCTTCCATATCACTATCGGCTGCACAATGTACAATACTCTCTCCAGTGTTTGTCACCTCCTCAAAAGGACGCATGAGCTTACAGACATTGCGCATGAGCATCCAGTAACGTGGCAAAAGAATTCCCAGCTCCGCAAAGGCTGTCCTAGCACCCTGGTCATACAAATACTCGTTAACGGCTTTTTCTTGTTGGAGCAGGCGGTCAAACATTAGGAGTGTGGAATTTCAACGTGTCGGGCTGTCGCAAATCAAGCGCCTCACTGGCATGTTGTTTCGCCGCTGGATATCGGAAAAGTGCGCCATGGCCGTGTAGGAACGCCTCAAATGGCCACACACCTTCCTGGCCTGCTTCAGGATATCCTGTAAGCCTGGGTACTTATGCACGGCACATGTGTCAACTTGCCCAATTTCAATGCCGCCACCAAATTAGTTCCATTATCAGAAACCACTTTGCCGATCTCCAGTTGGTGCAGAGTCAGCCACTGATCCACCTGTGTGTTCAGGGCAGACAGGAGTGCTGGTCCTGTCTCTCTGCTTTCAGGCAAGACAACTCCAAGACGGCGTGACACTGCCGTATCCGGGATGTGGAATAGTACCTGCGGAGCTGGGGGGTGCCGTTGATGTGGAGCAAGACGCAGCAGCAGAAGAGGACTCAGCCGAGGAGGTTATGGAAGAGGATGGAGTAGGAGGAGTAGAGGAGGTGGCAGCAGGCCTACCTGCAAGTTGTGGCGGTGTCACCAACTCCTCCTCAGCAGAGCCACGCATTCCATGCTTGGCAGTCGTCAGCAGGTTTAACCAATGCGCAGTGTAGGTGATATACCTGCCCTGACCATGCTTTGCAGACCAGCTATCAGTGGTCATATGGACCCTTGCCCCAACACTGTGTGCCAGGCATGCCATTACTTCCTTTCGCACAATCGAGTACAGGTTGGGGATTGCCTTTTGTGCAAAGAAATTTCAGCTGGGTATCTTCCACTGTGGTGTCCCAATTGCTACAAATTTTTTGAACGCCTCAGACTCCACCAGCTTATATGGTAAAAGCTGGTGGGCTAAGAGTTCAGACAAGCCAGCTGTCAGACGCCGGGCAAGGGGATGACTTTGTGACATTGGCTTCTTACGCTCAAACATGTCCTTGACAGACACCTGACTGTGGGCAGATGAGCAGGAACTGTTCCGGAAGAGAGACGGAGTGGCGGATGGTTGAGAGGGGGCAAGGAGGACAGCAGTGGCTGAAGATGCTGGACCAGGAGGAGGATGGCAGCTTTGAGTTTATGTGCTGCTTCTACTCATGTGTTGATCCCATAGGCGTTTCTGATGTGCGATCATGTGCCTTCGCAAAGCAGTTGTACCTAGGTGGGTGTTGGACTTCCCACGACTCAGTTTCTTTTGGCACAGGTTACAAATGGCATCGCTGTTGTCAGGGGCAGACACACAAAAAAATGCCACACTGCTAAGCTCTGTGATGACGGCATTCTGGTGGTGGCAACAGCATGCGTTGATTGGCGTGCTGTCTGGCTGACCCCGGGTGCCGATGGATACTGTCTGACTGTGCTACTAGCTCCTTGTGACGACCTCCCCCTGCTTCCAACTCACCTCCTCCTCTCTGTCTCCCCATCTGAACTTTCCCCCTGTTCTTCTTCTCTTCTAGCGGGCACCCACGTGACATCCACGGACGCATCGTCATCATCAACCGCTTCACTTGTATCTGACAAATCAACAAAGGAAGCAGCAGCGGGTACAACATCATCATCATCATCATCACACCGTAGGTCCATGTCTGTAATGCTGCCTGACTGAGACATATCACTGTTATCTACATCCTCTGTCAATGATGGTTGCACATCACTCATTTCTTCCAACTGATGTGTAAAAAACTCCTCTGGCAGCTTTGAGTTTATGTGCTGCTTCTACTCATGTGTTGATCCCATAGGCGTTTCTGATGTGCGATCATGTGCCTTCACAAAGCAGTTGTACCTAGGTGGGTGTTGGACTTCCCACAACGAGTTTCTTTTGGCACAGGTTACAAATGGCATCGCTGTTGTCAGAGGCATACACACAAAAAAAATGCCACACTGCTAAGCTCTGTGATGACGGCATTCTGGTGGTGGCAACAGCATGCGTTGATTGGCGTGCTGTCTGGCTGACCCCGGGTGCCGATGCATACTGTCTGACAGTGCTACTAGCTCCTTGTGACGACCTCCCCCTGCTTCCAACTCGCCTCCTCCTCTCTGTCTCCCCATCTGAACTTTCCCCCTGTTCTTCTTCTCTTCTAGCGGGCACCCACGTGACATCCACGGACGCATTGTCATCATCAACCGCTTCACTTGTATCTGACAAATCAACAAAGGAAGCAGCAGCGGGTACAACATCATCATAATCATCATCACACCGTAGGTCCATGTCTGTAATGCTGCCTGACTGAGACATATCACTGTTATCTACATCCTCTGTCAATGATGGTTGCACATCACTCATTTCTTCCAACTGATGTGTAAAAAACTCCTCTGACAGATCAAGTGAAGTGGCTGTGGTGCTATTGTTGGTGGTGGCGGCAGGCGGGCGAGTGGTAACTTGAGAGGTGCACGAAGACAAGCTGGAGGAGGATGGTGTGTCAAGGTTCGGAGCGGAAGCTATAGAAGATTGGGTATCCTGTGTTATAAAGTCAACTATTTCCTCAGAACTTTTCGAGTTCATGGGACGTGGCCTCTGAACACTGGGCATTATTCTAGGGCCAAAGGGAATCACAGCACCACGACCACGACGGCACCTGCGGAGTGACCTGCCTCTGCCTGTCATTTTTTTTTAAATGTACACTTACACTACTCTTAAACAAGATATGAGTGGTGACACTGGGCAAGTGGGCACAGTATACGCTGTGAGCCTGACACAAAAAAAGCAGACTGATGTTTCACAGTCCAAAAAGTTTTTTTTGTTTTTAAATGTACACTTACACTGCTATTAAACAAGATATGAGTGGTGGCACTGGGCAAGTGGGCACATTATACGCTGTGAGCATGACACAAAAAAGCAGACTGATGTTTCACAGTCCAAAAAGTTTTTATTTTTTTAAATGTATACTTACACTACTATTAAACAAGATATGAGTGGTGGCACTGGGCAAGTGGGCCCAGTATAAGCTGTGAGTCTGAAACAAAAAAGCAGACTGATGTTTCACAGTCCAAAAAGTTTTTTTTGTTTTTAAATGTACACTTACACTACTATTAAACAAGATGTGAGTGGTGGCACTGGACAAGTGGGCCCAGTATAAGCTGTGAGCCTGAAACAAAAAAGCAGACTGATGTTCCACAGTCAAAAAAGTTTTTATTTTTTTAAATGTACACTTACACTACTATTAAACAAGATATGAGTGGTGGCACTGGGCAAGTGGGCCCAGTATAAGCTGTGAGCCTGAAACAAAAAAGCAGACTGATGTTTCACAGTCCAAAAAGTTTTTTGTTTTTAAATTTACACTACTGTTACACCATATATGAGTGGTGGCACTGGGCAAGTGGGCACAGTACACGCTGTGAGCCTGGCACACACGCTGGCAGGCAGGCAACTGCAATTAGATTACACAAGCAGACTGATGTTTCACAGTCAAAAAAGTTTTTTTTTTTAAATTTACACTACTGTTACACCAGATATGAGTGGGGGCACTGGGCAAGTGGGCACAGTATACGCTGTGAGCCTGGCACACACGCTGGAAGGCAGGCAACTGCAATTAGATTACACAAGCAGACTGATGTTTCACAGTCAAAAAAGTTTTTTTTTTAAATTTACACTACTGTTACACCAGATATGAGTGGGGGCACTGGGCAAGTGGGCACAGTATACGCTGTGAGCCTGGCACACACGCTGGCAGGCAGGCAACTGCAATTAGATTACACTAGCAGACTGATGTTTCACAGTCAAAAAAGTTTTTTTTTTTTTAAATTTACACTACTGTTACACCAGATATGTGTGGGGGCACTGGGCAAGTGGGCCTGGCACAGACGCTGGCAGGCAGGCAACTGCAATTAGATTACACTAGCAGACTGATGTTTCACAGTCAAAAAAGTGTTTTTTTTTTAAATTTACACTACTATTACACCAGATATGAGTGGTGTGGCACTTGGCAAGTGGGCCTGGCACACATGCTGGCAGGCAGGCAACTGCAATTAGATTACACTAGCAGACTGATGTTTTACAGTCAAATTTTTTTTTTTTTAAATTTACACTACTGTTACACCAGATATGAGTGGGGTACTGTGTCTGCAGACTGTGAGATACAGAGTCAAATTTTACTCAATGATGACGAATAGGGGGCGGATCGAACAAATAAACATCAAAGCTGTACGCAGAGTTTAATAAATTATGTAAATCACTCTGATGTTTTAAAATTCATCTAAGTGCTTTGTTTTCTCAGTTTAAGTAGGAGGTGCTGTTCTCTCATTCAATCTGCTGCACTGCTATGTCACTATCTGCTGCACATAATCTGCTGCTCACCACATGTATTTAGCACTGCTATGTCACTATATTCTGCACAAGGTACAATACTCTCTCCAGTGTGATGCTCACCACATGTATTTAGCACTGCTATGTCACTATCTGCTGCACATAATCTGCTGCTCACCACATGTTTTCAGAACTGCTATGTCACTATCTGCTGCATAAGGTACAATACTCTCTCCAGTGTGATGCTCACCAATTGTATTTAGCACTGCTATGTCACTATCTGCTGCACAAGGTACAATACTTTCTCCAGTGTGATGCTCACCACATGTATTTAGCACTGCTATGTCACTATCTGCTGCACATAATCTGCTGCTCACCACATGTTTTTAGCACTGCTATGTCACTATATTCTGCACAAGGTACAATACTCTCTCCAGTGTGATGCTCACCACATGTATTTAGCACTGCTATGTCACTATCTGCTGCACATAATCTGCTGCTCACCACATGTTTTTAGCACTGCTATGTCACTATCTGCTGCACAAGGTACAATACTCTCTCCAGTGTGATGCTCACCAATTGTATTTAGTACTGCTATGTCACTATCTGCTGCACATAATGTGCTGCTCACCACATGTATTTAGCACTGCTATGTCACTATCGGCTGCACATAATCTGCTGCTCACGACATGTATTTAGAACTGCTATGTCACTATCTGCTGCACAGTGTACAATACTCTCTTCAATCTGCTGCTCACAACATGTATTTAGCACTGCTATGTCACTATCTGCTGCACAATGTACAATACTCTCTCCAGTGTGCTGCTCGCCACATGAATTTAGCACTGCTATGTCAGTATATGCTGCACAATGTACAATACTCTCTTCAATCTTATGCTCACCACTTGTATTTATCGCTGCCATATCACTATCGGCTGCACAATGTACAATACTCTCTCCAGTGTGATGCTCACCACTTGTATTTAGCACTGCTATGTCCCTTTCTGCTGCACAATATACAATACTCTCTCCAGTGTGATGCTCACCACTTGTATTTAGCACTGCTATGCCACTATCTGCTGCACAAAGTATAATACTCTCTCCAGTGTGATGCTCACCACGGGGTCCTTCCGATAAAAATCGTCGCCCGCAAAAGCCGGCGACGCCAATATTTGCGCGGGTTTGGTATCCTATATACGGCGTAACCTAGAAGTTACGCGCGTATATTTCTGCCGTCGCCCGTAGTTTTTTGGGCTATAGGCAGGTATACCAAACCAGCGCAGTTTGGTATCCAATATGCAGCGTAAGGACTTACGTGGCGAAAATGGAGAAAACTTACTCCATTTTCACCTCGCCACAAAAAGCAGCCGTAAGAAGCCTTACGCTGACTATTGGAGCCCCGTAACTCCCTAAACTGGCTGCTAAAATAAACCTAACACCTGACGCATGCGCAATGTCTATCTCCCTGTCAACCGCGATCTTCTAAAATAAACCTAACACCTAACGCATGCGCAATGTCTATCTCCCTGTCAACCGCGATCTTCTAAAATAAACCTAACACCTAACACATGCGCAATGTCTATCTACCTGTCAACCGCGATCCCCCCCCAGAAATCCCTAATAAAGTTATTAACCCCTAAACCGCCGCTCCCGGACCCCGCCGCCATCTACATAAACTTACCCCCTACTGTGAGCCCCTAAAACCGCCACCATCTACCTTATCTATCCCCTAATTAGAACCCCTTACACCGCTGTCATCTACCTTATCTATCCCCTAATCTGACCCCTTACACCGCCGCCACCTATATAAAAATTATTAACCCCTATTCTAATCCCCCTATACCGCCGCCAGCTATATTAATATTATTAACCCCTAATGTAAGCCCCTTACACCGCCGCCATCTCTATTAAAATGATTAACCCCTAATTTAATCTACCTACCCCGCCGCCAGCTATATTATCTATATTAACCCTAAGTATATTATAGTTAATATAGGTATTACATTATATATATTAACTATATTAACCCTAATTATATTAGGGTTAATATAGTTACTATAGTATTTATATTAACTATATTAACTCTATCTAACCCTAACACCCCTAACTAAATTTATATTAAATTAATCTAATTCATTTATAAACTAAAATATTCCTATTTAAATCTAAATACTTACCTATAAAATAAACCCTAAGATAGCTACAATATAATTAACGACCTGATTCGTCGTTCAGTCGTCGGCCGGGATGGATGCTCCGCGGCGGCGGAGCGAAGAAAGAAGATTGAAGATGCCGCCGGAAGAATGAAGACTTTGCTGCCGCTTGGAGGAAGACGTCGCCGGAGGAAGAAATCTTCTTTGCCGCTTGGAGGAAGACATTGCCCGGATCGGATCAGGAGTTCGGCCCGGTGTGGTGAAGACAAGGTAGGGAGATCTTCAGGGGGGTAGTGTTAGGCTTTTTTAAGGGGGGTTTGGGTGGTTTTAGAATAGGGGTATGTGGGTGGTGGGTTGTAATGGGGGGGGTATTGTATTTGTATGCAAAAGAGCTGAATTCTTTGGGGCATGCCCCACAAAAGGCCCTTTTAAGGGCTGGTAAGGTAAAGAGCTTTGAAATTTTATTAATTTAGAATAGGGCAGGGAATTTTTTTTATTTTGGGGGTTTATTATTTTATTAGGGGGCTTAGAATAGGTGTAATTAGCTTAAAAATCTTGTAATCTTTTTTTTATTTTTTGTAATTTAGTGTTTGTTTTTTTTGTAATTTAGTTTAGTTAATTTAATTGTATTTTTAGATAGATGTTTATAGTTTATTTAATTTATTGATAGTGTATGTGTATTTGTAACTTAGGTTAGGATTTATTTTACAGGTAATTGGGTAATTATTTTAACTAGGTAGATATTAAATAGTTAACTATTTAATAGCTATTATACCTAGTTAAAATAATTAACAATTTACCTGTAAAATAAATATTAACCCTAACATAGCTACAATGTAATTATTAATTATATTGTAGCTATCTTAGGGTTTATTTTATAGGTAAGTATTTAGATTTAAATAGGAATATTTTAGTTTATAAATGAATTAGATTAATTTAATATAAATTTAGTTAGGGGTGTTAGGGTTAGATAGAGTTTATATAGTTAATATAAATACTATAGTAACTATATTAACTATATTAACCCTAATATAATTAGGGTTAATATAGTTAATATATATAATGTAATACCTATATTAACTATAATATACTTAGGGTTAATATAGATAATATAGCTGGCGGCGGGGTAGGTAGATTAAATTAGGGGTTAATCATTTTAATAGAGATGGCGGCGGTGTTAGGGGCTTACATTAGGGGTTAATAAATTTAATATAGATGGCGGCGGTGTTAGGGGCTCACTTTAGGGGGTTATAGATATAATATAGCTGGCGGCGGGGTACGGGAGCGACGGTTTAGGGGTTAATAACTTTATTAGGTTGTGGCGGGGTACGGGAGCGGCGGTTTAGGGGTTAATAGCTTTTTTATTGTTAGGATAGTGAGGGGGGATAGCGGATAGAGGGTTAGACGTGTCGGGCTATGTTAGGGAGGCGTGTTAGACGTGTCGGGCTATGTTTAGGAGGCGTGTTAGACAGTGCGGGTGATTTAGACTTAAGTCAGGTTTTATAGGCGCCGGCAGTTTCTAACGTGGCGCAAGTCACTGGCGACTCCAAAAATCTGTACTTACGCAGATTTCTGGACATCGCTGGTTTGTGAGACTTGCGCCACTTTAGCAAGTGACGGCGCCGCATATTGGATGGCTCGAGTTGCGAACTGAAACTGCGGGTGACGTGGGTTCCCTCGCTTGCGCCGCAAACTGCGATCTATATCGGATCGCGCCCCACATGTATTTAGCACTGCTATGTCACTATCTGCTGCAAAAGGTACACCACTCTCTCCAGTGTGATGCTCGACACTTGTATTTAGCACTGCTATGTCATTATATTGTGGAAAAGCCTGTTTGCCGATTGGACTGTTTTGAAGTGGTTTTGATGCCACAAGAGAAAAAGCATATTTCACCAATACAAAAAGGTTTAAAACTACTGACAGATAGTAGTCTTAAACCATTTTGTATTGGTGAAATATGCTTTTCCTCTTGTGGCATCAAAACCACTTCAAAACAGTCCAATAGGCAAACAGGCTTTCCCACAATTTAGCCATATAGCTTGCCTGCATGCATGTAAAATTGGTGCTGCAAAGAAGAATATTAGATTAGAAAAAAATATCTTGCAGCCCTGCCCAATTAGATTGTTTTTTTAATGCAATTTAACACTACTACGCAATATAATTAATAACCCGTCTGGCCCGTCTTAAACTCCCACAGCCAGCCCCACACTCCCACAAGAACTCAAATCAAGAGTAGCACTAGCTCCCTCCAAGGCAGTGCTCCCACTAGTCAGACTCTCTCTGTGACCGGTGACGGTCTCCAACCCCACACCCCATGCACTGCACACTAAACTGGGCCACAGGTACAGGCAGGGCTCCTAACCAGAATCCACTGCGATGGTCTGCTGCCTGCTGCTCACTGACTGAAGTCGGACTCGTGACAGGCAGGCTTGCTCCGCCCTCTGGTGCCATGCTCCACCTCCTCCCCTGACCCTCTCAGTAACAGCACCGAATGATTGGAGAATAAAAGTTTATATCCTCCAATCATTCAGATGCTGTCACCTGGCTGTGCCGTGTGCTCACTGCTACCTACTGTCTGTCTCGTGGCCTCCCTCTCTACCCTGCCTAAAAAAAAGAAAAATAATCTGACTAAACTTGCGCAAAAAAATAAAAATATAATTTAAAAAAAATATTAAACTTTGGGGGGAAAAAATATACAATTTAAAAAAAACATGAAACTTTGGAAAAAAATATTAAACTTTTGGGAAACAATTTTTTTAAAAATTTTTTTTAAATTACTGGGGCCCGAGACGGCTGACTCGCTCGCCTTGCCCAAAGGCAGGCCCTGCACCCATTGTAATTTAAAATGCAACAACTTTCTTTCATGTAATTGGCAAGAGTCCATGAGTTAGTGACGTATGGGATATACAAGCCTACCAGGAGGGACAAAGTTTCCCAAACCTTCCAGAAATAGATCTGATGGCTTCCCATTTAAACAAGAAACTTCCCAGGTACTTGTCCAGGTCCAGGGATCCTCAGGCGGAGTCGGTGGATGCGTTAGCAGTTACTTGATTTTACTATCCTGTTTATATCTTCCCGCCTTTAGTTCTTCTTCCAAGAGTGATCTCCAAGATCATCATAAAACAATTGTTTGTGCTTCTGGTAGCACCAGCATGGCCTCACAGTTTCTGGTATGCGAATCTTGTCCGGATGTCCAGTTGCCAACCTTGGCCACTTCCTTTAAGACCAGACCTTCTGTCTCAAGGACCGTTTTTCCATCAGGATCTCAAATCGTTAAATTTGAAGGTACGGAAATTGAACGTTTAATGTTTAGTCATAAAGGTTTCTCTGACTCAGTGATTGATACTATGTTACAGGCTCGTAAATCTGTTTCTAGGAAGATTTATTATTGAGTTTGGAAGACTTATATTTCATGGTGCTCTTCTCATAAATTCTCCTGGCATTCTTTTAGAATTCCTAGAATTTTACAGTTTCTTCAGGATGGCTTGGATAAAGGTTTATCTGCAAGTTCCTTGAAGGGACAAATCTCTGCTCTTTCTGTTTTATTTCACAGAAAGATTGCTAAGCTTCCTGATATTCACTGTTTTGTGCAGGCTTTGGTCCATATCAAGCCTGTCATTAAATCAGTCTCTCCTACTTGGAGTCTTAATTTGGTTTTGAAGGCTTTACAGGCTCCTCCTTTTGAGCCTATGCATTCTTTGGATATTAAACTACGTTCTTGGAAAGTGTTGTTCCTTTTGGCTATCTCTTCTGCTAGAAGAGTTTCCGAATTATCTGCTCTTTCTTGTGAGTCTCCTTTTCTGATTTTCCATCAGGATAAGGCAGTTTTGCGGACTTCATTTAAGTTTTTACCTAAAGTTGTGAATTCGAACAACATTAATAGGGAAATTGTTGTTCCTTCTTTGTGTCCTAATCCTAAGAATTCTTTGGTGAGATCCTTACATTCTCTGGATATTGTAAGAGCTTTACATTATTATGTTGAAGCTACTAAAGATTTCAGGAAGACTTCTAGTCTATTTGCTGTCTTTTCTGGTCCTAGGAAAGGTAAGAAAGCTTCTGCCATTTCCTTGGCATCCTGGTTAAAGCTTTTGATTCATCAGGCTAATTTGGAGTCGGGTCAGGCCCCGCCTCAGAGAATCACAGCTTATTTTACTAGATCAGTTTCCCCTTTGTGGGCTTTTAAGAATGGAGCTTCAGTTGATCAGATTTGCAAAGCAGCAACTTCATTGCATACATTTACTAAATTCTACCGTTTTGATGTATTTACCTCTTCGGAAGCAGTTTTTGGTAGAAACTTTGTTCAGGCAGCTGTTTCAGTTTGATTCCTCTGCTTATGTTTTAAGTTTTTTCTTTTCAATTATGAGAAAAACTTATTTTTTTGGATGTGGATTTATTTTGTTCAGCAGAAAATTGCTGTTTTTATTTTTATCCCTCCCTCTCTAGTGACTCTTCTGTGGAGTACCACATCTTGGGTATTACTATCCCATACGTCACTAGCTCATGGACTCTTGCCAATTGCATGAAAGAAAACATAATTTATGTACGAACTTCCCTGATAAATTCATTTCTTTCATATTGGCAAGAGTCCATGAGACCTACCCTTTTTATGGTGGTTATGTTTTTTTTGTATAAAGCACAATTATATTTCCAGTTCCTTTTTTTATGCTTTTTACTCCTTTTTCTATCACCCCACTACTTGGCAATTCGTTAAACTGAATTGTGGGTGTGGTGAGGGGTGGATTTATAGGCATTTTGAGGTTTGAGAAACTTTGCCCTTCCTGGTAGAGTTGTATATCTCATACGTCACTAGCTCATGGACTCTTGCCAATATGAGAGAAATAAATTTATCAGGTAAGTTATTACATAAATTATGTTTTTTAATACTAAACAATTATAGAAAAATGATAAATTTCTGCTCTGAAGAGTAAAACAATTAATAATACTGTAATGTGCTGTTAAATTGTGATTTACTTACTGTAAAGAAAAAAACTGAAAAATTAAAACTTTTTTTCTTTTTTATATTCTCAATACATATATAAATATAATTATATCTAATAATAATCTTTGCCTATATGTACAGCATATATGTATGATAATGGTATATACATCTTTGACCTATATAAAACATATAATTATATTGGATTTGTTTGTAAATCTATATGTTCTAGCAAAATAATAGAATCAAATATTTATGTTATGTCACTTTAAATTAAAGGGATATTCTATTCACAATTATACATTCAGGGATCCGATAAAGCATCCAATTCCTATCAACTTACATATGTACTCATATTATATATAATATATACTCATTAAATGTTCAGCACCTGTGTTGCACTTGCTGATTATTGGCTACATTTACCCAATAATCATCAAGCACTCCCCTTGTACAGAATCAAAATGGGTAGATTCCTAAGTACATTCCTGCTTTACAAAATTACAGATGATAATGAAGTTAAATTGTTAATATGAGTACATATTTAAGTATATTAATACTGCATGCTCTGATTCATGAATATAATTTTGAACAGACTATCCCTTTAAGAAATATGTAAAATCCTCATTTTAAAGAGACAAATACAGATATAATAAATAAACATACATTATCAATACATACAATCCCCTGAGATTGCATGCTTGAATTGCATGGTTACTTGATATATAGAAAAATAAGTCAAAGGAAATAATTTGTTTATCATGAAGATGAGTTTTATTATTACAGATTTACCCTCATTCATATGTAATTTTCAATGTAAAAATCATTGAACATATTCAATACAAAAACGATGACACATTAAAGTATAGTGTGGCATAATACTAATATTTATAAAATATGTTATATCATGTCTGCTAAAGCAGAGAATACATTTGCAATATTTAGAATATTAACCAAAATATATAAGTGCTAAATATTACATACAAATTTTAAGTATTGTCTTTAACATGGAGTTAGTTATAGAAACAATTTAAAAGTGCATTGTGCATTGGTTCAAGGGAGAGTCTGTGTCTGTTCAAACGTCAATTAAAATGGATTAATCACCTCTATATTATGGCAATCACATATATGTTGTGCATACATCAGTGCTTAAATATCATAGAAATGCATTTCTCTAATTAGTCTAAATATGTAATAATATTCTTGACAAAAGGAGTGCATTAGTCATAATAGGTATAGTTTTCAGATATTACATTCCACTCATGAAAATATTGGCGAACAGACTTAAGACAATAATACCACAACTAGTTCATCCCAATCAGGTGGGGTTTGTCACCGATAGAGAAGCCCCGGACAATGTTAGAAGGATGGTGGTACTGGCGGATTATCTGGTGGGAATGGGGACGCCTTCTCTGCTTCTGTCTCTGGATGCGGAGAAGGTGTTCGACAGAGTGGATTGGAGATACATGATTAGAGTGTTGGAGGGAATGGGATTTGAGGGGTCCTTCATGAGAGCTATTAGGGGACTATACTCAACACCGACTGCTACGATTGGGGTGGCGGACTTTCAATCTAGATCCATAGATATTCTCAACGGGACGCGACAAGGGTGTCCGTTATCCCCATTGCTATTTGCTCTATGTATAGAACCTCTGGCCTCCTGTATCAGAGAGTCGCCGGACATATCAGGAGTAATCATAAAAGATGCTGAGTTTAAGCTATCTCTATTCGCTGATGATGTGTTATTGACACTTACTAAGCCCTTAATCTCCCTCCCTAATTTATATAGGATTTTACAAGAATTCTCAGACATATCGGGATACAAAATTAATCACGAGAAATGCGAGGCTTTACCTCTAGCTATTCCTCCACACACGAAGAAGCTTATAGAAGCTAATTTCGAGTTTGCTTGGGCAAAACAATCCCTAACATATTTAGGAGTTAAACTGGCAGACTCTTTTACAAAACTTTATAGTTTGAACTATCTCCCTCTGTATAAGACAATTAGGCGAGACCTCAAAAATTGGAAGAGGGGCTCGTTCTCTTGGTACGGGCGCCTATCAGCTATAAAAATGAATGTATTACCTAGAATCCTTTATCTTTTTAGAGAACTCCCACTCAAAGTCCCTGCTTCAGATTTGCAGAAATTGCAATCGGAACTACATTCCTTTCTGAGGGGGGATACAAAGGCGAGAATAGCTTCTCATATATTGACAGTTGGGGGGAGTGGGGGTACCCAACCTTACAGCTTACTACCATGCAGCTAGATTAGCCCAGGCCACATTGCTAACTAAACCAGCTCACTATGTTATATGGGCAAAAATAGAGACTGATCTAAAGCATAATGACAGACCAGAAGACATACTTTGGACAAAGGGACTCAAGAGGGAAGCACCGCTCTACAAATCTCCTGTCACTATAGAAACTATACACATCTGGAAATCCCTAGTAGAACAAAAAAATGTAATACCTACTAATACCAAAATTAGACCCATAAGCTCCATCATACCTCCGGAATTGCATAGACTAATAGGTAAATCGGAAAATAAAGGACTCTATAGAGTAGCAGACTTTACTGAAAGGGGACGACTAATGACCTTCACACAACTGCAAACCAAAATACAACCACTGAAACTACAATGGTTCCTTTACCTTCAATTGACATCGGCGATTCACAAATATGGAATAAATTTCGACACAGCCCCATACACCGCATTGAAACATATGTGTAAATCCCTAGGCAGAGGCAAGCGTACTATAGCTACATTATATTTATTGATACAGGATATCAAATACAAGTCCAAGTCAAGCTTGAATGAAAAATGGGAAGCGGATCTGGAAGTGCTTCTCCCAAAGAAGGAATGGGATCAGATCCTATATGAAGCTGGTAAGGGTTTAATTAGTGCTGACCTCAGGGAAAACTGCATTAAAACCACATTTAGGTGGTACCTGACTCCCATAAGGACCTCTCACTTCACACCAGCCGGTACAAACCTGTGCTATAGGGGATGTGGGAACGTACTTACATATGTGGTGGGAGTGTTCTGGGGTCCGAGATATCTGGGTTCAGCTATCTGACTTTATAGGTAAACTACTTAATTAGCCTGTCTCACTCTCGGCATCTCAGGCCCTTCTCAATCAAAAAAATTCAAAGTATAATACTCAGATTAATAGGTTCATTAAAATATTATGCACAGCGACCAGAGTCTGCATTGCCAGGCACTGGAAAGAGGGAACCCTA
Source organism: Bombina bombina (assembly GCF_027579735.1). Classification (NCBI taxonomy): domain Eukaryota; kingdom Metazoa; phylum Chordata; class Amphibia; order Anura; family Bombinatoridae; genus Bombina; species Bombina bombina. The sequence continues at coordinate 1,484,700,993 of NC_069499.1, read as the reverse complement.
AACTGGAAGGAAATTCTAGATAAAATACAACATATCTATAACATGACAGATATTATAGCTTGGACTAAAGGCACCACTGATGAATTCCACAAAACTTGGTTCTACTGGATAGCAAATGGGAATATTTGAGGGAGACCAGGGGATTCTACGGGGATTCTATAGAGGGTGGAGCAGGTACCCCTACTAAATCTCCCATATAGATGGACTTGACACTTAGTTGTAAATTGGAGACCCTTCTCGGCCAGGTGACATATGGAAATCGAGACTTTATTCTATGACCATGGAATTTTTTTTTTTTTTGTGTTTTTTTTTTTGTTTTTTAATTGTTTTTTGAGTTAATTTATTTAGTTCATTGAAGATGTTGTTCAATTTAACATTTTGGTGTTTACGTAAAAGGTTAAAAATATTTGGTTTCACTCTTACATCAGTGATCTAACAGGGCGTTTAAGATCAGTGTTGGCATGAGCCAGTAAGGTTGCTCTACAAATGAATAGATATACTGGACTATATCCCACAAAGATACTTGGAAACGAATGCTGAATTAATACTCTTGATTTGTTAATACATGGGATATCAACACAAGAAATGGGTGGAGCCGTAAAATATGATAGATTTTAATTGTGAGACTTAACACATGACCAACTTTATGTTTAAAATATCCAAATGTAATCTGTGAGATTTACTGTTCTATGCTATTGCCATCATGGTATTGTTGTAACCAATAAAAATGATTTTATCATAAACAGTTATTAACTATTTAAGAGCTACCTAGTTAAAATAATTACAAAATTACATGTAAAATAAATCCTAACCTAAGTTACAATTAAATCTAACACTACACTATCACTACACTAAATTAATTAAATAAGTTACCTACAATTAGCTAAACTAAAAAACAATTAAATAAACTAATCTATAATACAAAAACAAACAAACACTAAATTACAAAAAATAAAAAAATATTACAAGAATTTTAATCTAATTACACCTAATTTAAGCCCCCCATTAAAATAAAAAAGCCCCCCAAAATAAAAAAATTCCATACCCTATTCTAAATTACAAAAGTAATCAGCTCTATTACCAGCCCTTAAAAGGGCTTTTTGCAGGGCATTGCCCCAAAGTAATCAGCTGTTTTACCTGTAAAAGAAAATACAATACCCCCCCAACATTACAACCCACCACCCACATACCCCTACTCTAAGCCACCCAAACCCCCTTAAAAAAACCACTAACCCCCTGAAGATCTCCCTACCTTGAGCCGTCTTCACTCAGCCGAGCCAAAGGCTTCATTCAATCCGGGCGATGTGGTCCTCCATCCGGTAAAAGACTTGATCCAAGCTGCAAAGAAGAGGTCTTCCATCCGGGCGATGTCTTCTTCCAAGCGGCACCTTCTATCTTCTGTCTTCCGGATCCATCTTCATCCCGCCGACGCGGAACATCCTCCTTCCCAGAATGAAGGTTCCTTTAAGGGACATCATCCAAGATGGCGTCCCTCGAATTCGATTGGCTAATAGGATTCTATCAGTCAATTGGAATTAAGGTAGGAAAAATCTGATTGGCTGATTTAATCAGCCAATCAGATTGAAGTTCAATCTGATTGGCTGATCCAATCAGCCAATCAGATTGAGCTCGCATTCTATTGGCTGTTCCGATCAGCCAATAGAATGCAAGCTCAATCTGATTGGCTGATTGAATCAGCCAATCAGATTTTTCCTACCTTAATTCCGATTGGCTGATAGAATCCTATCAGCCAATCGGAATTCGAGGGACGCCATCTTGGATGACGTCCCTTAAAGGAACCTTCATTCGTCGTTAATCCGTCGGGGAAGGCGGATGTTCCGCGTCAGCGGGATGAAGATGGATCCGGGAGACAGAAGATAGAAGATGCGCTTGGAAAAAGACATCACCCAGATGAAAGACCTCTTCTTTGCCGCTTGGATCAAGACTTCAACCCGATGGAGGACCTCTTCTTTGCCGCTTGGGTCAAGACTTCTACCGGATGGAGGACCACATCTGCCGGATTGCATGAAGACTTCGGCTCGTCTGAGTGAAGACGACTCAAGGAAGGGAGATCTTCAGGGGGTTAGTGATAGGTTTTTTTAAGGTGGGTTTGGGTGGGTTAGAATAGGGGTATGTGGGTGGTGGGTTGTAATGTTGGGGGGGGCATTGTATTTTCTTTTACAGGTAAAAGAGCTGATTACTTTTGCGGCAATGCCCCGCAAAAAGCCCCTTTAAGGGCTGGTAATAGAGCTGATTACTTTTGTAATTTAGAATAGGGTAGGGAATTTTATTATTTTGGGTGGCTTTTTATTTTATTAGGGGGCTTAGATTAGGTGTAATTAGATTAAAATTCTTGTAATATTTTTTTATTTTTTGTAATTTAGTGTTTGTTTATTTTTGTATTATAGATTAGTTTATTTAAATGTATTTTAGTTAAGCTAATTGTAGGTAATTTATTTAATTAATTTAATGATAGTGTAGTGTTAGGTTTAATTGTAACTTAGGTTAGGATTTATTTTACATGTAATTTTGTAATTATTTGAACTAGGTAGCTATTAAATAGTTAATAACTATTTAATAGCTATTGTACCTAGTTAAAATAAATACAAAGTTACCTGTAAAATAAATATAAATCCTAAAATAGATACAATGTAATTATTATTTATATTGTAGCTATATTAGGGTTTATTTTATAGGTAAGTATTTAGTTTTAAATAGGATGAATTTATTTAATAATAGGAATATTATTTCATTTAATTTAAATTATATTTATGTTAGGGGGTGTTAGGGGTAGGGTTAGACCTAGGTTTAGGGGTTAATAACTTTATTATAGTAGCGGCGACGTTGGGGGCGGGAGATTGGGGTTAATAATTGTAGGTAGGTGGTGGCGATGTTAGGGAGGGCAGATTAGGGGTTAATAATATTTATTATAGTGTTTGCGAGGCGGGAGTGCGGCAGTTTAGGGGTTTATACATTAATTATAGTGGCGGCGAGGTCCGGTCGGCAGATTAGGGGTAATAAGTGTAGTTAGGTTGCGGCGACGTTGGGGGGGCAGATTAGGGGGTAATAAATATAATATAGGGTTCGGCATTGTTAGGGACAGCAGATTAGGGGTTCATAGGGATAATGTAGGTGGCGGCGGTGTCTGGTCGGCAGATTAGGGGTTAATAATAAAATGCAGGTGTCAAAGATAGCGGGGGCGGCAGATTAGGGGTTAATAAGTATAAGGTTAGGGGTGTTTAGACTCGGGGTTCATGTTAGGGTGTTAGGTGCAGACTTAGAGAGTGTTTCCCCATAGGAAACAATGGGGCTGTGTTAGGAGTTGAACGCTGCTTTTTTGCAGGTGTTAGGTTTTTTTTCAGCCCAAACTGCCCTATTGTTTCCTATGGGGATATCGTGCATGAGCACGTTTTTCCAGTTTACCGCTACCGTAAACAGCGCTGTTATTGAGGGTTGAAGTGGAGCTAAATTATGCTCAACGCTCCCTTTTCTGAGCCTAACGCAGCCACTCAGACAACTCTCAATACCAGTGTTGTTTAAAGGGTGCACTGGGAAAAAAAGCAGCGTTAGCTACGCAGGTCTTTACGGACAAAACTATAAATCTAGCCATTTGTGTTTAAGTTGGATGAGACTAATGGACAACAGTGGCTTGCTATCTAATAATATCCATTTTAATATATGGATCTAGGAGCAATTGCATGTCTTGTTGCTCCCTGATGCATATCATACCATTGTTGTTTTTCAGAATAGCTGAACCTATGTAGGTGTTAGGATATACATGAGTATACTAAAAAAGGGGACATCCTAAAAACATTTAATGTGAAAATGGCTTAATGTAGCTTAATGAGTAAAAAAAGTGGCCAAATGTTAATCAATTGCTGCATAATTTTGCACAACCCAAGATTTCCACTATCCAAGCCTATCCGAGAAGTTTCATGGATTTTGGAATTCCACAAGGCAAATGAGTGACATTAAGCTTGTTTTTTGGGGAGCTTAATGTGGCTTAACGTACAAAATTGAACTTAGATGTTAACCAATTTCCACTAAACTTACCACAATACATTAATCTATGGATTCAAACATATTCTGAAAATTTCAGAACATTTGATAAAACATACCAAAAGTTATTCCCATTTAACAATTTTTTTACAATCCTAAAACATTTAATGTGAGCAGCTTAATGTAAAAAGAGCTTAATGTACCAAAATTCACCTAAACATCGATCAATTGCCTTGAAACTTGGCACAAACTCAGTTTGTCACTTTCCAAACCTATCCTAGAAGTTTCATGGTATTTGGTTTCCCATAAGGCAAATGAGTGACATTAAACTTGTTTTTTGGGGAGCTTAATGTGGCTTAACGTACAAAATTGAACTTAGATCTTAACCAATTTCCCCCAAACTTCTCACAATATATTAATCTATCTATTCAAACATATTTTGAAAATTTCAGGAAATTTGATAAAACATACCAAAAGTTATTTGCATTTAACAATTTTTTTACAATCCTAAAATATTTACAGGCCCATTTATCAAGCTCCGTATGGAGCTTGAAGGGCCGTGTTTCTGGCGAGTCTTCAGACTCGCCAGAAACACAACTTATGAAGCAGCGGTCTAAAGACCGCTGCTCCATAACCCTGTCCGCCTGCTCTGAACAGGCGGACAGGAATCGCCAGACATCAACCCGATCGAATACGATCGGGTTGATTGACAGCTCCCTGCTGGCGGCCGATTGGCTGCGAGTCAGCAGGGGGCGGCGTTGCACCAGCAGCTCTTGTGAGCTGCTGGTGCAATGTTAAATGCGGAGAGCGTATTGCTCTCCGCATTTAGCGAGGTCTTGCGGACCTGATCCGCAGTGTCGGATCAGGTCCGCAAGCCCTTTGATAAATGGGCCTGTTAATGTGAGCAGCTTAATGTAAAAAGAGCTTAATGTACCAAAATTCTCCAAAACTTCAACCAATTGCCTTGAAACTTGGCACAAACTCAGTTTTTCACTTTCCGAACCTATCCTAGAAGTTTCATGGATTTTGGTTTCCCACAAGGCAAATGAGTGATATTAAGCTTGTTTTTTGGGGAGCTTAATGTGGCTTAATGAGTAAAAAAGTGGCCAAATGTTAATCAATTGCTGCATAATTTTGCACAACCCAAGATTTTCACTATCCAAGCCTATCCTAGAAGTTTCATGGATTTTGGAATTCCACAAGGGAAATGAGTGACTTTAAGCTTGTTTTTTGGGGTACTTAATGTGGCTTAACGTACAAAATTGAACTTAGATCTTAACCAATTTCCCCCAAACTTACCACAATACATTAATCTATCTATTCAAACATATTCTGAAAATTTCAGAACATTTGATAAAACATACCAAAAGTTATTCGAATTTAACAATTTTTTTACAATCCTAAAACATTTAGGCCTAGATTTGGAGTTCGGCGGTAAAAGGGCTGTTAACGCTCCGCGGGCTTTTTTCTGGCCGCACCATAAAATTAACTCTGATATCGAGAGTTCAAACAAATGCTGCGTTAGGCTCCAAAAAAGGAGCGTAGAGCATTTTTACCGCAAATACAACTCTCGATACCAGAGTTGCTTACGGACGCGGCCGGCCTCAAAAACGTGCTCGTGCACGATTCCCCCATAGGAAACAATGGGGCTGTTTGAGCTGAAAAAAAACCTAACACCTGCAAAAAAGCAGCGTTCAGCTCCTAACGCAGCCCCATTGTTTCCTATGGGGAAACACTTCCTACGTCTGCACCTAACACTCTAACATGTACCCCGAGTCTAAACACCCCTAGCCTTACACTTATTAACCCCTAATCTGCCGCCCCCGCTATCGCTGACCCCTGCATATTTTTTTAAACCCCTAATCTGCCGCTCCGTAAACCGCCGCCACCTACGTTATCCCTATGTACCCCTAATCTGCTACCCCTAACACCGCCGACCCCTATATTATATTTATTAACCCCTAATCTGCCCCCCACAACGTCGCCGACACCTGCCTACACTTATTAACCCCTAATCTGCCGAGCGGACCTGAGCGCTACTATAATAAAGTTATTAACCCCTAATCCGCCTCACTAACCCTATCATAAATAGTATTAACCCCTAATCTGCCCTCCCTAACATCGCCGACACCTAACTTCAATTATTAACCCCTAATCTTCCGATCGGAGCTCACCGCTATTCTAATAAATGGATTAACCCCTAAAGCTAAGTCTAACCCTAACACTAACACCCCCCTAAGTTAAATATAATATTTATCTAACGAAATAAATTAACTCTTATTAAATAACTTATTTCTATTTAAAGCTAAATACTTACCTGTAAAATAAATCCTAATATAGCTACAATATAAATTATAATTATATTATAGCTATTTTAGGATTAATATTTATTTTACAGGCAACTTTGAAATTATTTTAACCAGGTACAATAGCTATTAAATAGTTAAGAACTATTTAATAGTTACCTAGTTAAAATAATAACAAATTTACCTGTAAAATAAATCCTACCCTAAGTTATAATTAAACCTAACACTACCCTATCAATAAAATAATTAAATAAACTACCTACAATTACCTACAATTAACCTAACACTACACTATCAATAAATTAATTAAACACAATTCCTACAAATAAATACAATTAAATAAACTAGCTAAAGTACAAAAAATAAAAAAGAACTAAGTTACAGAAAATAAAAAAATATTTACAAACATAAGAAAAATATTACAACAATTTTAAACTAATTACACCTACTCTAAGCCCCCTAATAAAATAACAAAGCCCCCCAAAATAAAAAATTCCCTACCCTATTCTAAATTAAAAAAGTTACAAGCTCTTTTACCTTACCAGCCCTGAACAGGGCCCTTTGCGGGGCATGCCCCAAGAATTTCAGCTCTTTTGCCTGTAAAAAAAAACATACAATACCCCCCCCCCCAACATTACAACCCACCACCCACATACCCCTAATCTAACCCAAACCCCCTTAAAGAAACCTAACACTAAGCCCCTGAAGATCTTCCTACCTTGTCTTCACCATACCAGGTTCACCGATCCGTCCTGGCTCCAACATCTTCATCCAACCCAAGCGGGGGTTGGCGATCCATAATCCGGTCCAGAAGAGGCTCCAAAGTCTTCCTCCTATCCGGCAAGAAGAGGACATCCGGACCGGCAAACATCTTCTCCAAGCGGCATCTTCGATCTTCTTCCATCCGGAGCGAAGCGGCAGGATCCTGAAGACATCCAGCGCGGAACATCCATCCGGACCGACGACTGAACGACGAATGACTGTTCCTTTAAGGGACGTCATCCAAGATGGCGTCCCTCGAATTCCGATTGGCTGATAGGATTCTATCAGCCAATCGGAATTAAGGTAGGAATTTTCTGATTGGCTGATGGAATCAGCCAATCAGAATCTAGTTCAATCCGATTGGCCGATCCAATCAGCCAATCAGATTGAGCTCGCATTCTATTGGCTGATCGGAACAGCCAATAGAATGCGAGCTCAATCTGATTGGCTGATTGGATCAGCCAATCGGATTGAACTTGATTCTGATTGGCTGATTCCATCAGCAAATCAGAAAATTCCTACCTTAATTCCGATTGGCTGATAGAATCCTATCAGCCAATCGGAATTCGAGGGACGCCATCTTGGATGACGTCCCTTAAAGGAACAGTCATTCGTCGTTCAGTCGTCGGTCCGGATGGATGTTCCACGCTGGATGTCTTCAGGATCCTGCCGCTTCGCTCCGGATGGAAGAAGATCGAAGATGCCGCTTGGAGAAGATGTTTGCCGGTCCGGATGTCCTCTTCTTGCCGGATAGGAGGAAGACTTTGGAGCCTCTTCTGGACCGGATTATGGATCGCCAACCCCCGCTTGGGTTGGATGAAGATGTTGGAGCCAGGACGGATCGGTGAACCTGGTATGGTGAAGACAAGGTAGGAAGATCTTCAGGGGCTTAGTGTTAGGTTTCTTTAAGGGGGTTTGGGTTAGATTAGGGGTATGTGGGTGGTGGGTTGTAATGTTGGGGGGGGGGGTATTGTATGTTTTTTTTTACAGGCAAAAGAGCTGAAATTCTTGGGGCATGCCCCGCAAAGGGCCCTGTTCAGGGCTGGTAAGGTAAAAGAGCTTGTAACTTTTTTAATTTAGAATAGGGTAGGGAATTTTTTATTTTGGGGGGCTTTGTTATTTTATTAGGGGGCTTAGAGTAGGTGTAATTAGTTTAAAATTGTTGTAATATTTTTCTTATGTTTGTAAATATTTTTTTATTTTCTGTAACTTAGTTCTTTTTTATTTTTTGTACTTTAGCTAGTTTATTTAATTGTATTTATTTGTAGGAATTGTGTTTAATTAATTTATTGATAGTGTAGTGTTAGGTTAATTGTAGGTAATTGTAGGTAGTTTATTTAATTATTTTATTGATAGGGTAGTGTTAGGTTTAATTATAACTTAGGGTAGGATTTATTTTACAGGTAAATTTGTTATTATTTTAACTAGGTAACTATTAAATAGTTCTTAACTATTTAATAGCTATTGTACCTGGTTAAAATAATTTCAAAGTTGCCTGTAAAATAAAAATTAATCCTAAAATAGCTATAATATAATTATAATTTATATTGTAGCTATATTAGGATTTATTTTACAGGTAAGTATTTAGCTTTAAATAGGAATAATTTATTTAATAAGAGTTAATTTATTTCGTTAGATTTAAATTATATTTAACTTAGGGGGGTGTTAGTGTTAGGGTTAGACTTAGCTTTAGGGGTTAATACATTTATTAGAATAGCGGCGAGATTGGGTCGGAAGATTAGGGGTTAATAATTGAAGTTAGGTGTCGGCGATGTTAGGGAGGGCAGATTAGGGGTTAATACTATTTATGATAGGGTTAGTGAGGCGGATTAGGGGTTAATACATTTATTATAGTAGCGCTCAGGTCCGCTCGGCAGATTAGGGGTTAATAAGTGTAGGCAGGTGTTGGCGACGTTGAGGGGGGCAGATTAGGGGTTAATAAATATAATATAGGGGTCGGCGATGTTAGGGGCAGCAGATTAGGGGTACATAGGGATAACGTAGGTGGCGGCGCTTTGCGGTCGGAAGATTAGGGGTTAATTATTTTAAGTAGCTGGCGGCGACGTTGTGGGGGGCAAGTTAGGGGTTAATAAATGTAATACAGGGGTCGGCGGGGTTAGGGGCAGCAGATTAGGGGTACATAAATATAACGTAGGTGGCGGTCGGCAGATTAGGGGTTAAAAATTTAAATTGAGTGGCGGCGGTGTGGGGGGACCTCGGTTTAGGGGTACATAGGTAGTTTATGGGTGTTAGTGTACTTTAGGGTACAGTAGTTAAGAGCTTTATGAACCGGCGTTAGCCAGAAAGCTCTTAACTCCTGCTATTTTCAGGCGGCTGGAGTTTTGTCGTTAGAGCTCTAACGCTCACTTCAGAAACGACTCTAAATACCAGCGTTAGAAAGATCCCATTGAAAATATAGGATACGCAAATGGCGTAGGGGGATCTGCGGTATGGAAAAGTCGCGGCTGTAAAGTGAGCGTTAGACCCTTTAATCACTGACTCCAAATACCAGCGGGCGGCCAAAACCAGCGTTAGGAGCCTCTAACGCTGGTTTTGACGGCTACCGCCGAACTCCAAATCTAGGCCTTAATGTGAGCAGCTTAATGTAAAAAGAGCTTAATGTACCAAAATTCACCTAAACATCGATCAATTGCCTTGAAACTTGGCACAAACTCAGTTTGTCACTTTCCAAACCTATCCTAGAAGTTTCATGGTATTTGGTTTCCCACAAGGCAAATGAGTGACATTAAACTTGTTTTTTGGGGAGCTTAATGTGGCTTAACGTACAAAATTGAACTTAGATCTTAACCAATTTCCCCCAAACTTCTCACAATATATTAATCTATCTATTCAAACATATTTTGAAAATTTCAGGAAATTTGATAAAACATACCAAAAGTTATTTGCATTTAACAATTTTTTTACAATCCTAAAACATTTAATGTGAGCAGCTTAATGTAAAAAGAGCTTAATGTACCAAAATTCTCCAAAACTTCAACCAATTGCCTTGAAACTTGGCACAAACTCAGTTTTTCACTTTCTGAACCTATCCTAGAAGTTTCATGGATTTTGGTTTCCCACAAGGCAAATGAGTGATATTAAGCTTGTTTTTTGGGGAGCTTAATGTGGCTTAATGAGTAAAAAAGTGGCCAAATGTTAATCAATTGCTGCATAATTTTGCACAACCCAAGATTTTCACTATCCAAGCCTATCCTAGAAGTTTCATGGATTTTGGAATTCCACAAGGGAAATGAGTGACTTTAAGCTTGTTTTTTGGGGTACTTAATGTGGCTTAACGTACAAAATTGAACTTAGATCTTAACCAATTTCCCCCAAACTTACCACAATACATTAATCTATCTATTCAAACATATTCTGAAAATTTCAGAACATTTGATAAAACATACCAAAAGTTATTTGAATTTAACAATTTTTGTACAATCCTAAAACATTTAATGTGAGCAGCTTAATGTAAAAAGAGCTTAATGTACCAAAATTCACCTAAACATCGATCAAATGCCTTGAAACTTGGCACAAACTCAGTTTGTCACTTTCCAAACCTATCCTAGAAGTTTCATGGTATTTGGTTTCCCACAAGGCAAATGAGTGACATTAAGCTTGTTTTTTGGGGAGCTTAATGTGGCTTAACGTACAAAATTGAACTTAGATCTTAACCAATTTCCCCCAAACTTCTCACAATATATTAATCTATCTATTCAAACATATTCTGAAAATTTCAGGAAATTTGATAAAACATACCAAAAGTTATTCGCATTTAACAATTTTTTTACAATCCTAAAACATTTAGGGGGGTAGTTATCAAGCAGTCTACTTTTCTGCCTTCGCCGGCCCAATACGCCCGCCTAAGCTCGCCTACCTTCGCCGCCGCGGACCTTGAATACGTTCGCCTAAGTTATCAAAAAAAGCTGTCAAAAAGCAGCGGGGCGATGAGCAGCGGACTGTGAGAGTTATCACTCATCCGATCTCGCTGCCCTTCGGCTTTTTCCCAGCTTTATTGCTAGCCTGTCACTAAGCACTCAAACTAAACTACGCTGTTCTATCCCTATACCGGCGCCCCCGGAGCCCCCCACAACTAAATAAAGTTACTAACCCCTAAACCGCCGCTCCTAGACCCTGCCGCAACTCTTATAAATGTATTAACCCCTAAACCGCCGCTCCTAGACCCTGCCGCAACTCTTATAAATGTATTAACCCCTAAACCGCCGCTCCCGGACACCGCTGCCACCTACATTATACCTAGTATCCCTATCCTTCCCCTCCCTACACCGTCGCCCTCTATAATAAAGTTATTAACCCCTCTCTTGCTGATCCCGCACCTCTCCGCAACTAAATAAATAGTTTAACCCCTAAACCGCCGCTCCCTGAACCCGCCGCAACCTATATTAAACCTATTAACCCCTATCCTGCCCCCCCTACACCGTCGCCACCTATAATAAATTTATTAACCCCTATCCTGCCCCCCACTACGCCGCCGCCACTGTAATAAAATTATTAACCCCTAAACCTAAGTCTAACCCTAACGCCCCCCTAACTTAAATATTAATTAAATAAATCTAAATAATATTTTTATTATTAACTAAATTAATCCTATTTAAAACTAAATACTTACCTATAAAATAAACCCTAATATAGCTACAATATAAACAATAATTATATTCTAGCTATCTTAGGATTTATTTTTATTTTACAGGTACCTTTCAATTTATTTTAACTAGGTACAATAGCTATTAAATAGTTATTAACTATTTAATAGCTTACCTAGCTAAAATAAACAGAAATTTACCTGTAAAATAAATCCTAACCTAAGTTACAATTACACCTAACACTACACTATACTTTAATAAATTATTCCTATTTAAAACTAAATACTTACCTGTAAAATAAACCCTAATATAGCTACAATATAAATAATAATTATATTGTAGCTATCTTAGTATTTATATTTATTTTACAGGTAACTTTGTATTTATTTTAGCTAGTTTGAATAGTTATTAAATAGTTATTAACTATTTAATAACTACCTAGCTAAAAGAAATACAAAATTACCTGTAAAATAAATCCTAACCTAAGTTACAATTAAACCTAATACTACACTATCATTAAATTAATTAAATAAATTACCTACAAATAACTACAATTAAATACAATTACATAAACTAACTAAAGTACAAAAAATAAAAAAGCTAAGTTACAAAAAATAAAAAAATAAGTTACAAACATTTTAAAAATATTACAACATTTTTAAGCTACTTACACCTAATCTAAGCCCCCTAATAAAATAACAAACCCCCCAACATAAAAAATGCCCTACCCTATTCTAAATTAAATAAAGTTCAAAGCTCTTTTACCTTACCAGCCCTTAAAAGGGCCATTTGTGGGGGCATGCCCCCAAAAGTTCAGCTCTTTTGCCTGTAAAAGAAAAATACAACCCCCCCCAACATTAAAACCCACCACCCACATACCCCTAATCTAACCCAAACCCCCCTTACAAAAACCTAACACTAATCCCCTGAAGATCATCCTACCTTGTCTTCACTCAGCCGAGCACCGATGGAACCGAAGTGGACATCCGGAGCAGAAGAAGTTAATCCTCCAAGCGGCACTGAAGAAATCTTCCATCCGATGAAGTCATCATCCAGGCGGCGCTGAAGAAGTCTTTGATCCGGCCGATGTCATCTTCCAAGAGGCGCTGAAGAGGTCTTCTATCCGGGCGATGTCATCTTCCAAGCCGGGTCTTGAATCTTCCTCCCGCCGACGCGGAACCTCCTTCTTCACCGACGGACTGCGACGAATGAAGGCTCCTTTAAGGGACGTCATCCAAGATGGCGTCCCCTCAATTCCGATTGGCTGATAGGATTCTATCAGCCAATCGGAATTAAGATAGGAAAAATCTGATTGGCTGATGGAATCAGCCAATCAGATTGAGCTCGCATTCTATTGGCTGTTCCGATCAGCCAATAGAATGCAAGCTCAATCTGATTGGGTGATTGGATCAGCCAATCGGATTGAACTCTATTCTGATTGGCTGATTCCATCAGCCAATCAGAATATTCCTACCTTAATTCCGATTGGCTGATAGAATCCTATCAGCCAATCAGAATTCGAGGGACGCCATCTTGGATGACGTCCCTTAAAGGAACCGTCATTCTGCAGTTGGACGTCACCGGAAGAAGATGGGTCCGCGGTGCAGGTCTTCAGGATGGAGCCGGTCGTCATCGGATGAAGATAGAAGATGCCGCTTGGATCAAGATGGTTGCCGGTCCGGATCGCCTCTTCTTCCCGGATAGGATGAAGACTTTGGAGCCTCTTCTGGACCTCTTCAGGCACCGGATGATGGATCGCCAACCCCCGCTTGGGTTGGATGAAGATTTTGGAGCCAGGACGGATCGGTGATACCTGGTGAGGTGAAGACAAGGTAGGATGATCTTCAGGGGCTTAGTGTTAGGTTTATTTAAGGGGGGTTTGGGTTAGATTAGGGGTATGTGGGTGGTGGGTTGTAATGTTGGGGGGGGGTATTGTATTTTTTTTTTTTTACAGGCAAAAGAGCTGAACTTCTTGGGGCATGCCCCGCAAAGGGCCCTGTTCAGGGCTGGTAAGGTAAAAGAGCTTTTAACTTTAGTAATTTAGAATAGGGTAGGAGATTTTTTATTTTGCGGGGCTTTGTTGTTTTATTAGGGGGCTTAGAGTAGGTAAAATTAGTTTAAAATTGTTGTAATATTTTTCTTATGTTTGTAGATATTTTTTTATTTTTTGTAACTTAGTTCTTTTTTATTTTTTGTACTTTAGCAAGTTTATTTATGTGTATTTATTTGTAGGAATTGTATTTAATTAATTTATTGATAGTGTAGTGTTAGGTTAATTGTAGGTAATTGAAGGTATTTTATTTAATTAATTTATTGATAGTATAGTGTTAGTTTTAATTGTAACTTAGGTTAGGATTTATTTTACAGGTAAATTTGTAATTATTTTAACTATTTTAGCTATTAAATAGTTCTTAACTATTTAATAGCTATTGTACCTGGTTAAAATAAATACAAAGTTACCTGTAAAATAAATATTAATCCTAAAATAGCTATAATATAAATATAATTTATATTGTAGCTATATTAGGATTTATTTTACAGGTAAGTATTTAGCTTTAAATAGGAATAATTTATTTAATAAGAGTTAATTTATTTCGTTAGATTTAAATTATATTTAACTTAGGGGGGTGTTAGTGTTAGGGTTAGATTTAGCTTTAGGGGTTAATCCATTTATTAGAATAGCGGTGAGCTCCGGTCGGCAGATTAGGGGTTAATAATTGAAGTTAGGTGTCGGCGATGTTAGGGAGGGCAGATTAGGGGTTAATACTATTTAATATAGGGTTAGTGAGGCAGATTAGGGGTTAATAACTTTATTATAGTAGCGCTCAGGTCCGGTCGGCAGATTAGGGGTTAATAAGTGTAGGCAGGTGGATGTGACGTTGTGGGGGGCAGATTAGGGGTTAATAAATATAATACAGGGGTCGGCGATGTTAGGGAACCAGATTAGGGGTACATAGGGATAATGTAAGTAGCGGCGGTTTACGGAGCGGCAGATTAGGGGTTAAAAATAATATGCAGGGGTCAGCGATAGCGGGGGCGGCAGATTAGGGGTTAATAAGTGTAAGGTTAGGGGTGTTTAGACTCGGGGTACATGTTAGAGTGTTAAGTGCAGACGTAGGAAGGGTTACCGCATAGCAAACAATGGGGCTGCGTTAGGAGCTGAACGCGGCTTTTTTGCAGGTGTTAGGTTTTTTTTCAGCTCAAACAGCCCCATTGTTTCCTATGGGAGAATCGTGCACGAGCACGTTTTTGAGGCTGGCCGCGTCCGTAAGCAACTCTGGTATTGAGAGTTGAAGCTGCGTTAAAAATGCTCTACGCTCCTTTTTGGAGCCTAACGCAGCCTTTATGTGGACTCTCGATACCAGAGTTATTTTTATGGTGCGTCCAGAAAAAAGCCGGCGTTAGTTTTTCGGGTCGTTACCGACAAAACTCCAAATCTAGGCATAAATGTTTTAGGATTGTAAAAAAATAGTTAAATGTGAATAACTTTTGGTATGTTTTATCAAATTTTCTTAAATTTTCAGAATATGTTTGAATCCGTAGATTAATGTATTTTGGTAAATTTGGTTGAAATTGGTTAACATCTAAGTTCAATTTTGTACGTTAAGCCACATTAAGCTCCCCAAAAAACAAGCTTAATGTCACTCATTTGCCTTGTGGAATTCCAAAATCCATGAAACTTCTAGGATAGGCTTGGATAGTGGAAATCTTGGGTTGTGCAAAATTATGCAGCAATTGATTAACATTTGGCCACTTTTTTACTCATTAAGCTACATTAAGCCATTTTCACATTAAATGTTTTAGGATGTCCCCTAAAAAAGGACTAAGAGTCTATAGAAGATGTGCTACCTCAAAGTTGGCACTTAAGCCTTTTCGGGTATAGACTGTCCAGTTAAAAAAATCCATTTGTATTCGTCTTTAAGTAGCTTTTTTTCAAAGTTACCTCCCCTCCAATTTTTTTCCACTATTTGCAATCCCATATATTTCATCGCTCTTACATCTCCATTGTGTTTTTCTGCAAAGTGTTTATAGTGGGGGACATCTAAATTCTTATCTTCAATTTTGAGGAGATGTTCCCTGATTCGATCTGGTAAGGGTCTACTGGTTTGTCCTATGTACTGTAGACCACAGGTGCATTCGAAGAGGTAAATGACACCTCTATCTTTACATCTTATCATCTGGTTGACTCTGAATTTTTCTTTTGAGACGAAAGATTGGAGAGAGTCTTTCTTAAGGCCATGCTTACAGGCCTTATACTTGAAGCATGGAAATAAGCCTTTCAAAAATCCCCTTGCACTCCTGTTACTATACTGGCTTTCTTATTTTTCATGGCACTTGGTGCCAGGATTGTTTTCAGATTTTGCGATCTTCTATAGATGAAGTGTGTTTTTTTGCTTATCTTCTCCCCTATGATGTTATTTTCTCTTAAAACGTCCCAATGTCTCCTTATTATCCTTTCAATTTTATGTTTGTCTTGACTATATTCTGCGATAAAGGGAACATCCAGAATGTTTGAGTCGACAGATGTTTCTTTTATCTTATAGTTGAGTAGTGACTTCCTGTCAATTTTCTCAACTTCTTCTAAGGTTTTATTAACCTCACTCATATTATAACCTTTTTCTTTAAAACATTCTAATAGAAGTTTAGATTGTTTATTCCAGTCTTCCATTTCGTAGCAGTTTTTTTCATGTGAGCATAATTTCATATATGCCCAGACTAGATGTTTTAGTTTGCTATAGCTCTTTTTCACTTTCTTTACAGGTTTTTTATATGCTTCAATGCTATTTTTGAAAAGAAGTTTAACGCTGTTTAGCCCTCTGGATCCCCAAGGCATTCCGTCTACTATAGCGCATCCTCGACTGACCATTGACCCTTATCAGACATACCAGCCCGAGTTTTTCACTGAATCAGGTGAGCATATTTTCATATATGCCCAGACTAGATGTTTTTGTTTGCTATAGCTCTTTTTAGCTTTCTTTACAGGTTTTTATATGCTTCAACACTATTTTTGAAAAGAAGTTCAACGCTGTTTAGCCATCTGGATCCCCAAGGCATTTCACCTACTATAGCGCATCCTCGTTCTAAAGATATTGTTTATATCAAAGACTCTTTTTTTCCGGTGTACACCATATGTTGATAATATTATCACTACTATCTTCGATACCTATGTCACTTTTTATCGATGACCCATGATATATGCTATGTGAAGAATATTGTTTATTTGTTCATACACCTATTGTAACATACATAGTAGATAAGGTTGAAAAAAAGACTGAAGTCCATCGAGTTCAACCTATACAAATCTAAAATACTTACAAAAAGCTCCAGTTAAGCTTAAATAACCCCATTAAAATGTGACCCATTTAATACTAGCAATCATATCCATGAATTTTGTTAGTATACAGAAACTTATCCAGACTATTTTTAAATGTATCTATGGTATTGGCATTCACTACCTCCTTTGGTAATGAGTTCCACAATTTTATTGCTCTCACAGTGAAAAAACGTTTCCGTTGCAGGAGATTAAATCTCCTTTCCTCCAACCTTAAATTATGACCTCTTGTCAGAAACAATTTTCTTGGAATAAACAGAGCTTCTGCCATCTCTGTATATGGGCCTTGAATATATTTATATAAAGTAATCATGTCACCTCTCAAGCGCCTTTTTTCTAAAGAAAACAGACCCAGTTTGGCTAGCCTCTCCTCATAGGTTAATTTCTCCAATCCCCTTATTAGCTTTGTGGCCCTTCTCTGAACTTTTTCTAGTTCTGCAATATCTTTTTTAGCAATTGGTCCCCAGAACTGCACTCCAAACTCAAGGTGAGGTCTTACCAGGGCTTTATATAATGACAGAATTATGCTTTCCTCCCTTGAATCAATACCTCTTTTAATACATGCTAGTATCTTATTAGCCTTTGAAGCCGCTGCCCTGCATTGTGCACCCATCTTTAGCTTGTTATCTATTACTACTCCCAAATCCCTTTCCTCCTGTGTTTGGCTAAGTCTTGTCCCATTTAAAAAATACGTAGCCTGCTTATTTTTACTTCCAAAATGTAGAACCTTGCATTTTTCCGTATTAAATCTCATTTTCCATTCACTTGCCCATAGTTCTAATTTTAGCAAATCCCTTTGTAAAGACAGTTCGTCCTGCTCTGACCTTATGACCTTACTTAACTTAGTATCATCTGCAAAAATAGAGATGTCGCTATTTAATCCTTGCTCCAAGTCATTTATAAAAATATTAAAAAGAACAGGGCCCAGTACTGATCCCTGGGGGACGCCACTGATTACCTTTGTCCAATCTGAGTATGATCCATTTACTACTACTCGTTGCTCCCTATCTTTTATCCAGTTATTTATCCATGAGCTAACATTTTCAGCTATTCCCAGTCCCTTAATTTTGTGCATTAATCTCTCATGTGGCACTGTATCAAATGCCTTTGCAAAATCTAAGTATATCACATCCACTGATTCCCCTTTATCTATATTTTGACTTACTTCCTCGTAGAATCTAATCAGATTAGTTTGACATGATCTATTTCTCCTAAAGCCATGCTGATTAGAACTCATAATCTTGTTTACACGAATATGCTCATCAATATAATCCCTTATAATCCCTTCAAATATCTTCCCCACTATTGATGTCAGACTAACTGGTCTATAGCTTCCTGGATCATCCCTGCTTCCCTTTTTGAAGAGTGGCACCACATCAGCTTTACGCCAATCCTGGGGTACCATGCCTGAGGATAATGAGTCTTGAAAAATTAAGAGTAAAGGTTTGTCTATAACAGTGCTAAGTTCCCTCAACACCCTTGGGTGTATTCCATCTGGGCCTGGAGTTTTATTTACCTTAATATTTTCCAGTTTTTTCCTGATATCCTCTAAACAAAACCCAGTTAGTGGTATGGACTGGCATGTTCTATTATGTTCAAAAGTATCATTCAATGGTTCTTCTCTTGTGTATACTGAAGAAAAAAACTGGTTTAGTACCTCAGCCTTCTCCCTGTCATTATTTATCATGCTACCCTCCACACATTTTAATGTACCTATATTATCCTTCTTAGATTTTTTGCTATTTATGTACTTAAAGAACCTTTTAGGGTTAGACTTAGAATCCTTAGCAATTAATTTTTCATTTTCAATTTTGGCTAATTTGATTGCTTTTTTGCATGCTTTGTTACATTCCTTATAAATATTGTATGCTGAGTCTGTACTATTTTCTTTTAATAATTTAAATGCCCTACGTTTTTTCCTAATTTCTCTTAACACATTTTTATTTAGCCATAATGGCTTTGTTTTTTTATTTTTACTTTTATAACCATATGGTATGTGTTGATATGTATATTTATTTAACACATTTTTAAATATTATCCATTTATTCTCTGTATTTTTATTAGAAAATACATTGTCCCAATTTATATTATTTAATGATTTCCTTAAATCGTTGAATTTTGCTTTCTTGAAATTAAAAGTCTTAGTTAAGCCTTTAAAACACTGCATTTGAAAATAGATTTCAAATGTGACCATGTTATGATCACTGTTACCCAAATGTTCTTTAACTTCTATGTTTGATATTATATCTGTATTGTTTGATAGCACTAAATCCAATATAGCTTTACTCCTAGTTGGCTCCTCTATTAATTGTGACAAGAAGTTATCCCTGAGAACATTTAAAAATCTATCCCCCTTAGCTGAATTACTAGTTTCATTGGCCCAGTTTATATCAGGGTAGTTAAAATCTCCCATAATTACAGCACTGTTATTAGCAGCCTTACCTATTTGGATAAGTAGTTGAGTTTCCTCCGGGTCACTAATGTTGGGAGGCTTGTAGCATGTTCCTAGTAATATTTTTTTAGGATTTTTCCCCCCACTCTTTATTTCAACCCACAGGGTCTCTACATTGTCACTTGTATCATAAATATCTTCCCTTATTGTAGGTTTAAGGTTAGGTTTAATATACATGCAGATTCCTCCACCCCTTTTATTATTCCTGTCCCTCCTAAATAATGTATACCCCTCTAAGTTAACTGCCCAGTCATGTGAATCATCCCACCAAGTTTCAGTTATACTGATAACATCATAGTCCTCTTCTGCAACTAAGAGCGTCAGCTCCCCCATTTTACCTGTCATGCTTCTTGCATTTGTTGTCATACATTTAATTTTCATGTGCTTTCTGCTGCTACTTGGTGTGCTTTCCTTTATATTTTCTAATGTGACATTTCTTAAGTCATCCCTTCCTTGAGATATTAAGGGATTGTCATATTCACAGACTGATCTCTCTGTTCTATTTTGTTCTAACTGACCCTCCCCCCCTTTGCCTAGTTTAAAAGGTTCTCTAAACGTGCTACCATCCTTTCCCCCAACACACCTGCACCCATGTCATTCAGGTGCAATCCATCCTTACTGTACAAATTGTACCCTAGTGAAAAATCAGCCCAGTGTTCTAAAAAGTCAAACCCCTCATTTTTACACCATGTCTTTAGCCATGAATTAACAGACCTTAACTCCTTCTGCCTTACTGAATTAGCACACGGCACTGGTAATATCTCAGAAAATATTACTTTGGAGGTCCTTGCTTTAAGCTTGCTACCTAACTCCCTGAAGTCATTTTTTAGGACTCTCCATCTCCCACCGATTCCTTCATTAGTACCAATATGCACCATGACTGCAGGATCAGACCCACATCCCTCTAACAATCTATCAATACGCTCCACAATATGCCTAACACGAGCCCCTGGAAGACAGCAAACTGTTCTATGTAAAGGGTCTGGATGACAAATTACCCTATCAACCTTCCTAATAATAGAGTCTCCTACCACCAACATCTGCCTCTGGCCCTGACTTGTATGCCCCTCTTCCATGACTGAAGGACTGCCCACCATAGTATGCTCCTCTTCTACAGCTAAAGGACTGTTCACTATACTAGGCAACACAGCCCTCTCTGACACTGCCACCCCTGAACTGATATCCCCAACATCTTCACTTAATCTTGCAAATCTATTGGGGTGTACCAGCTCAGAACTGGCCTGTCTCTTCCGCTTACTTCGCCCTCTTACTGTGACCCAGCTACATCCTGGAGTCTCCTCATCTGAATCCTCCCCATTCCCACTGCTGGAACCATTAACAACCAGCTCAGTCCTATCCATTTCCCTTTCAAGTGTCTGAATTTCATGTAGTGTTGCAATTCGTTCCTCCAGATCCCCAATACGAGTTTCTAAAGAGACAATATGCTCGCACTTGCCACAAACATATAATCCCAGAAGCGGCTGCTCCAGTGATGCAAACATGTGGCAAGCTGTACACTGAATGAGATTCTCACACATTCTTAATAAAAGGTTTAACTTAAAAGTATAAAATATATTTCCCCTTGATTACCCCAAAACCTTGTTTGCCTAACTACCTTGGTTAGCTAACTATAATACTTAAACAGACAATCTTACTTTAACAGAGAATCAATACAGCAACCCTTAAAGAGCAAGCTCCCAGAGTAAATGTGCTAAATTTATAATCTAGCTAGGCCCAAACAGCTGCAGTCGGTTTAAATTTTAAATGTTATGCCTAAATATTCAGCTGAATATTAGCAGCATATTAGATTCTCTTAGATTGGCCAATCCATTTCTCTTTTTGTATACAACGTATATTGCACCTTCAGATTTACCTATGTGTTTATCCGAACATATGTTCATTCTAGCATCGATTTGATTTTAAAGTATTTTAGATTCAGATCCCCAGGTTAACACAACGAATACTTACATTGCCTCAAAACTTTTTTTTTTTAACTTAACACTTTAGGATATATCCGCCTGGTATATCACTTTTGACTATTTCTTCTTCTTTTTTTAGCACACTTACCACACAAACTCTAGATAAAGTTCTAGTCTAAAACAAACTGTTCTCTCCAGCGCTTTTTTAACTGATCACTTACAACGTGTCGCATTTACACTTATCCGCAAACAACTATATTAACAGCTCCAAGTGTAATAACACTACAGCCCGTTTATTCAAGCCCAACAGCTGCACCACTAGTTATCGTTTAACAGCTGTCATGCCAGCTTACCATACTATTATCTCTCCAGACATATACATTATATAGTCACATCCTCTAGTAGACTAGAAGTAGTAGTAGTCCTCTTGAGTACACAACACTGTTCTGTTCTCCAGCAGACACTTTATTTATTCTAGTACACATATCCTGAAACAATACTGTTTCCTTTTCTCTTCTTTTGCAACATTAGTTGCAACATTTTTCATTATAATAACAAAACGACCATTTGCTATAAATGCAATCCATCTGATACATACAAAACAGTCCTATTTGTGAATATATTCGTCTAGATTACGAGTTGTGCGTTAGGGTAAAAAAGCAGGTCCTAACACTGCTTTTTTACTACCGCTGCTATTACGAGTCTTGAAAGTTTAGGGGCACCGCACACTTCTTTGGCCTTACCGCAAATGACTTACGTAAACTTCGTAAAGTCTTTTTTCTATGGGACTTCCATAGTGCTGATATTACGAGTCTGTCCTGGGAGGCCAAAAAGTGAGCGGTACACCCTACCCTGTCAAGAGTGCTAACGCATTTAAAAGTCAGTAGTTATGAGTTTTACATTGCAATTCCGTAACATAAAACTCATAACTAAAGTGCTAAAAAGTACACTAACACCCATAAACTACCTATTAACCCCTAAACTGAGGCATCACAAACACTAAAATAAAATTATTAACCCCTAATCTGCCGCTCCAGACACCGCCACCACCTACATTATATGTATGAACTCCTAATCTGCTGACCCCAACATAGCCGACACCTACCTTATATTTATTAACCCCTAATCTGCCGCCCCCAATGTTGCCGCCACCTACCTACACTTATTTACCCCTAATCTGCCGCCCCCAACGTCGCCGCCACTATAATAAACATATTAACCCCTAAACCGACGCACTCCCGCCTCGCAAACATTAGTTAAATATCATTAACCACTAATCTGACGGCCCTAACATCGCCGCCACTTACCTACATTTATTAACCCCTAATCTACCGCCCCCAATGTCGCTGTCACTATATTAAAGTTATTAACCCCTAAACCTAAGTCTAACCCTAAACCTAACACACCCTAACTTAAATATAATTTAAATAAATCTAAATAAATATTCCTATCATTAAATAAATTATTCCTATTTAAAACTAAATACTTACCTATAAAATAAACCCTAAGGCCTAGATTTAGAGTTGGGCGGTAGCCGTCAAAACCAGCGTTTTTACCGGCTCCTAACGCTGGTTTTTACCGCCCTATGGTATTTGGAGTCAGTCATTAAAGGGTCTAACGCTCACTTTTCAGCCGTGACTTTTCCATACCGCAGATCCTCTTACGTCAATTGCGTATCCTATCTTTTCAATGGGATCTTTCTAACTCTGGTATTTAGAGTCGTGGCTGAAGTGAGCATTAGAAATCTAACGACAAAACTCCAGCCGCAGAAAAAAGTCAGTAGTTAAGAGCTTTCTGGGCTAACGCCGGTTTATAAAGCTCTTAACTACTGTGCTCTAAAGTACACTAACACCCATAAACTACCTATGTACCCCTAAACCAAGGTCCCCCCACATCGCCGCCACTCGATTAAATATTTTTAACCCCTAATCTGCCGACCGCCACCTACGTTATACTTATGTACCCCTAATCTGCTGCCCCTATCACCGCCGACCCCTATATTATATTTATTAACCCCTAACCTGCCCCCCATAACGTTGCCACCAGCTACCTACAATAATTAACCCCTAATCTGCCGCTCCGTAAACCGCCGCTACCTACATTATCCCTATGTACCCCTAATCTGCTGCCCCTAACACCGCCGACCCCTATATTATATTTATTAACCCCTAATCTGCCCCCCTCAACGTTGCCTCCACCTGCCTACACTTATTAACCCCTAATCTGCCGAGCGGACCGAACCACTACTATAATAAAGTTATTAACCCCTAATCCGCCTCACTCCCGCCTCAATAACCCTATAATAAATAGTATTAACCCCTAATCTGCCCTCCCTAACATCGCCGACACCTAACTTCAATTATTAACCCCTAATCTGCCGACTGAATCTCGCCGCTACTGTAATAAATGGATTAACCCCTAAAGCTAAGTCTAACCCTAACCCTAACACCCCCCTAAGTTAAATATAATTTAAATCTAACGAAATAAATTAACTCTTATTAAATAAATTATTCCTATTTAAAGCTAAATACTTACCTGTAAAATAAACCCTAATATAGCTACAATATAAATTATAATTATATTATAGCTATTTTAGGATTTATATTTATTTTACAGGTAACTTTGTATTTATTTTAACCAGGTACAATAGCTATTAAATAGTTAAGAACTGGGGGCGTGTCTGGGCCGGGGCTGAAGATGGCCGCAAAAACTGGTAGCTCTAGCTGAAACATTTACATTCCACCGTGTAACTACTAAATTCTAAGCCATCCAACTTGAATTTGTACCCTAACAAGCAGGGGATATTTCACTGGATTAGAGGAGACCACTCTCTGTGTGTTACAGGGCTATCCAGACCGGACCGCTGGGGACCTTGGTGGCCCTGCTCAAGGGATAGGCCTCAGCACCCTCCCCGGGGTACCGGGTAAATAGTAGATAATCTTACATCCACTCTCACTAACTTATCATGGAGGCATTCTACCTTGCTGTCAAGGCTCTAATGGACGAGCGGGAAAAACAAATTTGTCAGAGAATTGACCAAATCCTTTTACAGCAGCCCGCACTACTCTCGAGTAATGATGCAGCTCCACATAGTGAAACATTGCTAAGAGATATGCGTCTTCCTATATCCCATGGATTGAATTTAAAGAACTGCCCGGCTGAGATGGAAACTGGGGAACTAGTGAGAGGTTCACCCACTGCTGACTCCTCTACTAGGGCCACGGAGGATCATGATCTTGAGCTGTTTGTTCAGGTTGGGGGAGATGGTGGTCCCACTGCCGTTGCCTGTCCCGTGGGCTGCCTGTTACCTACCTGGGGACATGCGGCCGGCCTCCCCGGGTGGGGGATGGGGCCTCCCGGAGCAAGATTTTCCAAGGACAGCAGTGGCCTAGCTTGGGGGGGGGGGCGCCAGCTTACCGATGCCTGTGCTTGGGTGAACATTGATGTCCGGGCTGGAATCGGATAAATTTGGGAACTTTGCCTTGCCTCCGGGTGGGGACTGCATTCCTGTGATATCCTCGTTTTTCCCTGCATATGCTAATGATGGCCTCTGGGTCTGATATGCCATTTAAAAGAGACTTGCAGTTTCACCTGGACTACAGGATCTTAATCATCGGTCCCACGCAACTGGCTTTAATTGCTATGCATATAGTTTGTAACAAGCCTTGTATATGTTCCTTTTACATGTTAATATCTACAAGTATGTGCTTACACCAGGATCAGGTTTAAATTTAATTTCAGTTCATTGAATAGCTTGGCGCTATATACCTTGAACAGTTTAATGATACAAGCTACAGATATATGTCAGCGTCATATATATTTTTCTGATTACTATTTTTGCCATAAAAACCTGAATGTGAAGTGTTTCAGTTAATTCAGCATATTATGGGCCACTTGTAGGGTACATGAGGCTAGAGTTTTAGGTTCTAGATTATTTACTAAAAGGAGTTGTGTGCAATACTTTTGTGTGAGAGATGGCTAACTTAGACTCCTAGCCGTTGCCTACGGGATAGTCACTTCCGGCTCTTCCCTGCTACTCCACATCACATATTATAATGTTAAGACAGCCTATCCATGGCTTCATAAATAGAACCAGCTGTATTATGATTATCAGACCTGATAAGTTACCAGTGTGCATAATCCTGTGTAAGATTTTTTTTTAATTTTTTTTTTTGTGTGCAAATGCCCCTGTTTATGTATACCACATAAGTTATGATGCTCAAGCTAAAGTCAGCCGCATGTATACTTTATGATTAATTGATGTTGTGTAGCACTTCTAAATATAGCTTAATCATAAGGTCTAATATGCTCCACAGCCATGTAATACTATTATAACTGCATTTACCATAGAATAGACAACTCACAGTTCGTATGTGCTGTATAGTGGCACAGGTACGCAGTTTATGCTTACTTGGTTACATGCATGCCCCTGAAAATTGCTTAGAAGATTAATACTCTTTGTGCATATATGTCCTGATGTGAATGTTACGAACACTCGAAGGCCTATTTTTCATTTAGAACCCTATATGACAGCCAGGCCGTTTGACTATTATTGTTAATCCACTTAATGGTGTTCTAGTTAACATGTACTTATATTGTGCATATATGTTCTGTTGTGTATGATATGGACACCTAAAGGCCTACTTTTTATTTAGTATCCTACATGAAAGTTAGGCCGTTTGACTACTACTTGTAAATCTACTTAAAGATGTTCAAGCTAATATGTACTTATATTAAAAAAAAAAGAGGTGCCACTCATGGCTTGTTATATCTTCCTACTGGTTAGGATCTAATATTGTTTATGGTCACTAGGACATGTCTTCTGTATTTGATACATGAGATTCAATGTTGATGATAGGCATGTTGCCATGACAAATATAAATGTTTGTATTTGTTTACCATTGCTACCTCAATAAAAAATATTTAAAAAAAAAAATAGTTAAGAACTATTTAATAGCTAAAATATTTAAAATAATTACAAAATTACCTGTAAAATAAATCCTAACCTAAGTTACAATTAAACCTAACACTACACTATCAATAAATAAATTAAATAAAATACCTACAATTACCTACAATTAAACCTAACACTACACTATCAATACATTAATTAAATACAATACCTACAAATAACTACAATTAAATAAACTAACTAAAGTACAAAAAATAAAAAAGAACTAAGTTACAAAAAATAATAAAATATTTACAAACATTAGAAAAATATTACAACAATTTTAAACTAATTACACCTACTCTAAGCCCCCTAATAAAATTACAAAGCCCCCCAAAATAAAAAAATGCCCTACCCTATTCTAAATTAAAAAAGTTCAAAGCTCTTTCACCTTACCAGCCCTGAACAGGGCCCTTTGTGGGGCATGCCCCAAGAAATTCAGCTCTTTTGCCTGTAAAAAAACACATACAATACCCCCCCCCAACATTACAACCCACCACCCACATACCCCTAATCTAACCCAAACCCCCCTTAAATAAACCTAACACTAAGCCCCTGAAGATCTTCCTACCTTATCTTCACCTCACCGGGCATCACCGATCGGTCCTGGCTCCAAAATCTTCATCCAACCCAAGCAGGGGCTGGCGATCCATAATCCTGCGGCTGAAGAGGTCCAGAAGAGGCTCCAAAGTCTTCATCCTATCCGGGAAGAAAAGGCGATCCAGACCGGCAACCATCTTGATCCAAGTGGCATCTTCTATCTTCATCCGATGAGGAACGGCTCCATCGTGAAGACCTCCAGCGCGGATCAATCTTCTTCCGATGACGTCCAACTGAAGAATGACGGTTCCTTTAAGGGACGTCTTCCA
Organism: Bombina bombina; assembly: GCF_027579735.1. Taxonomy (NCBI): domain Eukaryota; kingdom Metazoa; phylum Chordata; class Amphibia; order Anura; family Bombinatoridae; genus Bombina; species Bombina bombina. Next base: position 1,484,673,799 of record NC_069499.1, on the reverse strand, counting down.
AGATGGCATCCCTCAAATTCCGATTGGCTGATTCTATCAGCCAATCGGAATTAAGGTAGGAAAATTCTGATTGGCTGATGGAATCAGCCAATCAGAATCAAGTTCAATCCGATTGGCTGATCCGATCAGCCAATCAGATTGAGCTCGCATTCTATTGGCTGATCAGAACAGCCAATAGAATGCAAGCTCAATCTGATTGGCTGATCGGATCAGCCAATCGGATTGAACTTGATTCTGATTGGCTGATTCCATCAGCCAATCAGAATTTTCCTACCTTAATTCCGATTGGCTGATAGAATCCTATCAGCTAATCGGAATTCGAGGGACGCCATCTTGGAAGACGTCCCTTAAAGGAACCGTCATTCTTCAGTTGGACGTCGGAGGAAGAAGATTGATCCGCGCTGGAGGTCTTCACGATGGAGCCGTTCCTCATCGGATGAAGATAGAAGATGCCGCTTGGATCAAGATGGTTGCCGGTCTGGATCGCCTCTTCTTCCCGGATAGGATGAAGACTTTGGAGCCTCTTCTGGACCTCTTCAGCTGCAGGATTATGGATCGCCAGCCCCCGCTTGGGTTGGATGAAGATTTTGGAGCCAGGACCGATCGGTGATACCCGGTGAGGTGAAGATAAGGTAGAAAGATCTTCAGGGGCTTAGTGTTAGGTTTATTTAAGGGGGGTTTGGGTTAGATTAGGGGTATGTGGGTGGTGGGTTGTAATGTTGGGGGGGGAGGTATTGTATGTGTTTTTTTTACAGGCAAAAGAGCTGAATTCTTTGGGGCATGCCCCGCAAAGGGCCCTTTTCAAGGCTGGTAAGGTAAAAGAGCTTTGAACTTTTTTAATTTAGAATAGGGTAGGGCATTTTTTTATTTTTGGGGTCTTTGTTATTTTATTAGGGGGCTTAGAGTAGGTGTAATTAGTTTAAAATTGTTGTAATATTTTTCTAATGTTTGTAAATATTTTATTATTTTTTGTAACTTAGTTCTTTTTTATTTTTTGTACTTTAGTTAGTTTATTTAATTGTAGTTATTTGTAGGTATTGTATTTAATTAATGTATTGATAGTGTAGTGTTAGGTTTAATTGTAGATAATTGTAGGTAGTTTATTTAATTTATTTATTGATAGTGTAGTGTTAGGTTTAATTGTAACTTAGGTTAGGATTTATTTTACAGGTAATTTTGTAATTATTTTAACTATTTTAGCTATTAAATAGTTCTTAACTGTTTAATAGCTATTGTTCCTGGTTAAAATAAATACAAAGTTACCTGTAAAATAAATATAAATCCTAAAATAGCTATAATATAATTATAATTTATATTGTAGCTATATTAGGGTTTATTTTACAGGTAAGTATTTAGCTTTAAATAGGAATAATTTATTTAATAAGAGTTAATTTATTTCGCTAGATTTAAATTATATTTAATTTAGGGGTGTGTTAGGGTTAAAGTTAGACTTAGCTTTAGGGGTTAATAAATTTATTAGAGTAGCGGTGAGCTCCTGTCGGCAGATTAGGGGTTAATACTTGCAGTTAGGTGTCGGCAATGTTAGGGAGGGCAGATTAGGGGTTAATACTATTTATTATAGGGTTATTGAGGCGGGAGTGAGGCGGATGTATTGGGTGTATTGGGTGAGAGCTAACTGCCGTTTTAAGGGTAATGCCCATCCAAATGCCCTTTTCAGGGCAATGGGGAGCTTAGGTTTTTATTAGCTAGCATTTTATTTGGGGGGTTGGTTGTGTGGGTGGTAGGTTTTACTGTTGGGGGTGTTGTTTGTATTTTGTTCAGGTAAAAGAGCTGATTACTTTGGGGCAATGCCCCGCAAAAGGCCGTTTTAAGGGCTATTGGTAGTTTAGTTTAGTTTAGGCTAGGGTTTTTTTATTTTGGGGGGGCTTTTTTTATTTTGATAGGGCTATTAGATTAGGTTTAATTAGTTTAAATTTCTGTAATTAGTTTATTATTTTCTGTAATTTAGTGTTTTTTTGTTTTTGTACTTTAGCTAATTTAATTTAATGTAGGTAATTGTATTTAATTTAGCTAATTTATTTAATTATAGTGTAGTGTTAGGTGTTAGTGTAACTTAGGTTAGGTTTTATTTTACAGGTAAATTTGTCTTTATTTTAACTAGGTAGTTATTAAATAGTTAATAACTATTTAATAACTATTCTACCTAGTTAAAATAAATACAAACTTGGCTGTAAAATAAAAATAAATCCTAAGATTGCTGCAAAGTAACTATTAGTTATATTGTAGCTAGCTTAGGGTTTATTTTATAGGTAAGTATTTAGTTTTAAATAGGAATAATTTATTTAATGATAGGAATATTTATTTAGTTTTATTTAAATTATATTTAATTATATTTAAGTTAGGGGGTGTTAGATTTAGGGTTAGACTTAGGTTTAGGGGTTAATAACTTTAATATAGTGGCAGCGACGTTGGGGGCGGCAGATTAGGGGTTAATAAATGTAGGTAGGTGGCGGTGATGTTAGGGCCAGCAGATTAGGGGTTAATAATATTTAACTAATGTTTGCAAGGCGGGAGTGCAGCGGTTTAGGGGTTAATATGTTTATTATAGTGGCGGCGACATTGGGGGTGGCAGATTAGGGGTCAATTAATGTAGGTAGGTGGTGGCGACATTGGGGGCGGCAGATTAGGGGTTAATACATATAATGTAGGTGTCAGCGATGTTGGGGGCAGCAGATTAGGGGTTCATAAGTATAATGTCGATGGCGGCGGTGTCCGGAGCGGCAGATTAGGGGTTAATAAGTATAATGTAGGTTGCAGCGATGTTGGGGGCAGCAGATTAGGGGTTAATAAGTGGAAGATTAGGGGTGTTTAGACTCGGGTTCATGTTAGGGTGCTTTTTTTCAGCCGGCTCTCCCCGTTTATTGCTTTGGGGAAATCGTGCATGAGCACGTAAAACCAGCTCACCGCTGACTTAAGCATCACTGGTATTGGAGTGTGTTAATAAGCAAAATTTTGCTCAAAACTCACTTCTTGCCTTTTAACGATGGGTTTCTGAAAACTCGTAATACCAGCGCTGCATGTAAGTGAGCGGCGAGACGAAACTGCTCGTTAGCACCGCATAGCCTCTAACGCAAAACACATAATCTAGATGATAGTTTTTATTGTTTTTATAACTAGTAAAATTTTTATGTACTATTTCTATGTACTATTTTTTTTCCCCAACATTCGTCATATAAAAAGTGCTAGACACTTTCACACTTTTTAAGCTTATGTGTATAATCTGTTAGTACATTCGCAGTAAACCTGTTACAATATATTTCTGTTCTGTACATTTGTATATATGTTTGATATGCACTATTTCTAAATTTAAAAATAAATACCTATAAAAGATCAATTATTTCACAGTATTTAGCCCCTACCACATTTTCACTACTACATTTCATCTCTTTAGATAAACACAAGTACATAGATTGTGCCCACAATCTAGGGCATTGAAAGTCTTTTTCAAACTATATAACCACGCACATATTTTGTGTTTAGTTACTTCAACCCTAAATTATAGACAAATATTATCTATATATCCTATAACGTACTGCAGCCCCTCAAGAGGTGCTCCTTCTACCCCTCCTTTTAGACCAAATCAGACTTTGCACCATGTAAAGCATTACTTGTCCTCAACCTACCTAGGTATGTTTTCCACTGATGTTTGAAAACAATTGATTACTAACCATATGTAAAATAGGAACATTCTATATTCTGTATTACACATGTGCATGATTACATTGATATTTCTAGCAAAAAGCCTATGTATATTTCTGATGTTAACATATATTTGTTACAAATAAAACATTTATTACATATGATATTTAATATTCACCTTCATGGAACTCTTCAGCTGGCACTGATGTGTCCATTGTCCCTTTGCATCCCAGGACAGCTTCACCAGAGATGACATTAGAGAGCATCTTGTCCTATGATTACAGATGAATCTGCTGTCTAGGACCACCACCTGTCCCACGTGCATATTTAGCCTGCTGTGCCATCTTCGCCTTGGTTTCCCTCCTGCAGTCATAATAACAATGTTTTATGCTACCAGTAGAACGATTGCGTCCTAAGTTGCTAACTGCCACTCGTATCTCCTCACATGACTTATTCCTGACACTTTTCTCCAGCTGAGCTGCCATCTCCAAGTAGACCTCAACCAGAGCCTCCTTCTCCTCCTTGGAGTACCTCTCCTCTCTTAGCCTGCCCTTCACACCTGAAGGGCCAGCAGACACAGACTTTCCCTCCTGTGACTGGGGACCAGCCCTCTCTCCCTCCTCTGTCCCTGCAGGCTGTGACAGGCTACCACCAGTCCCACCCCCACTTGTCACAGTCTGCCCACTCTCCCTCTTCTTTGTGGGCCTAGTTGAGGCTGACTCCACTCTTCCACCCTCTCTCCTTCCCTCCTCTGCCAGGGTTTAAGGAAGGACAAATCCTCTACCCAAACCTCGGCCACTAGACTGCCCATACTACTCCCTATTTCCCCCTCTCCCTCCCTCTATCCCCCCTCTACACTGCCCTTCCCCTTCCCAACTCCAGTAGGCCTATCCATCCTTTTCTCCTTCCTCCCTAACACTAAGCTTACCTACCTACACTAATTCCTAAATAAACCCTAAATTAAAAATCCCCATAACTAACTACCTAACCTATCTAGACCCTAACTATCTCTATTCTATATCCAAACAAAAAAAAATGTGGGGGTGAAATTAAACAAAGGGATGTAAATGAAAAAAGGAATGGGCTAAATAGTAAAAAAAAATAGGATTCGAAAAAAATTAAAGCAAAATAATAAGGGATGTAAATGATAAAAGGGATGGGCTAAACAGTCAAATGAATAAATAAAATATAGGAAATATATGAGATTAGAAAAAAAATACAAAAAAAATATCGGATGTAAATCAAAAAAGGGATGGGCGAAATATATAAAATTAAAATAAAGTTATATAGTGGGTAAGGAAAGGGTAGTTAAAGGGGAGATGGGAAGTTGGATAGGGGGTTAATGAAAGGGGTAATAAAGGAAGATGGGGTATGAGGGGTTAATGAAATTAAAAAAAATTGTGAATGTGTTTGTATCAAATAATAGTGTGTGTGTGTGTGTGTGTGTGTTTAAACTAATGTGTGTTAATTAACTAATGTATGGATGTGTGTGTTCCTAATATTATATGAGGCCTACAATAAGAATATATGAAAATGAAATATCAAATCTCCACTAACTCTCAAGCAACTCTCAAAACCACCAAACTCCTACCAGCGCAACTAGCTCCCTTGTCTTTCTCTCTAGAGGCGATCACAGGTAAAGAGTGCAGACGCAAACTGTTATTCTTATAGATAGATGTCGGGTTACCATGGCAATGCACTTGTTATGGTGCACTTTTCGTCTAATCCAACATCGGTTGGCAGCGCAAACTTATGTACGGTCAAAAAGAGCAACTGCGCTCAACACACTATCCTTTTGAAACCTGGTACTAAAATGGAGCTGTAAATTACTTTTAGCTGTCGACCACTTTGGTAGCTTACGGCTCCATGTTTAACGGCTCAATGGAAGCGAGCCCAATTATAGGAGCCCTAACAGTCCGAGCAATGCCCTCACTGAAAGAAAATTAGAAATTTCTGGTCCTCAGAGTTAAAAATAATGTAGTATGAGAAGGTGCACTGCACTGGAAGAAAAATCTGATTCTGCACACAAAAAAACCCACAAAAAAACAAAACAATATACACACATAAATAGCTGCGGGGCACACACACCTGCACTGATCAAACCCTGAGGGGAAAGTAATTAAAAATGGCTGTTTTTCACTTAGACTACAACCTCCATAACTAGGTTAAAATAGATTAGACAAGCATATTTGGCAGTTAATGCTCTGTCAGGAACTTTGTACACATGAATGGTCAGACCCCCTGTAGATTACTGTAAACGAATGAGCTGATTTGTCAAAGGATCTCAGCTCCATCCCCGTTTCCAGGATTTTCTGTCCCCCCCTTGTTTGGTGCCAAAAGCACCAAGCAAAAAAATAAACAAATGCAACTAACAAACTTAAAAAATGTAATTAGTCCCCAATTTCAGTCCCCTGTCCATTTGTCTATGCATTATGCGGATGAATGAACGGGCCAAAATTCATACATATTCACCTGAAGACAAATGCACACATCTAAATATTAATAATACTTGCATATAGATTGCATACTTTATTCTAATATTACTTTATTTACCATCATGTTAAAGCCTTTTGAATCAGAAATGTCCTATTATAAGAAAAGATGCTGGAAATGTTTTTAGACTACAGAATTATTTCAGTGTAAGGTATAAGTGAGTTTACACAGTGGGAAGCCACTCAAAGACCACATAATACAATACCCAGCCATTTTAAGGACTAAAATGACCTTACATAGAAAAAAAACAACAACTTGTGTATTATTATTATTATTATTATTATTATTATTATTATTATTATGTTATTTGTAGAGTGCCAACAGATTCCTCAGCATGTGTAGCAGAAAGCACAGCTCTTTTAATTAATTGGATTATACCCCATATAAATAAATAATCTTTTTTCCACTTATAACACCATATACTGTAATACAATGTTTTAAAGTTGCTAGTTTTTTTTTATTCCTACTATTCCATTAAACAGAATGTTCCATGCTCTGTTACTAATAATGAAACACAATTGCTTGTTTATACTTTCTCAGCCCGAGGACATAATATAGCTACTTTCTATTCCAGTGCAAAGTAAATGTTTGTAAGTCTGATTTTTCCTCTATTTAACCACTGCAAACATGTAATTTACATTTAAATTATTTAGTTTGAACCCTGAGCTGAGCTAATGGGTTTAAAGTGAAGGTAAACTTTGATAAATGAAAGCCCGTTTTTTTAAAAAAAAAATACTATTGAAAACAGAGGCACTTTCATTCATCAAAGTTTACAAAGCAGCCGTTTTGACTAAAAACGTAACCTTTTTTTCTTTTCACAGCCAGAACAGTTTCCCCCTCCTGGAAATCCTCTCTTCACACGTCAGCAATGACTAATCCGGCTTCCTCCAATCACAGCTTGGCCTCAGGCAATGACTACCCTGGGGGGAAAGCATATTGGTGTAAAACAGACATTTTTAAAATATGTAAAACTGATTTTTTTTTAGCACTAAGATTTTAACTGCCCATGAGCTGTGACTGTGGTCTTGATATTTAAAACATTGTCATATATTCTAAAAAAGTGGGCTGAGCCTCATTTTACTCATGAATGGTGATGTGTATCCCAAAGGATATCATGGGGAACACAACTTCAGCAAATTTTAACAAAAGCCTGCCAACATCGCCACTGGGCTGCAATGTAGGCGGCAGTGTGTGTGGGGTCTTTAAAGCCTGTTCACACAAACTAGACTGTGCAATCGCAAAACATAAAATGTTTTCTGTGTAGTAACACTTCAATTTATGCATATGTATATTCAGTTTCACTGCACATTCACTAGATTTATCACACTGGGAAATATTGCCACTGAAAAGCAGGCGAGACTGATATGGCCGAAAAACACGTTTGCTGCAGTACAATTGCAATATTATAAGTAAAACATGATCGTGCAGTTGTGATCACAATATTAGGAAATGTGAATATTGTGAAATTGCATTCACAATATAAGTAAAAAAATATGCCTAAGGAAACAATAGAACATTTGCAACAGAAATTAAACAGGTATGGGCAGCGCTTGCAGTAAGGGTGGATGGGTTCTCTAAAATGTTATCCTTATAATAAATAGCATAAAGCAATATATCAAATTCTAAAAATTAAATTTTACTTCATAAACTGTCATAAAAATATATTAAACATCCTAAACATCCAATATATATGAAATAAGTTAAGTTGTGGCCAAAACATAAAACATAAAATCTAATCAAATCAAATGTTCCTTAGTTCATAGTCCTCCAAGTGTATAAACTTCTGAGTTGTAAGCACAGGACTAAGTGAGTAGCTGACACTTTCATTTGTCTCTATATTTCTCCTCTGGATGCTCTGAGCCGTTGACGCGGCAGTGGATGTTAAAAAATTGGATCCTCTGAACAGCAGTAAGTGAGGTTTCCTTTTTTTAAAAACATTGCTCACATACGGCTAGATTACGAGTCTTGCGTTAGGGTTAAAAAGCAGTGTTGAGAGGTCCCAACGCTGCTTTTTAATACCCACTGGTATTACGAGTCTGGCAGGTACAGGTGTACCGCTCACTTTTTTTCCGCGACTCGAGCATACCGCAAATCCACTTACGTCAATTGCGTATCCTATCTTTTTAATGGGATTTGCCTAATGCCGGTATTACGAGTCTTGGAAAAAGTGAGCGGTAGACCCTCTCCTGTCAAGAATCCTACCGCATTTAAAAGTCAGTAGTTAAGTATTTTTATGGGCTAACGCCGTAACATAAAACTCTTAACTAAAGTTCTAAAAAGTACAATAACACCCATAAACTACCTATTAACCCCTAAACTGAGCACCCCCCCCCCACATCGCAAACACTTAAATACATTTTAACCCCTAATCTGCCGACCGGACATCGCCGCCATTTCAATAAATATATTAACCCCTAAACCGCCACACTCCAGCCTCGCAAACATTAGTTACATTTTATTAACCCCTAATCTGCGGTCCCTAACATCGCAGACACCTACCTACATTTATTAAACCCTAATGTGCCGCCCCCATTATCGCCACAACTATATTAAATTTATTAGCCCCAAAATCTAAGTCTAACCCTAACACCCCCCTAACTTAAATATAATTTAAATACATTTAAATAAAATTACTATTATTAACTAAATAATTACTATTTAAAACTAAATACTTACCTATAAAATAAACCCTAAAATAGCTACAATATATCTAATAGTTGCATTGTAGCCATTTTAGGATTTATTTTTATTTTACAGGCAAGTTTGTATTTATTTTAACTAGGTACAATAGTTATTAACTATTTAATAACTTCCTAGTTAAAATAAGTACACCTAACACTACACTATAATTAAATTAATTACCTAAACTAACAACAATTAATTACAATTAAATTAAATTAAATAAACTAAAGTAGGAAAAAAAACACTAAATTACAGAAAATAATAAAATAATTACAATTTTTTAAACTAATTACACCTTATCTAATCCCCCTAATAAAATAAAAGCCCCCCAAAATAAAAATAAAAATCCTACCCTATACTAAATTACAAATAGCCCTTAAAAGGGCCTTTTGCTGGGCATTGCCCCAAAGTAATCAGCTCTTTTACCTGGAAAAAAAAGACAATACCCCCCCAACATTACAACCCACCACCTACACACCCAACCCTACTCTAAAACCCACCCAATCCCCCCTTAATCAAACCTAACACTAACCCCTTGAAGATCACCCTATCTTGAGACGTCTTCACCCAACCGGGCAGAAGTGGTCCTCCAGACGGCCAGAAGTCTTCACCCGATCCGGGTAGAAGAGGACCTCCAGACGGCCAGTAATCTTCATCCAGGTGGCATCTTCTATCTTCTTCCATCCGGAGTGGAGTGGGTCCTTCTTCAAGCCATCCGATGTGGAGCATCCTCTTCCATCCGACGACTAACACTAAATGACGGTACCTTTAAGTGACGTCATCCAAGATGGTGTCCCTTCAATTCCGATTGGCTGATAGAATTCTATCAGCCAATCGGAATTAAGGTAGAAAAAATCCTATTGGCTGAGGCACAATCCTATTGGCTGATCCAATCAGCCAATAGGATTGAGCTTGCATTCTATTAGCTGATTGGAATAGCCAATAGAATGCAAGCTCAGTCCTATTGGCTGATTGGATCAGCCAATAGGATTTTTCTACCTTAAATCCGATTGGCTGACGTCACTTAAAGGTACCGTCATTTAGTGTTAGTTGTCGGATGGAAGAGGATGCTCCGCGTCGGAAGGCTTGAAGATAGAAGATGCCGCCTGGATGAAGACTTCTGGCCATCTGGAGGACCACTTCTGCCCGGTTGGGTGAAGACGTCTCAAGGTAGGGTGATCTTCAAGGGGTTAGTGTTAGGTTTTATTAAGGGGGGATTGGGTGGGATTTAGAGTAGGGTTGGGTGTGTGGGTTGTAATGTGGGGGTTATTGTGGGGTTTTTTTACAGGTAAAAAAGCTGATTACTTTGGGTCAATGCCCCGCAAAAGGCCCTTTTAAGGGCTATTTGTAATTTAGTATAGGGTAGGGTTTTTTTTTTATTTTGGGGGGCTTTTTTATTTTATTAGCGGGATTAGATTAGGTGTAATTAATTTAAAAAAATTGTAATTATTTTATTATTTGCTGTAATTTAGTGTTTGTTTTTTTCGTACTTTAGTTTATTTAATTTAATTGTAATTAATTGTAGTTAGTTTAGGAAATTTATTTAATTATAGTGTAGTGTAAGGTGTAATTGTAACTTAGGTTAGGGTTTTTTTTACAGGTAAATTTGTACTTATTTTAACTAGGAAGTTATTAAATAGTTAATAACTATTTAATAACTATTGTACCTAGTTAAAATAAATACAAAGTTGCCTGTAAAATAAAAATAAACCCTGAGATAGCTACAATGTAACTATTAGTTATATTGTAGCTATTTTAGGGTTTATTTTATAGGTAAGTATTTAGTTTTAAATAGGAATTTTTTAGTTAATAATAGTAATTTTATTTAGATGTATTTAAATTATATTTAAGTTAGGGGGTGTTAGGGTTAGGGTTAGACTTAGATTTAGGGGTTAATAACTTTTTTATAGTGGCTGTGACGTTGGCGGCGGCAGATTAGGGGTTAATGAGTGTAGTTAGGTGGCGGCGACATTGGGGCGGCAGATTAGGGGTTAATAAATAAAAAGTAGGTGTCGGCGATGTTGGGGGCAGCAGATTAGGGGTTCATAGGTATATTGTAGGTGGCGGCGGTGTCCAGAGTGGCAGATTAGGGGTTAATAATATAATGCAGGTGTCGGGGCGGCAGATTAGGGGTTAATAAGTATAAGATTAGGGGTGTTTAGACTCAGGGTTCATGTTAGGGTGTTAGGGGTAGACATAAAAAGTATTTTCCCATAGGAATCAATGGGGCTGCGTTAGGAGCTGAATGCTGCTTTTTTGCAAGTGTTAGGTTTTTTTTCAGCCGGCTCTGCCCCATTGATTCCTAAGGGGAAATCGTGCACGAGCATGTTTAGCCAGCTCACCGCTACCGTAAGCAGTGCTGGTATTGAGGTGAGATGTGGAGCTAAATTCTGCTCTACGATCACCTTTTTGTGGCTAATGCCGGGTTTAAAAGAACCTGTAATACCAGCGTTAATTTAGGTGAGCGGTGAGGGAAAACTGTGCGTTAGTCACGCACACCATTACCGATAAAAACTCGTAATCTAGCCGATAGAAAGTTAAATTGTTTCATAGTACAATAGTAAACTCCTTAATTCTATATAATACTTTCTTTATTTCATTTCTAAGAAATTTTCTCAAATCACAGTACAATTCATAAACTGTTATGAACAATCAGGTTTTTTTTATTTTTTATTTTTTTATTTTATAAAATATTTTTTACATAGAAAATAGGAAATATCATAAAATATCATAACAATATCATAACAATATCCTAAAAAAAAACCATCAATGAAATGAAATACATAAGAGAGGTACATAAGAATTTCTATTTAATGTTATATTTATTCTGTAGTACACATCAGGTTATTATATAAACGCATTTAGATCAAACTCAGCATTTAGACCGTTGGGTACTAATGAGTTGAAATTAAAGATTAGCTGTGCTTCAGTGTATAGTAGGTCTCTTTCCATATCACCACCCCTATTTGTTGACAATTTCTTAAGGCCCCAAAATTTCATACCAGCTGAATCCTTATTATGTTTTTCTAGGAAGTGTTTTGAGAGGTGATGTTTAATATTACCCCATTTTATACTTAAAATATGTTCTCTAATCCTGTTTCTAAGTGGGTGGCTTGTTTGTCCCAAATATTGAAAATCACTGCATTGCTATCTATACATCTTAGGTTTTCTTTTATAATATACTCATAATCATTTTTAGTTGACTTTACTTTCTTCCCTTTTTTTCAAAATGGACATGCTGATCAGCTAATGCAAGGATAAAAACCTTGTAGTTCATTTCCCATAAGACCTTGATCTTTATTCTCTTTCTTCCTAAATTGACTTGGAGCAAGGATATTCTTTAAATTTCTAGCCTTTTTTAATATTATAGATGGGGAATCCTCCAAAACATCACACAACAAGGGATCCTTTTTCACAATGTGCCAATGTTTATCAATGATTTTCCTAATCAGTCTATATTTCCCACTGTAGTTTGTAATAAATGACTGGCCCCTATTGTCACTGAAGGTTTATGGTGAAATTTTTATTTCTAATAATTCTTCTCTTTCTATGTTCCCTACAATTTCCTTAGCTCTTTTCACATAGGCTTCATTATATCCTTTGTCTTTAAATTTATTTTCTAATATTTCTGCTAAAACTAATTAAAAATGATGTAGAGTACACTATAAAAGAAACCATCAGATGTACAGATAGCAATGTAGTTTATTTAATACAGTGTCTCTGGGATTTTCAATATTTGGGACAAACAAGCCGCCCACTTAGAAACAGGATTAGAGAACATATTTTAAATATAAAATGGGGTAATATTAAACATCACCTCTCAAAACACTTCCTAGAAAAACTTAATAAGGATTCAGCTGGTATGAAATTTTTGGGCCTTAAGAAATTGTCAACAAATAGGGGTGGTGATATGGAAAGAGACCTACTATACACTGAAGCACACTAATCTTTAATTTCAACTCATTAGTACCCAACGGTCTAAATGCTGAGTTTGATCTAAATCCGTTTATATAATAACCTGATGTGTACTACAGAATAAATATAACATTAAATTAAAATTCTTATGTATCTCTCTTATGTATTTCATTTCATTGATGTATTTTTTACGATATTTTTATATTTTATGATATTTCCTATTTTCTATGTAAATTAAAAAACAAACAAAAAAAACTGATTGTTCATAAAAGTTTATGAATTGGACTGTGATTTGAGAAAATTTCTTATAAAGAAAATAAGAAAGTATTATACAGAATTAAGGAGTTTACTATTGAACTATGAAACATTTTTAACAGCTAGACTACGAGTTGTGAGCGCTATAGAAAAACAAACGCAACAAAAGTTAGGTTATTTCATTTCCTATAGCGCTACTATTTCAAGTTTTCAAACATACGCCTTTTGCGTGCAATATGGTTGCATTGAGCTCCATACCGCACGCAATCAGAGCGCTGCTGAGACGGCGATGCTGGGGGCAGCAGATTAGGGGTGTTTAGACGTAGGGTTTATGTTAGGAAGAAAATCTAAGTCTAACCCTAACACCCCCCTAACTTAAATATAATTTAAATACATTTAAATAAAATTACTATTATTAACTAAATTATTCCTATTTAAAACTAAATACCTATAAAATAAACCCTAAAATAGCTACAATATAACTAATAGTTACATTGTAGCCATCGTAGGATTTATTTTTATTTTACAGGCAAGTTTGTATTTATTTTAACTAGGTACAATAGTAATTAACTATTTAATAACTTCCTAGTTAAAATAAGTACAAATTTACCTGTAAAATAAACCCTAACCTAAGTTAGAATTACACCTAACACTACACTATAATTAAATTAATTACCTAAACTAACTACAATTAATTACAATTAAATGAAATAAACTAAAGTAGGAAAAAAAACACTAAATTACAGAAAATATTAAAATAATTAAAAAAAATTAAAACTAATTACACCTAATCTAATCCCCCTAATAAAATAAAAAAGCCCCCCAAAATAAAAAAAAACCCCTACCCTATACTAAATTACAAATAGGGCCTTTTGCGGGGCATTGCCCCAAAGTAATCAGCTCTTTTATCTGGAAAAAAAGACAATAACCCCCCAACATTACAACCCACCACCCACACACCCAACCCTACTCTAAAACCCACCCAATCCCCCCTTAATAAAACCTAACACTAACCCCTTGGTTTAAACAGTATTTTTATTTCCCCATGGACATGGGGATAGCTGGCCAAAAAAAAAACTTAACACCTGCAATCGCAGATCCAAAGTTCCGTAACGCAGCCCCATTGATGTCTATGGGGAAATAAAAATACTGTTTAAACCTAACACCCTAACATAAACCCTACGTCTAAACACCTCTAATCTGCTGCCCCCAACATCGCCAATGCCTGCCTACAGTTATTAACCCCTAATCTGCCACTCCCGATATCGCTGCTACCTAAATAAAATAATTAACCCCCTAATCTGCCATTCCCGATATCGCCGCCACTATACTACATTTATTAACCCCTAAACCGCCAGCCCCCCACATTGCAACAAGCTACATTAAACTATATTAACCCCTAAACCTAACCCTAACATAACCCTAACATAACCCTAAACCTAACACCCCCTAGCTTTAACATTATTAAAATATAGCTAAATTAAATTTACAATTATTAACTAAATAAACCTATTAGCCCCTAAACCGACCACCCCCACATTACAACAAGCTAAATTAAACTATATTAACCTCTAACCCTAATCCTAACGTAACCCTAATGTAACCCTAACCCTAACAACCCTAACTTTAACATAATAAAAATATAGCTAAATTAAATTTACAATTATTAACTAATTAACCTATTAACCTCTAAACCGCCAGCCCCCCACATCACAACAAGCTAAATAAAACTATATTAACCCCTAAACCTAACCCTAACACTAAACCTAGATCTAACCCCCCTAACTTTAACATAATTAAATTAGATCTAAATTAAATTTACAATTATTAACTAACGGCTAGATTACAAGTTTTTGTCGGTAATGGTGTGCGGGGCTAACGAACAAAAAAGTAAGCGGAGAGCAAAATTTAGCTCCACATCTCACTGTAATACCAGCGCTGCTTACGGTAGCAGTGAGCTGGCTAAACGTGCTCATGCACGATTTCCCCATAGGAATCAATGGGGGAGAATCGGCTGAAAAAAAACTAACAATTACAAAAAAGCAGAGTTCAGCTTCTAACGCAGCCCCATTGATTCCTATGGGAAAATACTTTTTATGTCTACACCTAACACCCTAACATTAACCCCGAATCTAAACACCCCAAACACTTATTAACCCCTAATCTGCCGCCCCTGACATCGCCGACACCTGCATTATATTATTAACCCATAATCTGCCGCTCCGGACACCGCCGCCACCTACATTATCCCTATGAACCCATAATCTGCTGCCCCCAACATCGCTGACACCTACTTTTTATTTATTAACCCCTACTCTGTCGCCCCCAATGTCGCCGCCACCTAACTACACTTATTAAACCCTAATCTGCCGCCGCCAATGTCGCCGCCAACGTCGCCACCACTATAATAAAGTTATTAACCCCTAAATCTAAGTCTAACCCTAACACCCCCTAACTTAAATATAATTTAAATATATCTAAATAAAATTACTATTATTAACTAAATAATTCCTATTTAAAACAAAATACTTACCTATAAAATAAACCCTAAGATAGCTACAATATAACTAATAATTACATTGTAGCTATATCAGGGTTTATTTTTATTTTACAGGCAACTTTGTATTTATTTTAACTAGGTACAATAGTTATTAAATAGTTATTAACTATTTAATAACTTCCTAGTTAGAATAAGTACAAATTAACCTGTAAAATAAACCCTAACCTAAGTTACAATTATACCTAACACTACACTATAATTAAATAAATTACCTAAATTAACTACAATTAATTACAATTAAATAAAATAAACTAAAGTACGAAAAAAACAAACACTAAATTACAGAAAATAATAAAATATTACAAGAATTTTAAACTAATTACACCTAATCTAATCCCCCTAATAAAATAAAAAGACCCCCAAAATAATAAAAATCCCTGCCCTATACTAAATTACAAATAGCCCTTAAAAGGGCCTTTTGCGGGGCATTGACCCAAACTAATCAGCTCTTTTACCTGTAAAAAAATACAATGCCCCCCCCAACATTAAAACCCACCACCCACACACCCAACCCTACTCTAAAACCCAACCAATCCTTTTTACTTTTTATTACTTTAGTTAAGAGTTTTATGTTATGGTGTTAGCCCATAAAGAGTTTTGAAAGGACAGGGTCTACCGCTCACTTTTTCCAAGACTCGTAATACCGGCGTAAGGAAAATCCCATTGAAAAGATAGGATAAAAAGTGAGCAGTACACCTGTACCTGCCAGAATCGTAATACCAGCGGGCGTTATAAAGCAGCGTTGGGACCGCTCAGCGCTACTTTTTAACCCTAACGCAAGACTCGTAATCTGGGCAAATATAATTCCTATTTAAAACTTAATACATACTTACCTGTGAAATAAAACCTAAGCTAGCTACAATATAACTAATAGTTACATTGTAGCTAGCTTAGTTTTTATTTTTATTTCACAGGTAAGTTTGTAATTATTTTAACTATATAGACTAATTAGTAAATAGTTATTAACTATTTACTAACACCTAGTTAAAATAAATACAAACTTACCTGTGAAACAAAACCTAAGCTGCCTTACAATAACACCTAACATTACCAAAAATAAAAAAACCTACCATTACAAAAAATAAAAAAATGAAATGTTCTAAAAAAAATAAGATTAATCCTATTCTAATACCCTTAAAAAACAAAAAACAACAAAATAAAAAGCCCTACTCTAGAATAAACTACCAAGGGCCCTTAAAGGGACCTTTTGTAGGGCATTGTGTTGAGATAAACAGCTCTTTTACTTTAAAAAGAATACAAACACCCCCTAACACTATACAAACCCCAACCCCCCAAACTACCAAGGGCCCTTAAAAGGACCTTTTGGGGGCCCCTTAAAAGGGCCTGTTGTAGGGCATTGCCCTGAGATAAACAGCTCTTTTACTTAAAAAAAAACACCCCCTAAAAATATACATTACACAAAATAACAAAAAAATTATCCAAAATAAAAAAGAATTACACCTAATCGTATAGCCCTATTAAAATAAAAAAGCCCACCCAAAATAAAAAAACCCTAGCCTAAAATAAACTACTAATGGCCCTTAAAAGGGCCTTTTGTGGGGCATTGCCCCAAAGATATCAGCTCTTTTATCTGTAAAAAGATACAAACACCCCCCAACAGTAAAACCCACCACCCAACCAACCCCCAAATAAAAAAACTATCTAAAATAACCTAAGCTAACCATTGCCCTGAAAAGAGCATTTAGCTCTTTTACTGCCCAGACCCTAAACTAAAAAAAGCCCCACCCAAAAAAACTCTTAAAATAGGATTTAAGCAGCTCTCATTCTATTGGTTAATTTGAATTGGCCAATAGAATGAGAGCTGTTTAAATCCTATTTAATACTGATTTGAATAGCCAATAGGATTTTAGTAGCCCTAATTCCTTTTGGCCGATTCAAAATTTTCAGCCAATAGGAATGCAAGGGATGCCATCTTGAATTGCGTCCCTTGCATTGAAGATTCAGTGTACGGCGGAGACCGTATGAAGAGGATGCTCCACTCTGGATGTCTTCAGGATGGACCCGCTCCACGCTGACTGGATGAAGATTGAAG
The DNA here is from genome assembly GCF_027579735.1 of Bombina bombina. Classification (NCBI taxonomy): domain Eukaryota; kingdom Metazoa; phylum Chordata; class Amphibia; order Anura; family Bombinatoridae; genus Bombina; species Bombina bombina. Next base: position 1,484,656,181 of record NC_069499.1, on the reverse strand, counting down.
AGGCCGTCTGGATGAAGACTTCTTGCCACATTGATGAGGACTTCGCTGGCTGGATGAAGATAGAAGAGGCTGTCTGGATGAAGACTTCTTGCCGCATGGATGAGGACTAAGTCGGCTGGATGGATCCTTCAAGTAGGACTTCAACAACTGTAAGTGGATCGTCGGGGGTTAGTATTAGTTTATCTTAAGGTTTTTTTGAGTGGGTTTTTTTTTTTTAGTTTAGGGTCTGGGCAGTAAAAGAGCTAAAGGCCCTTTCATTGTAGACTAGGGTTTTTTTATTTTGGGTGGGCTTTTTTATTTTGATAGGGCTATTTGATTAGGTGTAATTCTTTTTTATTTTGGATAATTTGTTTGTTATTTTTTGCAATTTAGTGGGGGGTTTTGTAATTTAGAGTAGTGTTAGGATTTTTTTTATTGGTAGTTTAGTTTTTTTAATTGGTAGTTAGTTTAATTGTTAGTTTAAAATTATTATTTTTTTATTTGAAAGGTAAATTTTAGTTTCATTTAATCTATGGAAATTGTAATTTTAATATAAAGTTAGGTGGTCGTTAGGTTTAGGGGTTACTAGTTTAAATTTGTTTATTTCATTGTGGGGGGCTTTTGGTTTAGGGGTTAATAGTTTATTTTAGTATATTTTGTTGTGGGGGGCTTGCGGTTTAGGGGTTAATAGGTTTATTATAGCGACAGTGTGGGTAGACGGCAGATTAGGGGTTAATAATATTTAAATAGTGTTTTTGATGCAGGAGGGCAGCGGTTTAGGGGTTAATAACTTTAGTATAATGGTGACGATGTTTGGGAGCGGCGAAATAGGGGTTAAAAAGTTTATTATAGTGTTTGCGATGTGGGAGGGCCTCGGTTTATGGGTTAATAGGTAGTTTATGGGTGTTTAGTGTACTGTGTAACAGTTTAGTTATGAGCTTTATGTTACAGTTTTGTAGCGTAAAACTCATAACTACTTACTTTAGATTGCGATACAGATCTTGTCGTTTTAGACTGTAACACTCGCTTTTTAGCCTCATTGCAAAACTCGTAATACCGGCGCTATGAGTATCCCATGAAAAAATGTAATTTTTATGTGTGCGGGACTGACGTTGCTGTACAGGCTAAAAGGTGTGCGGTACAGCTATACTAACAACACTTGTAATAGCTGCAGTGTTGTTTAAACGCTGAAAATGCCATATTTTCAGCATTACAAGCCGCAACGCAAAACCTGTAATTTTGCTGTAATTGAGCAGTGTTTTAAAAAAACCTGACACCTTACACCTGCAAAGGAAACCAAGGGGCGGGATCCAAAAGGATTACAAGCCACCCACAGCCACCTAACTCTTGATATAGGCACAGAAATAGAGCCAAAACACGTAGCATTTGATCTGGAACAACGGTGGCTAAAACGTATGTGAACATTCACAAACTGCTGTTCAGAAGACCCGCTTTTTGAACATCCACTGCCGCTTCAACAGCTCAGAGCTTCCAGAGGAGAGGAATTGAGTATCGGACCTTAAAATTGGTGTAAAACGGGGGCGGAGCCAACTGCCGAAGCATCCAGACGTCTACCTGTTGAGCTCTCACTATAAACCTTGCTACTTTTACTAATAGAAACTTTATTCTACTAAAATTATGCTAAAAATATAATCTCAGAAGCACTCTCACTATATCGAGAGATTCAGTGCCGCTTTACTTTGAGAAAAAACAGCCGACAAATGTCTTATAATAAGGCCATGCGGTAAGACCTAACATCTTCCCTACAGTCCTGGACTATAAAACTCTTGTCCTGAGAATCTTGGATCCAGAGGCAGTCGCTTGCATATTATTTCCAGAAGAAGATTTGGGACTACAATTGCCTTCCTAAATCTAGGCGACTGAAAAACATCCAATCTCTAACGACGCCGCCATTATGGAGGCTATGGAGGCATGGGAACAGCGTACCCTACAACTCATAGATAGTCACCACCAGAGCCTCAAAGAGGACTTCACAGCCATACTGTCTTCATTAATATCCTCACTACAGCATGTGGATAACCAAACCAACTCAGGACAAGAGGTTATTACTCACAGCCACACCATCTCGCTACACAAACCCATGGAGAGATCGGACACTCCCATGGGCAGACTTGAGCTGAATCCTCCATGCTGCAGGCCTAGAGAGACACCCGACACAGATTTTTTATTGCCGATAACTATGGAGGCGGAGCTGGGAGCGGAGGATATATCGAGCGCTGCTTCTTCTTATATGCGGGATGTCCCCTGTACACTGCGTGACCCTCCTCATCTAACCCAGCACCCAGATACTGTCACAGAGTTTGGGAAATGCTTGAAGGCGTCTGTGCAGCCTTTATACCCAGACATGGGTAGCAATGGAAGTGATGTCTGGACTCCAGTATATGCTAAGGGATACAAATCTCTAGGGTTCCTAATGTATTTCTCAACTGCGGCTCTTGTGGGGCCTGAGCTGTTGTTACCTTCACATGGTGAGGTCCAGTCACTAGACTTGAACTTTCCTGATGCCCTCCATTTAAGGGGACATTTTTGGGACAACACTAAGCCACTGGGAAAGCGCCAAAAGGGTATAGGATAACTTTCTCTTTATTTGTAGCAGAACTTAACAAAACTGGCACTGAAATCCTTTGCAGAGTTCCTTCTTATTGCATCTGCTCTCCACAGTCTGGCATCCATTGGCTTACAAGCCTTATTTTTCATTAGCTGTTAATTTGCATTAGTTTTATCGTTAATGTGTTATATCTTTAGATTTGTGGTTACTGCCCCCCATGTACTATATTGCCCTCAATGTTTTACAGCCTTATTCCTGAATTAGTCTGACATTGACTTATTTGTGCTCACCGCTATTTACATAGGCAGCGTTATATGTATTGATACTGTTTAATCACAGAGAGTCTCCTAATAAGGGTTAAATACCCATCCCACACTGCAAAGCAGGTATCCTACCTATATGTAACTAGGCTGAGCTTTAGAGATATATGTCTAGACTGTAACCCTATTTTCCCAAATCAAGGTCAATTTTACTACATCATTATTTCAACCAGGCTATTCGATTTTCACATGCTGTGGGTTGTTACATAAATATTTCTGAATAGAGTTCAGTGTTTAGGTCCTATCCCCATAATACTTAGTCACTAATATGGAGTTGACACACCTTATTATTAAGCACTGCACAACATAGCTACTCCAAGACAGCATCCTCATAACTATAACCAGTATATATAAGCTAGCAGCTTTAGTAGCTCATTTTAAACTCTACAATAACAAAGTCTATATGGTTATGTTCAGCTTGTACAAAACCCGCTAAATGTTTTATGATGGTTTTGCTATCTACTGACATATACTTGGTGTATCCTTGTTGAATTTAACTGTTACTATGCTGTCTCACAAAATCTATCATTTTTGCAGTTAGCATGTAGACGTGCATACCACATACCACCTGGTTCTATTGGGGTTAAACTAGGTTTAAACCTCCATACAATAACAGTTCAGCTTCTAATACAGCTCTACAGGTTCTTGCAGCCAGAGTGGACTCACTCCAGCATTTAGATTTCCTGTCCAAAATACTATTGCATCGTAGAGGGGACTTCACTTTTAAAGCCTCACTATCAACATACATTTAATATGTTTCCATACCACTATATTTGATATTACAATAGTAAACTCTGATGCATAATTTTATCTTGATAGGACATAGTTACCTGTAGCCCCACAATTTGCCAATATTTCTGCAATACGCTGATATTACATATGCTAACTATCTCTATCTCTAGCTGTAACAATATAGAGGGTTCCTGGTTGTGAGGTTATGAATGTTTCTTGTCTATGATTGTATATAGTTGTATCCATATGCTACGGGGATTATGGTGGAAAGTGTTCTGTCATCTTGCATTACATTAGAATATTGCTCCCAGAGACCCTGGCACATCTTGGCATCCTTCCGCACTGCCAGCAGCCGAGGCAGTGTGGCATGCTAAGAATTTTCCTCATGTTACTTGGAGTGATTTCATTCACATGGCATGTTAGTGCAGACTCTCCATGATCCTCAGTGGAGTTCCTTAAGCATATAAATTGGTACTGTCATCATGGATATATCATAGGATGACATGCTTGTTAGAAAATATATACATCATAGGTACTGCCTACGCTCCCCACACCTTGTTACTGTCAAGCCCTCTCCTTCCTTTCCCGCCGGTACTGGTTGTCTGCGGGTCATACCCCTTCTCCTTTTTCCCGCATCGTCTATAGCTGACATTTCCCCAGGAGAGGAGCTCACACAGAAACCCCTTATATCCCATACATACTAATACACCCCCCCCTCCCACATACCCTCTTGAGACCTACCCTTATCTATCTTATTGATTGCCCCCCAACTAGGCATATAAATTACTATACCCTGAGCAACTTCTGCCTATAATCCCGACATACTAATTGGCTCCGCCCCCCCATCCCCCCCTACTCTATTCTGAGCGGCTCTTGCCCGCTGCTTCCTCCCCTGCCCCATAAAAATATAGAGCTATCTCCTCCCTAGCCCTAACCTGAGTTGATTAGATACATTAATCTGTTTCTTACATAGCTGGGAGGGGACCATTACTGTTCATTTTACACTTCTCTTACTCTATAATAAAACTGAAGTCTTATTGTGAATTAGCCCACGTTGTATAGCAACACTTGAGATATGTGAATGTGTTCTGTCGCTAACTATACTGCGTATATATTGATGTATAAATGTTTTGGGGCTTACCCCATACTCTGTATCTTTTTATGACTTCAATAAAAATTATTTAAAAAAAAAAAAAAAAAATTGGTGTAAAACAAACACGTGATAGAGGAACACGTGTGGGAGTGTTCCACCGCAGTGACTGGAAGATGCCAAGACCACACGGAGGGTAATATTTTACTCGTGGTAGCTCAATGCAAGGTTGCTTGGCGGTTGAAGGGTTCACCACTCACCTGAATCACGTACACCCAGAAGGTCTCGTTTGATTCCCCGGGGAAACCAGGCTGAAAAACAAGCTCTCAATACAAAATATAGAGACAATTGAAAGTGTCAGCTACTCACTTAGTCCTGCGCTTACAACTCAGAAGTTTATACACTTGGAGGACTATGAACTAAGGAACATTTATTGCTTTGATTAGATTTTATGTATTACGTTGTGTCCACAACTTAACTTATTTTATATATATATATTGGATGTTTAGGATGTTTAATATATTTAAAAAAAAAATTTTATGACAGTTTATGAAGTAAAATTTAATTTTTTTTGAATATGATATATTGCTTTATGCTATTTTATTATAAGGATAACATTTTAGAGAACCCATCCACCCTTGCTGCAAGCGCTGCCCATACCTGTTTAATTTCTGTTGTAAACCTTTCTATATAGTGGTATTGGGAGCTATAGGGATAGAGGTATTAGAATAGACTATAACTATTTTTTGCTTATACAGTAGAAGATTTGTACAATCAGGAGTACAGTTTACATACATACTCTAACATTATATTATACAATACAAATACATAAAAAAAATGGAAATACATACAAAAAACAATGGAGTTTATTGAAAATAGCAATAAACAAAATAATTAACAATAATAGGGAAATCCAGAACATAGTTGGTACCAAGCCAGAGATCAGTTGCCAAAGAGGAAAGTCAGCTGAGCCAGGTCAGGTAACACAGAGAGCAGGAACAACAGGAACAAAATCCGGAGTCAGAAACCAGGTAATCAGTCAGCAAAAGCCAGGGTCATACACGGAGAACAGAATCAAAATACAGGTATGCACTTGGTAGGTCTGGACTCACGCAAGGGCGGAGACAAAGTAGACTGGGTGATGGTTATATAGTAAACTGGTATTACATTATCACTGGTGGACCGGCAGCTGCAGCGTGCACCACTCCGGGTGAGCAGCAGAGGAGAGCACAGTCAGTCACTACATTCATCAAAATCATCATAGGTGAATGAGACTGTGAGACTGAGCGGCCCTGCTTATTGGGCACAGCGAGTTTGAGTTGTGACACACATCATCATGATGACACAGCCAGAGCCAGGCTGCAGTCAGATTCACTCGAGTCGAATCAAACAGCTGGCAGCAGCTGATCTCACTTGCTCAGGATGCGGCAGTGCTGTGCAGTGTCGCTGCGGCTCACGGCTGTTTAGTGCTCCAGCTACAAATATGATGATGATATTTGCCTCTTTGATTCCTTTTCTATGGTTGTGTCGGATCCTAACTTTAATCTCGCCTGTAGTTGGTGATGTCACCAGAGTGAGCCGCTTGCTGCTTGCTGCTTCCTCTCTGTCTGCAGCCTTGGTCTCTTGTCTGTCAGTTTCCAACTCACTTGTTAAGCTTCCCCACTAATATCTCCTCATCCTCAGGGATATTCAGATTGCAGTAAGCCACATTCTATATTTATGGGAATCCCTTTTCAAACAGTTTCTTGTATTGTGCACATGCATCACCAAATACTGTTTTCACTGCAGTTTTGGTTTGTTCCTGAAACGCTGTTTCTCACTTCACTTCTGGAGCTGCGTTACCAACAATTACTAGTTGTAGTGTTTGTGACTGTAACAAATGGTATACTAATGTCTATTTACATCTGAATATAAATTATGTTCATCTGAGTATTCATTTTATATTCTCTTGTCTCAAGCAACATTAGAAACTATAGGCTCTGCAGTTGTGGTTCAAAATAGTAGAATACCTGTTCTTAACTTATTTATGTTATAACTTCATATGCTACAACTTATTCTCTATTGGGAGCTGATTTGTTTGAAAAGTAAGAACTGTCATCACATAAACAGGGAGGCTGCACCACCTGGCCCTGCAAGTTTTAAGATTTAATAAAAGATTATTAACCCCCGGCGGTAATAAGGAATGTAGCATGGGTAAAGCAAGCTAAAAACGATTTGTCCTCCCCTGCTATTGGCACCCTTAACCAGTGCCATTATGCTAGCATAGTCATATCATGGAGAAGTGCACTGTCTCCCAGAGTGATGTCATCAGCTGCGGCTGGCTGACACGCTAGTGACCGTGACCGGAGGGAGCTTACCACAAAGCGGTCCTCCTCGAATTGGCAGCACAGGATTTTGATTGCCAAGCCAGGCAGAGATGAACAGCCAGCAGTGAGTACTATGACAGATGACTTAACACATGTTCTGCTGACAGTGCACTATAGGTTCAAAGCAGCAGGTTTGTTAGGCTGCACCTCTCCCTATTTTTAAATGCTGTCTTTGCATTAAGTACAAAAATAAAAGGCAAATAAGTCTTGTAGCAGTATCTTCTATTTTTTGTATATTTAGTGTATGGATCACCCCAGGATCTGCTACATAAATGCTTAGGGGGCATGATAACAGGTAAATAGCAATTCGGTAGGTAAATAGTTTTCCTAGAATGAGAGACAGATAGTGAATAGGTACATTAAAGATGGAATGTGGTAAAATACACTACAGATATTTATATATATAATTTATTCACTTGAAATATGTATGCTAAATGCATATCAGGAATATGAATACATGGAAACCTAGTTAATTCCGTATATCCCTTTTTTATTTTTTCTTAACTAATATAATTATGTCTGAAAAAATGATTGGTGGGAAGGAGTACCTCAGTATTCCCTTTGAGAAAAATGGGAGTGTGCATTCTACAAACTCAACGGAAAGGGATAGGGCTGGTCTTTACATTTTTCCAGGGCTGCTTTTTGGTCCCAGTCCGGCCCTGACCTTGACACCAATTTTGTCGTCCAGTAAAATGTATGGTAAAACGCCTCTTGACAATGCTGCCTTTAGACAGTACTGTAAGCCCTTTGGAATATTTTGCCAGCTTTCTCGACATCACAAAGGATCCCTGCCAGGGATGTTGGTAATTATATCATAAAATTGTAATCTTTACCTTAATGTCTGAATGAATTACAAAAGTAAAATCATATAAAAGTGGGTATTTTATAATATTTGTTTTTATGATTGAAATGTGTCAATAAAGCAGTGGGTGTTCTACTGATCAGCCAGTTAGCATTAGGGACCAATTGTACACAGACATGCACTTCATGCTAGGTTTAAAATAGAAAAAAAATCAGCTTTAACTTGCTCTTTAATAATCATGATGGGAATTTTTACAAGTGTTTAGATATTTTAAAAATGACTTATCTCCCTTTCATTCTTGCTTCTTCATTAGTGATGTCGCAAACTTAAAATTTTCCGTTTGCGAACGCTGAACGCGAACTTCTGCAAATGTTCGCGAATGGGCAAACCGGGCGAACCGCCATTGACTTCAATAGGCAGGCGAATTTTAAAAACCACAGAGACTCTTTCTGGCCACAATAGTGATGGAAAAGTTGTTTCAAGGGTACTAACACCTGGACTGTGGCATGCCGGAGGGGGATCCATGGCAAAACTCCCACGTAAAATTACATAGTTGATGCAGAGTCTGGTTTTAATCCATAAAGGGCATAAATCACCTAACATTCCTAAATTGTTTGGAATAATGTGCTTTAAAACATCAGGTATGATGTTGTATCTATCAGGTAGTGTAAGGGTTACGCCCGCTTCACAGTGACAGACCAAACTCCCCATTTAACGCACCGCAAACAGTCCATTTGCACAACTGCAAACTCCCCATTTGTACAGGTTGGATACCAAGCTAGCCATGTCCCATTCCTTGTCCTCACTGATGTCATTGAAGGTCTCTTTCTCCACCCAGCCACGTACAACATCAAGGGTCCCAAAAGGTGACAACAAGCCCCCTGGGACTCCTGCTGTGTTTGGTCTTCCACCTCCTCAAAGCCACCTTCCTCCTCTGACTCCTCTTCTTCAGACTCCTCTCTCTGCGTTGCCTCTCTCTGCATTATTATAAGGTGTGTTAAGTAGTACTATTCCTATCAGTTTAATCCCTGTTCCGTCCCCTATCAGGGGACGTGTATATGGCATGGATTTTAGGAACTGGGAGATGGAAAAACATGCTTGGTCGGTCCTCCTAGTTCGTGCCTGGACTTTTAGCCGACAGACATTTGGCAGACGGACATTTGGCCAAAACACAAGTGGCTGTCAGATAACAGTCCAGCCACGAGATTGATAGATTTGATAGATAGATAGATAGATTAGATAGATAGATCAATAGATGCAATAGATACATTTGATAGATACGATAGATAGATAGATTTGATAGATAAATAGATAGATTTGATAGATAGATTATTTCCCAGACAGAGAATTACAAGACATGCGGTCTGCGACCCATGGTAAGGTTCCCAGAGGCAGTTGCGGCACCAGGGGACGTGTATATGGCATGGATTTTAGGAACCGGGAGATGGAAAAAGATGCTTGGTCGGTCCTCCTACTTTAAATTTCGGTCACTGCGTGTGCAATCTACTGTGCCACCAGATATGAGTGGTGTGTTAAGTAGTACTATTCTTATCAGTTTAATCCCTGTTATGTCCCCTATCAGGGGACGTGTATATGGCATGGATTTTAGGAACTGGGAGATGGAAAAAGATGCTTGGTCGGTCCTCCTACTTCGTGCCCGGACTTTTAGCCAACGGACATTTGGCAGATGGACATTTGGCCGACGGACATTTGGCCGACGGACATTTGGCCAACGGACATTTGGCCGATGGACATTTGGCCAAAATACAAGTGGCTGTCAGATAACAGTCCGGCCACGAGATAGATAGATTTGATAGATAGATACATAGATTAGATAGATAAGTCAATAGATGCAATAGATACATTTGATATATACAATAGATTTGATGGATAAATAGATAGATTTTATAGATAGATAATTTCCCAAACAGAGAATTACAAGACGTGTGGTATGGGCAGTTGCGGCGCCAGGGGACGTGTATATGGCATGGATTTTAGTAACCGGGAGATGGAAAAAGATGCTTGGTCGGTCCTCCTACTTCAAATTTGGGGCACTGCGCATGCAATCTACTGTGCCACCAGATATGAGTGGTGTGTTAAGTAGTACTATTCTTATCAGTTTAATCCCTGTTACGTCCCCTATCAGGGGACGTGTATATGGCATGGATTTTAGGAACCGGGAGATGGAAAAAGATGCTTGGTCGGACCTCCTACTTCAAATTTGGGGCACTGCATGTGCAATCTACTGTGCCACCAGATATGAGTGGTGTGTTAAGTAGTACTATTCTTATCAGATTAATCCCTGTTACGTCCCCTATCAGGGGACGTGTATATGGCATGAATTTTAGGAACCGGGAGATGGAAAAATATGCTTGGTCGGTCCTCCTACTTCAAATTTGAGGCACTGCGTGTGCAATCGTGGCCGGACATTTAGCCAACGGACATTTGGCAGACGGACATTTGGCCGATGGACATTTGTCCGAAACACAAGTGGCTGTCAGATAACAGTCCGGACACAAGATAAATAGATTTGATAGATAGATAGATACATAGATTAGAAAGATAGATCAATAGATGCAATAGGTACATTTGATAGTAACGAAAGATAGATAGATTTGATAGATAAATAGATAGATTTGATAGATAGATAGATAATTTCCCAGACAGAGAATTACAAGACATGCGGTCTGTGACCCATTTTAAGGTTCCCAGAGGCAGTTGCGGCGCCAGGGGACGTGTATATGGCATGGATTTTAGGAACCGGGAGATGGAAAAAGATGCTTGGTCCTACTTCAAATTTGGGGCACTGCGCGTGCAATCTACTGTGCCACCAGATATGAGTGGTGTGTTAAGTAGTACTATTCTTATCAGTTTAATCCCTGTTACGTCCCCTATCAGGGGACGTGTATATGGCATGGATTTTAGGAACCGGGAGATGGAAAAAGATGCTTGGTCGGACCTCCTACTTCAAATTTGGGGCACTGCACGTGCAATCTACTGTGCCACCAGATATGAGTGGTGTGTTAAGTAGTACTATTCTTATCAGATTAATCCCTGTTACGTCCCCTATCAGGGGACGTGTATATGACATGGATTTTAGGAACTGGGAGATGGAAAAAGATGCTTGGTCGATCCTCCTACTTCGTGCCCGGACTTTTAGCTGACGGACATTTAGCAGACGGACATTTGGCCGACGGACATTTGGCCAAAATACAAGTTGCTGTCAGATAACAGTCCGGCCACAAGATAGATAGATTTGATCGATAGATAGATACATAGATTAGATAGATAGGTCAATAGATGCAATAGATACATTTGATAGATACGATAGATAGATTTGATAGATAAATAGATAGATTTGATAGATAGATAATTTCCCAGACAGAGAATTACAAGACGTGCGGTCTGGGACCCATGGTAAGGTTCCCAGAGGCAGTTGCGGCGCCAGGGGACGTGTATATGGCATGGATTTTAGGAACCGGGAGATGGAAAAAGATGCTTGGTCAGTCCTCCTACTTCAAATTTGGGGCACTGCGCGTGCAATCTACTGTGCCACCAGATATGAGTGGTGTGTTAAGTAGTACTATTCTTATCAGTTTAATCCCTGTTACGTCCCCTATCAGGGGACATGTATATGGCATGGATTTTAGGAACCGGGAGATGGAAAAAGATGCTTGGTCGGTCCTCCTACTTCAAATTTGGGGCACTGCGTGTGCAATCGTGGCCAGACTTTTAGCCAACGGACATTTGGCAGACGGACATTTGGCCGATGGACATTTGGCCGAAACACAAGTGGCTGTCAGATAACAGTCCGGCCACGAGATAGATAGATTTGATAGATAGATAGATAAATAGATAGATAGATTAGAAAGATAGATCAATAGATGCAATAGGTACATTTGATAGATACGATAGATAGATTTGATAGATAAATAGATAGATTTTATAGATAGATAATTTCCCAGACAGAGAATTACAAGATGTGCGGTCTGTGACCCATGGTAAGGTTCCCAGAGGCAGTTGCGGTGCTAGGGGACGTGTATATGGCATGGATTTTAGGAACCGGGAGATGGAAAAAGATTCTTGGTCGGTCCTCCTACTTCAAATTTGGGGCACTGCTCGTGCAATCTAATGTGCCACCAGATAGGAGTGGTGTGTTAAGTAGTACTATTCCTATCAGTTTAATCCCTGTTACGTGCCTTTTTTTTGGTTTGGTTTTTGAAGCCACAGTGCAGCACCAGAGGCCAGAAAAATTTGGCATGTAAACATGCCTTAAAAATTAGGTATTGTTTTAGCCGCTGCTGTAGCAGCGGCCAGAAAAATTGATGTTTGTTTCCCAGACAGAAAGTGCCCTAAAACATTGCGGCTTGAACCCTAGTTGGTGGCGCATAAGTCACGCAAGTCATCCGGCATTCGAAGATAAAATACAGCAGCATGTGGACCATTTTTAGCCCAAGGCAGCTCATCTCATCAGGCCTTTTTTACTCGAATGTATCGCCCAATGTCAGTCCCTTCAGGATCCATCCCTCATTCATCTTAATAAAGGGGAGGTAATCTAGACTTTTTTTACCTAGGCGACTTCTCTTCTCAGTGACAATACCTCCTGCTGCACTGAAGGTCCTTTCTGACAGGACACTTGAAGTGGGGAAGCCAGAAGTTCTATTGCAAATTGGGATAGCTCAGGCCACAGGTCAAGCCTGCACACCCAGTAGTAAAGGGGTTCATCGCTCCTCAGAGTGTCGAGATCTGCAGTTAAGGCGAGGTAGTCTGCTACCCGTCGGTCGAGTCGTTCTCTAAGGGTGGACCCCGAAGGGCTGTGGCGATGCATAGGAGTTAAAAAGCTCTGCATGTCCTCCATCAACAACACGTCTGTAAAGCATCCTGTCCTTACCGGCGTGTTCATGGGAGTCGGAGGATTACTTTCACATCTTCCCCTGTTAGATTCCCAATGTGCTGTGACATCACCCTTATACGCTGTGTAAAGCATACTTTTTAATTTATTTTGGAACTGCTGCATCCTTTCCGACTTGTGGTAATTCGGTAACATTTCAGGCACTTTATGCTTATACTGGGGGTTTAGGAGCATGGACACCCAGTACAGGTCGTTCTCCTTCAGCTTTTTTATACGAGGGTCCCTCAACAGGCATGACAGCATGAAAGACCCCATTTGCACAAGGTTGGATGCCGAGCTACTCATGTCCCATTCCTCGTCCTCAGTAATCTCGCTGAAGGTATCTTCCTCCCAGCCACGTACAACACCACGGGTACCATATAGGTGACAACGAGCACCCTGGGATGACTGTTGTGGTTGGTCTTCCTCCTCCTCCTCAAAGCCACATTCTTCCTTTGACTCCTCTTCCTCAAAATCCTCTTCCAGCGTTGCCGCTGGTCCAGCAAGCGATGCTGATAAGGCTGTTTCTGGTGGTGATGGTGACCACAACTCTTCCTCTTCCTCTTCATGCTCATCTATGGCCTGATCCAGCACTCTTCGCAGGGCACGGTCCAGGTATGATGTCGCTGATGGTGCCTTCGGTGCGACTGACTGGGTTTGTCACCTCCTCAAAAGGACGCATGAGCCTACAGGCATTGCGCATGAGCGTCCAGTAACGTGGCAAAAAAAATTCCCAGCTCCTCAGAGGCTGTCCTAGCACCCCGGTCATACAAATACTCGTTAACGGCTTTTTCTTGTTGGAGCAGGCGGTCGAACATTAGGAGTGTTGAATTCCAATGTGTCGAACTGTCACAAATCAAGCGCCTCACTGGCATGTTGTTTCGCTGCTGAATATCTGAAAAGTGTGCCATGGCCTTGTAGGAATGCCTGAAATGGCCACATACCTTCCTGGCCTGCTTCAGGATGTCCTGTAAGCCTGGGTACTTATGCACAAAGCGTTGTACGATCAGATTACACACATGAGCCATGCACGGCACATGTGTCAACTTGCCCAATTTCAATGCCGCCACCAAATTACTTCCGTTGTCAGAAACCACTTTGCTGATCTCCAGTTGGTTCAGAGTCAGCCACTGATCCACCTGTGCGTTCAGGGCAGACAGGAATGCTGGTCCGGTGTGACTCTCTGCTTTCAGGCAAGTCAACCTCAAGATGGCGTGACACTGCAGTATCCGGGATGTGTAATAGTACCTGGGGAGCTGGGGGTGTGCCGTTGATGTGGAGCAAGACGCAGCAGCAGAAGAGGACTCAGCTGAGGAGGTTATGGAAGAGGATGGAGTAGGAGGAGTAGAGGAGGTGGCAGCAGGCCTGCCTGCAAGTCGTGGTGGTGTCACCAACTCCTCTGCAGAGCCATGCATTCCATGCTTGGCAGCCGTCAGAAGGTTTACCCAATGCACAGTGTAGGTGATATACCTGCCCTGACCATGCTTTGCAGACAAGCTATCAGTGGTCAGATGGACCCTTGCCCCAACACTGTGTGCCAAACATGCCATTACTTCCTTTCGCACAATCGAGTACAGGTTGGGGATTGCCTTTTGTGCAAATAAATTTTGACCAGGTGCCTTCCACTGCGGTGTCCCAATAGCTACAACTTTTTTTGAACTCCTCAGACTCCACCAGCTTGTATGGTAAAATCTTGTGGGCTAAAAGTTCAGACAAGCCAGCTGTCAGGCGCCGGGCAAGGGGATGACTTTGTGACATTGGCTTCTTACTCTCAAACATGTACTTGACAGACACCTGACTGTGGGCAGATGAGCAGGAACTGCTCCGGAAGAGAGACGGAGTGGCGGATGGTTGAGAGGGTGAAAGGAGGACAGCAGCGGTTGATGTGGCTGAAGATGCTGGACCAGGAGGTGGATAGCGGCTTTGAGTTTGTGTGCTGCTTCTAATCATGTGTTGATCCCATAGGCATTTGTGATGTGCGATCATGTGCCTTCGCAAAGCAGTTGTACCTAGGTGGGTGTTGGACCTCCCAAGACTCAGTTTCTTTTGGCACAGGTTGCAAATGGCATCGCTGTTGTCAGAGGCAGACACACAAAAAAATGCCACACTGCTGAGCTCTGCGATGATGGCATTCTGGTGGTGGCAACAGCATGCGTTGATTGGTGTGCTGTCTGGCTGACCCCGGGTGCCGATGCATGCTGTCTGACTGTGCCACTAGCTCCTTGTGACGACCTCCCCCTGCTACCAACTCGTCTCCTCCTCTCTGTCTCCCCATCTGAACTTTCCCCCTGTTCTTCTTCTCTTCTAGCGGGCACCCACGTGACATCCACGGACGCATCGTCATCATCAACCGCTTCACTTGTATCTGACAAATCAACAAAGGAAGCAGCAGCGGGTACAACATCATCATCATCACACCATACGTCCATGTCTGTAATGCTGCCTGACTGAGACATATCACTGTTATCTATATACTCTGTCAATGATGGTTGCGCATCACTCATTTCTTCCAACTGATGTGTAAATAACTCCTCTGACAGATCAAGTGAAGCGGCTGTGGTGCTAGTGTTGGTGGTGGTGGCAGGCGGGCGAGTGATAACTTGAGAAGTGCCCGAAGATAAGCTGGAGGAGGATGGTGCGCCAAGGTTCGGAGCGGAAGATATAAAAGATTGGGTGTCCTGTGTTAAAAAGTCAACTATGTCCTCAGATCTTTTTGAGTTCATGGGACGTGGCCTCTGAACACTGGGCATTATTCTAGGGCTAAAGGGAATCACAGCACCACGACCACAACGGCACCTGCGGGGTGGCCTGCCTCTGCCTGTCATTTTTTTTTAAATGTACACTTACACTACTATTAAACAAGATATGAGTGGTGCCACTGGGCAAGTGGGCACAGTATACGCTGTGAGCCTGACACAAAAAAGCAGACTGATGTTTCACAGTCCAAAAAGTTTTTTTTGTTTTAAATGTACACTTACACTACTATTAAACAAGATATGAGTGGTGCCACTGGGCAAGTGGGCACAGTATACGCTGTGAGCCTGACACAAAAAAACAGACTGATGTTTTACAGTCCAAAAAGTTTTTATTTATTTAAATGTACACTTACACTATTATTAAACAAGATATGAGTGGTGGCACTGGGCAAGTGGGCACAGTATACGCTGTGAGCCTGACATAAAAAAGCAGACTGATGTTTCACAGTCCAAAAAGTTTTTATTTTTTTAAATGTACACTTACACTACTATTAAACAAGATATGAGTGGTGGCACTGGGCAAGTGGGCACAGTATACGCTGTGAGCCTGACACAAAAAAGCAGACTGATGTTTCACAGTCCAAAAAGTTTTTTTTGTTTTAAATGTACACTTACACTACTATTAAACAAGATATGAGTGGTGGCACTGGGCAAGTGGGCACAGTATACGCTGTGAGCCTGACACAAAAAAGCAGACTGATGTTTCACAGTCCAAAAAGTTTTTAATTTTTTAAATGTACACTTACACTACTATTAAACAAGATATGAGTGGTGGCACTGGGCAAGTGGGCACAGTATACGCTGTGAGCCTGACACAAAAAAGCAGACTGATGTTTCACAGTCCAAAAAGTTTTTATTTTTTTTAAATGTACACTTACACTACTATTAAACAAGATATGAGTGGTGGCACTGGGCAAGTTGGCACAGTATGCGCTGTGAGCCTGACACAAAAAAGCAGACTGATGTTTCACAGTCCAAAAAGTTTTTATTTTTTTAAATGTACACTTACACTACTATTAAACAAGATATGAGTGGTGGCACTGGGCAAGTGGGCACAGTATACGCTGTGAGCCTGACACAGAAAAGCAGACTGATGTTTCACAGTCCAAAAAGTTTTTATTTTTTTAAATGTACACTTACACTACTATTAAACAAGATATGAGTGGTGGCACTGGGCAAGTGGGCACAGTATACGCTGTGAGCCTGACACAAAAAAGCAGACTGATGTTTCACAGTCCAAAAAGTTTTTTTTGTTTTAAATGTACACTTACACTACTATTAAACAAGATATAAGTGGTGGCACTGGGCAAGTGGGCACAGTATACGCTGTGAGTCTGACACAAAAAAGCAGACTGATGTTTCACAGTCAAAAAAGTTTTTATTTTTTTAAATGTACACTTACACTACTATTAAACAAGATATGAGTGGTGGCACTTGGCAATTGGGCACAGTATACGCTGTGAGCCTGACACAAAAAAGCAGACTGATGTTTCACAGTCCAAAAAGTTTTTATTTTTTTAAATGTACACTTACACTACTATTAAACAAGATATGAGTGGTGTCACTGGTCAATTGGGCACAGTATACACTGTGAGCCTGACACAAAAAAGCAGACTGATGTTTCACAGTCCAAAAACTTTTTTTTTTAAATGTACACTTACACTACTATTAAACAAGATATGAGTGGTGCCACTGGGCAAGTGGACACAGTATACGCTGTGAGCCTGACACAAAAAAGCAGACTGATGTTTCACAGTCCAATTTTTTTTTTTTTAAATTTACACTACTGTTACACCAGATATGAGTGGTGGCACTGGGCAAGTGGGCCTGGCACGCACGCTGGCAGGCAGGCAGGCAGGCAGGCAACTGCAATTAGATTACACTAGCAGACTGATGTTTCACAGTCAAAAAAGTGTTTTTTTTTTTAAATTTACACTACTGTTACACCAGATATGAGTGGTGGCACTGGGCAAGTGGGCACAGTATACGCTGTGAGCCTGGAACACAGGCTGGCAGGCAGGCAACTGCAATTAGATTACACAAGCAGATTGATGTTTCACAGTCAAAAAAAGTTTTTTTTTTTAAATCTACACTACTGTTACACCAGATATGAGTGGTGGCACTGGGCAAGTGGGCCTGGCACACACACGCTGGCAGGCAGGCAACTGCAATTAGATTACACTAGCAGACTGATGTTTCACAGTCAAAAAAGTTTTTTTTTTTAAATTTACACTACTGTTACACCAGATATTAGTGGTGGCACTGGGCAAGTGGGCCTGGAACACACGCTGGCAGGCAGGCAGGCAGGCAGGCAGGCAACTGCAATTAGATTACACTAGCAGACTGATGTTTCACAGTCAAAAAAGTTTTTTTTTTAAATTTACACTACTGTTTCACCAGATATGATTGGTGGCACTGGGCAAGTGGCTTGGCAGGCAGGCAACTGCAATTAGATTACACAGGAAAAAAAAAAGCAGACTGATGTTCTAGCCCTAAAAGGGGCTTTTTGGGGCGCTGTCCTTACAGCAGAGATCAGATGAGTCCTTCAGGACTGTAGTGGACACTGAATACACTAGCCTAGCTATAGATTTCCCTATTAAATCAGCAGCAGCTACACTGTCCCTCCTCTCACTAACAATGCAGCTTCCGAATGAATCTAAAATGGCTGCTGCCCAGGAGCTGGGAGGGTCTGGGAGGGAGGGTCTGCTGCTGATTGGCTGGAATGTGTCTGCAGACTGTGAGATACAGGGTCAAAGTTTACTCAATGATGACGAATAGGGGGCGGATCGAACATCGCATATGTTTGCCTGCCGTTTTGAACGCGAACAAGCTATGTTCGCCGGTGAACAATTTGCGACATCACTATTCTTCATTTCCTCTCCTCTGCTTTTCAATGTCAGCCTATCTGTTCTCTCCCTTCCCTCTCGTTTTAATTTTACTTACTATTACAAGTCGCATGTCTTTTTCTACTGTGCTCACTTTGTATCTCTTTAGCCTCTCTTTTTCTGTCTCTTTCCCAGTCTACCTATCCTTTTTCTCACTTATATATCTATTAAATTCTTCATTTCCTATTTCTCTTTTCTTTACTAGTCCAATGTTTCTCTCCTCTATCATTTACAGATATGGTCCATATTGTCAGTGCTACTCCTATGTGAACCCATACTGGCAGGAAGAGGTGTACAAAAAAACAGTTGCTATCAATATTCATTATCAATAGCACATGTGTGAATTTTGAACAGTGCAACAACTGGCAAGTTATAGGAGTGACAATTACTTTCTATGGGAACCAATGCCAGTAACAGTGACAGTATTATATCACTGAGACTGTGCTGCTGACCAGTCATCCATAAAAAGTCAGATGATGAGTCATTCAGATGCTTTAATGCTATTCAAATATTTTCTAGGTAGAGAAAGCATTGAAGTAAATACAAAAAATATCTTAAGTGAGATAACTTCACAAAAACACTGTTTATCCATTTATTCAACGCAAATAAACATAACAATGCCACAACACAAGTTCTCCCAAAACCCCAAACATTAACTAATAATGCTGTCTCATATCCCCAGCAAACTGTACTGACCCACACTCTAACATCAATGACCCGCTCCTGTTACCCTAACCTTCCTCCTCAGCTATTGCCAATAATTCATTTCTCCCCAAGACAAATAACGTTATCCAAAAACCCCTAAACATTAGCTATAATAGTTCACCCTTCACCCAGACCAACTTCACTGCAATAAACCCTAACCGCAAACTTCATCCAGGGCAAACTTTTCCACTTATCACTAAGTCAATCACAAAACCCCCAACTTCAACAAAAAGATTTTTAGTAATTTTGAAAAACTTGATTAGGCTGTAATTAAAAGAGCATGGGGGATATCAGTAAAATAAATGTAAATATTAAGTGGGAGATTTAATTAGCAGCGGATGCTGCTTTCTCCGCCCGATGTTTCCGGCTCGCCAAAAAACATCAGTTAAGAAGCAGCGGCCGCAAGATACGATCGGGATGATTGACACGCCCTGCTAGCGGGCGATTGGCTGCGAATGGGCAGGGGGCGGCATTGCACAAGCATTTCTTGTGAAATGCTTGTGCAATGTTAATGACAGCGTATGCTGTCGGCATTTAGTGATGCAGGGCTTACGTGATTCGCTATAGCAAATCATGTCTGCCCAAGGTTTAATAAATTGACCCCTAAGCCTTTTACTGGTTGCATCAGTGGTGCACCTCGTCTATACCAAGTTAATTCTTCACTCTCAAAACCTATGGTATATATTTCATAAAATGGTGCTCTTTATACCTTGTCATTTGGAAGAGTTTGGGTTAAAATTGAATTCTGGTAAAACATTTTGTTCTCAGCATGAGGACTTAATGTTATCTGTTTTTTCAATAACATCAAGTTTGTTAACATAGTGTTATGGTATATATTTTTCTTTGAAATCATATTTAGAATCTGGTGCATAATATACCTTCTGCAGGAAATATATGATTATCCTAACAAATAACTGTTTAAGCAATTAAGCTGGTCAGTGTAGAAAAATGCATTTTGTCCTTTGGAAAACTAAACCCAGAAAAGGATTTTTACAAAATGAAACTCATGCTCATGCTATTGGGGTCAAATTTTAACACCCTGTAGGACAATTTCTAGTCTGTTTTCCATTGACAGATGCTTAAAACTCCCTTTAGAGTATTTATACTTTTCAGCTTGTTTCCATATGAATTTAACATCTTATATATGTAGTTTTAAGCCTTTTGCATGCAGACATTTTAAAAATTATATTTTGCTTACCACCTTTTTAAATAAAAAAAAGTAGGCATCAGCCAATCACAGGATAGGATAATATATTTACATATTGCTTATGTAGGGTTAGATTACAAGTGGCGCACTGTGTTGTGCGCAAGCGAAAAGGGCTTTATTTGCAGCTCTTTGCATGTGTAGGAACTAGTGTGCGAATTACAGGTTGAAAGTAAACATGTTCGCTTGAGCGCAATTTAATTTAATGCGTGTCAGGATAGCGCAACCTCAGAGCTCTGGTTAACTGTTACACTTGACTAAAAAGTTGCACAAAACACATCAAAAATACATCTAAAAGTACAGTTACACTCATAATAATAATACTTTTTTTAAATTGAATTGTAAAAAGTTATAAGGGCTCAAAGATATGAGGTCTCAGGTGTTAGAAAAAATAAGGTCTGCAAAGGGCTTCTACATAGAGTTACATAAACATGTCTAAATATGTATGTGTATATGTCTATATATGTTTACATATGTATTTATTTTTTAATATTTGTAAATATGTATTTACAGACATATATACAGACATATATACAGACATATATACAGACATATATACAGACATATATATATATATATATATATATGCATTGGAGCCCTTTGCAGTCAAGTAGCTGAACAATCATATTCATGCAATATTCATATTTAATAAAGTGTTTAACTATGTATTTACTTTCAATATTTCACATTCCAATGTTCTTCACATACGAGGAATATGTTCTAAGTATTTTTAAATAGATACTCCTCTAAATAGGTTGTAGAAGGAGGCACTGAATCATTGGGGATTCCTGGAAATTCCACTCTGTATTCCATGGTTCCTCCAAAAAGACTGAGTCTGTGTCTGGTAGAAAATATCACATTGGCGTAGTGTTTCCAAACACCTTACAAACAAGAGTAAAATAATCACAGAATAGTGTTGAATAAATGGCTCCACAAAGTGTCAGATTCCACTCCATATTCCACGATTCTTCCAAAAGGACTGTATCTGTGTCTGTTAGAAAATATTACATTGGCGTAGTGTTTCCAAACACCTTACAAACAAGTGTAAAATACTTAGATATCTATATAGAAATATGCATTTATGAATAAACAGAACATATTCTGCTA
Source organism: Bombina bombina (assembly GCF_027579735.1). Classification (NCBI taxonomy): domain Eukaryota; kingdom Metazoa; phylum Chordata; class Amphibia; order Anura; family Bombinatoridae; genus Bombina; species Bombina bombina. The sequence continues at coordinate 1,484,634,775 of NC_069499.1, read as the reverse complement.
TGTTAAGAACATTGTAATGTGAAATAGTAATATTTAATTTAGGGCACTTGGTTAAACTCGATCTGGTTTGCACGTGAGTAAGGTTTCCCCCCACACACACTTTTCTCGCTCCATTGAAGTCAATGGGGGAATATGTTAACACGGTCAAAACATTTTTAGTTTGGCTTTTTGTACATGTCGGGTTAGCGCTCGGACGCAAAATTTTTACTTTTCAACTTGTAACATGCACGCTACCTGACATGCACAAAAAGCTTACTTCTAGCGGAGTTATTGCGCGAGTTGGATCGCAAAATAGCCGCCCAACTCATAATCTAGCCCTTAACTTTGGAATATAGGAATCATTTTGGCCAGTGAGAGACTTTATTTTGATTGTCTCAAATTCTGGATAAATCCAATCTAGGAGGTTGTTCAAGTGGTCCGTTCCTGGCTTTCCTGCTCTGTGCTAATGGTAGATGTTTTCTATTTAAAACCTATTCAACATCATTGTAATTGTATGTAAAAAATAAACACTATGGGGTAGATTTATCATAGTGCGAGCAGACATGATACGATGTAGTGTATCATATGAGATGCACATCGATAAATGCCGGCATCATACGCTGTTGGCATTTTCACTGGTGCAATGCCGCCCCCTGCAGATTGGAGCCCTTTGCTCCAATCGGGTTGATTTATGTCCAATCGGGTTGATTTATGTCCGTGGCCTCAGAGCAGGTGGACAATTTATGGAGCAGCAGTCCACGAGCTTGAAGGCTCGTGCCGAAACAGTGGCATCGGCCCCTATGACATCCTTTTACCATACATCATACTTATACAGATATTGTATAAGCATTTATATTCATTCAACAGTATGTTAACTTATATAACCAATTTTGTTTTAATAAGCTATGCAAAGAAATCTCCTGTGCTCACATACCAGTCCATCAGCAATCCCACGCACCCATTTCAATCTGTTTCAATCTGTTTAAAAACTTGTCAAGGCTTTTAGAATGTGTTACGACAGTGTTTCTCAACGTGGTCCTCAGGCCAGGTTTTAATTATAGCTCAACTAGAGCACAGGTGAAATAATCAGCTGATCAGTAACAATGGTTACTAACCTGCTGTCACCCATCAGCTGATTCTTTCACCTGTGCTCTATTTCAGCTATAATGAAAATCTGGCTTTTTAGCAGTACTTGAGGACCGTGGTTGAGAAACTCTGTGTTACAATCAGGGGCGAAACTACAGGGGGTGCAGAGGTCGCAATTGCGACTGGGCCCCCAAGGGTAGGGGCCCAGCTTAAAAAAAAAAAAAGCTTTACAGTAAAAAACGCTGACCTACCACTGCCTGCACTGATATCATGTGAGTGTGACCTGATGCTTCACTAGTGTCTCTGACTACAGGGGTTACTGTTTCTGTTTTACCCATTGGTGTTTATGTGTGTGTGTATATGTATGTGACTGTGTGTGTATTTATGCATGTATGTGTGTATGTGTGTGTGTGTATTTATGTATGTGACTGTGTGTGTATTTATGCATGTATGTGTGTGTATGTATGTTTGTGGAACCAGTAAATTACAGACCTTGTTACTACAGCATGGGGGGGCGGGGCGTAAACAGTGTCACTATACAGTACCACTAAATACAGTATGGGGGGGGGCTGGACCATGTCACAGACTACTGTGGTCACTTTCTAAATAGGGATGGGCGAATGTTTCGCAACATTCGAAAAACGGAACGAATTTTAACACATTCGTTTGTTCGAATCGAATTTCGAATGTTTACATAACATTCTAACATTCGATTTTCGAATGTTCGGTTTCGAATTTTACGATTACATTCGAAAATATTCTTTTCAAAAAATTCGAATTTAGATTGTAATAGTATTTCTAAAGCTTTTTCTTTAAATGTAATATTCGAATTATGCAATATTCGAATTCGAAAAATTCGAATTTAGATTGTAATAGTATTTCTAATGCTTTTTCTTTAAATGTAATATTCGAATTATGCAATACGTGTATTCGAATTCGAAAAATTCGAATTTAGATTGTAAAAGTATTTCTAATGCTTTTTCTTTAAATGTAATATTCGAATTATGCAATATTCGAATTCGAAAAATTCAAATTTAGATTGTAATAGTATTTCTAATGCTTTTTCTTTAAATGTAAAATTCTAATTATGCAATACGTGTATTCAAATTCGAAAAATTCGAATTTAGATTGTAATAGTATTTCTAATGCTTTTTCTTTAAATGTAATATTCGAATTATGCAATATTCAAATTCGAAAAATTCAAATTTATATTCAAATTCGAAAAATTCGAATTTATATTCGAATTCGAAAAATTCGAATTTATATGTTTGTAATAGTATTTATAATGCTTTCTTTAAATGTAATATTCGAATTATGCAATATTCTATATGGAAACATTCGAAATGATATATTTGTATCTATTATGTATCAATTTACTAGATTCCTGCCCTACCACATGAACTATTGAACTTCTGAATAGTATTTGTTAAATAGAATGTTAAATTCGAAATTTCAAATGTGGACATTCGATATAATTATAAACATTCAAATTCGAAAGTGACATTTGAAAACTGTAAATAACATTCGATTTTAGAATTTTTAAGAATATTCGTTCTTATCGACATTCGGATTTAGAATTTGAATTTCGGTAATAACATTCGTTCTACATTCGAAATTTGAAAATGTACACATTCGCCCATCCCTATTTATAAAGTACTAGGGCGGGTAGGGTCAGGCCAGCCATCTCACCGGCAGATTACAGACTGTGTCACTGACTCACTATATATAGTACTGGTGGGTTAAACAGTGTCACTATATACAGTATACAGTAATAGGGGATCAGACCATCTCACAGACTGTGGGCACAGGGTACCTCCTTTTGCAGACATGTAATTTGATTCACAAATTTTTTTTGTAAAATGTAAAATGTAAAAAAAAATGTAAAAAAAAAAGGAAAAAAAAAAAAAAAAAAAAGAAGATATGTATCAAATTCACTTTTTGTTTTGGGGGGGCCCTTCTTAGATTCTTGCACATGGGCCCTGTGGTTTATAGTTACGTCTCTGGCTACAATATCACTATACATTGCAAGTAAACAGTTCCGGTATCATAGTCCTACAGAAAACACTTTTTTTACACAAGATTTTAAACTTTTAAAAAACATGTTACCCATATCCTTAAAGGGCCACTAAACCCAAAATCTTTCTTTCATGATTCAGATAGAGAATAGAAATTTAAACAACATTACAATTTACTTCCATTATTTATTTTGCTTCATTTTTTAAATATCCTTAGTTGAAGAAAAAGCAATGCACATGGTGAGCCAATCACACAAGGCTTCTATGTGCAGCAACCAATCAGCAGCTAGTGAGCATATCTAGATATGTTTTTCATCAAAAGAATATCAGGAGAATAAAACAAATGAGATAATATAAGTAAATTAGAAAGATGTTTAAAATTGCATTCTCTTTCTAAATCATAAAAGAAAAAATGTGGCTGGCATGTCCCTTTAATCCCTTAAAAATGATGCAACATATCTATAAAAAGCCGACAAGAAAATATCATTTGACCATCCGATTGTAGAACTTTACACCTTCAAAATGAAATGATTTTTCTGGGACTAGCAAAGTAGCATCGGGCATGTGCAGGCACATTCACTCTCTTTTCAGCCACAGTTTTTTGGCTGATAAATGTCATAAGATGCTGCTCATTTTTTTGCCATACAGATGAAAGAGAAAATAGAAGCTGAAGGGTAACTGCTCACAGAATCATGAAAGTTGTACTTTACTGTGCCTTTAATTATAGAAAAACTATTTTCCACCTCCAGTATAGCCCAGTAAATATGTGAGGCTATGTATTTAGGTCTGTCATTCATTAGGCTAAGGGATTTACTATGTATTGTCAAACTGTTGAGAGTTTTGGGGTAGTTGTGTATGCTAATAGGCAAGTGAACTGTGATAACTAAGGGCCAGACTATAATTGGTGCACTATCATTAGAGCTAGGAGCATAAACACGCTGAAAGTTTGCGTAAACAGTTGGGCTGGAGGACAAATGTGTACTAAACTACTCTATTAACTCCTGAACTACCACATAGACCCCCACAAAGTACCCCTCTACACTATTAACCCCTAAACCACCACACACCCACATAGTAAAGTACCCACTATACTATTAACTCCCAAACCGTCACACCCCCACATCGCAACGCACACACTGCACTATTAACCCCTTAGGGGTGTTAGGTGGGTTTTAGCTGTTAAGGGGGTTTAGAGGTTAGTGGGTAATTTACGATGGGGGTTATGATGGTTTAGGAGTTAATACTGTAGCAGGTACTTTGATATGTAGCAGTTTAGAGTTTAATAGTGTAAAACATTGCTTTGCTATGTGGGAGTGTGGCAGTTTAGCGGTTAATAGTGTAGAGGGATACTTTGCAATGTGTGGGTATGGTGGTTTAAGGGTTAATAGTGTAATGGGTACTTTGTGATGTGGGGGTGTGGTGGTTTAGGGTGAAATAGTGTAGAGGGGTACTTTGCAATGTGAGGATGTGGCGGTTTAGTGGTTAATAGTGTACTGGGGAGTTTGAGGTGGGCTATGTGGCGATTCAGGTTAGCTCCCGAGTATGAGTGTTAGTTTTGTTCCGCTTTCCTTGCTCCTTTGAAGTCTATGGTGGAGTACGTTAATGCAGTGGCAGTAATCTAACTTTGGCTGTTTTTGTACTTCAGGTTAACGTGCAAGTAAAAATATTTTACTTTCGACTTGTAATACGCACTCTACCCGAAGTGCGCAAAGACCTGAAGTTGAGCATAGTTCGAGCGGGAGCAGGAGCAATAAATAATGCTCCACTTGCAATCTAGCCCTAAAAAGTAATTTATTCAAGTGTCAGATAAATAGAAGAGAAATAATTTGCTTAGAACTCTTTAAAGGAACATAATACTCATATGCTAAATCACTTGAAAGTGATGCAGCATAACTGTAAAATATCACCTGAACATCTCTATGTAAAAAAGGAAGATATATTACTTCAAAATTTCCTCAGCTCATCAGAGTAAGTGCTGTGTAAAACGTTATACTTCAGTCACTGCCCAGCTGCAGGTTTAAAAAAAAAGGAAGAAATGAGCAACAACCAATCAGCATCAACACTGCGGAGGTCATGAACTCTTTTACTGTGATCACATTAGATTTCACTTAACTCTCATAAGATTTCATAGTAACTTCCTTAATGAAAATAGGGAAATAACGCGAGTGTGCATGAGGCTCACTCCCTTGCCTGTCCCGGGACAGACATACTGATTTGCTGCTTAAAGCCCTTTACAATGGGGTTTGAATACTTAGGGCATTTTAAGGTAAAATATCTTCCCTTTTTACATAGAGATGTTCAGGTGATATTTTCTAGTCAGCTTTTTACAGCTATGATGCATCACTTTCACGTGTTTCATGGCCCTTTAAGAATCTGTACATGGTTAGTGTAACTGAAATTAAATATATTTAAGGTCTGTGTCATTGAAAACCCCCCAAAATAAATCATGGCAGCTTTTTAGGTGGTGATAAAATAGGCCCCTATTCAGTTAAATGAAACCTAAGACTAGACTTTTATTCTTGTTGGACAGGAGCATTATTTCATAAGAAGTAAACTCATGGTTCTTTTGACCTGCATTTAAAAAAACATTTTGTATGAATCTTAAACTGTTCAGTCTGAGAAGCTTCTGTTTTACATCATGGCTGACAATTTGTTAAGGAAAAAAAATGTAAAAAAGTTAATTTTTCCAGGAAGAAATATTGCTTTTTTATTAAAGGCCTTGTCCTTGGATATCATAAATATGGCAGTTAACTGTCATAACTGACAAGCTTGCAACTGAGATCCAAAAATTGTGTTCTGGGAAGTTTCTCATCTTAGTTGTGATAATCTTTGACAAGATGGATTAACATAGGACCAGAATACCTCCCATCATGCTCCAATGTGAATGTCTGCTATATTAAAGTCAAGTCTATCCACTCTTACTAAACAAAGGGATAGAAGATTTTCAGATTTAGAGATAAAATCATATAGGTGTGCATATAACCATAACACTTCTAATGATTGGTAGAAACTAGTGTGTAATAGAGATGCTATGGCAAAAAAAAAAAAAAAAAAATGTAGATTCTGGCCTAGATTTAGAGTTGGGCGGTAGCCGTCAAAACCAGCGTTAGAGGCTACTAACGCTGGTTTTTACCGCCCTCTGGTATTTGGAGCCAGTCATTAAAGGGTCTAACGCTCATTTTCCAGCCGCGACTTTTCCATACCGCAGATCCCCTTACGTCATTTGCGTATCCTATCTTTTCAATGGGATCTTTCTAACGCCGGTATTTAGAGTCGTGGCTGAAGTGAGCGTTAGAAATCTAACGACAAAACTCCAGCCGCAGAAAAAAGTCAGTAGTTAAGAGCTTTCTGGGCTAACGCCGGTTAATAAAGCTCTTAACTACTGTGCTCTAAAGTACACTAACACCCATAAACTACCTATGTACCCCTAAACCCGAGGTCCCCCCACATCTCCGCCACTCTATTACATTTTTTAACCCCTAATCTGCCGCTCCGTACACCGCCGCCAGCTAAATTATCCCTATGTACCCCTAATCTGCTGCCCCTAATACCGCCAACCCCTATATTATATTTATTAACCCCTAATCTGCCACCCCCGCTATCGCTGACCCCTGCATATTATTATTAACCCCTAATCTGCCGACCGCATGCCGCTGCCACCTACGTTATCCCTATGAACCCCTAATCTGCTGCCCCTAATACCGCCGACCCCTATATTATATTTATTAACCCCTAATCTGCCCCCCTCAACGTCGCCTCCACCTGCCTACACTTATTAACCCCTAATCTGCCGACCGGACTGCGCCGCTACTATAATAAAGTTATTAACCCCTAATCCGCCTCACTCCCGCCTCAATAACCCTATAATAAATAGTATTAACCCCTAATCTGCCCTCCCTAACATCGCCGACACCTAACTTCAAACATTAACCCCTAATCTGCCGACTGGAGCTCACCGCTATTCTAATAAATGTATTAACCCCTAAAGCTAAGTCTAACCCTAACCCTAACACCCCCCTAAGTTAAATATAATTTTTATCTAACGAAATAAATTAACTCTTATTAAATAAATTATTCCTATTTAAAGCTAAATACTTGCCTGTAAAATAAACCCTAATATAGCTACAATATAAATTATAATTATATTATAGCTATTTTAGGATTAATATTTATTTTACAGGCAACTTTGTATTTATTTTAACCAGGTACAATAGCTATTAAATAGTTAAGAACTATTTAATAGCTAAAATAGTTAAAATAATTACAAAATTACCTGTAAAATAAATCCTAACCTAAGTTACAATTAAACCTAACACTACACTATCAATAAATTAATTAAATAAAATACCTACAATTATCTACAATTAAACCTAACACTACACTATCAATAAATTAATTAAATAAAATACCTACAAATAAATACAATTAAATAAACTAAGGCCTAGATTTAGAGTTCGGCGGTAGCCATCAAAACCAGCGTTAGAGGCTCCTAACGCTGGTTTTGGCCGCCCGCTGGTATTTGGAGTCAGTGATTAAAGGGTCTAACGCTCACTTTACAGCCGCGACTTTTCCATACCGCAGATCCCCCTACGCCATTTGCGTAGCCTATCTTTTCAATGGGATCTTCCTAACGCCGGTATTTAGAGTCGTTTCTGCAGTGAGCGTTAGAGCTCTAACGACAAGATTCCAGCCGCCTGAAAATAGCAGGAGTTAAGAGCTTTCTGGCTAACGCCGGTTTATAAAGCTCTTAACTACTGTACCCTAAAGTACACTAACACCCATAAACTACCTATGTACCCCTAAACCGAGGTCCCCCCACATTGCCGCCACTCGATTAAAATTTTTAACCCCTAATCTGCCGACCGCCACCTACGTTATACTTATGTACCCCTAATCTGCTGCCCCTAACACCGCCGACCCCTGTATTATATCTATTAACCCCTAACTTGCCCCCCACAACGTCGCCGCAAGCTACTTAAAATAATTAACCCCTAATCTTCCGACCGCAAATCGCCGCCACCTACGTTATCCCTATGTACCCCTAATCTGCTACCCCTAACATCGCCGACCCCTATGTTATATTTATTAACCCCTAATCTGCCCCCCTCAACGTCGCCGACACCTACCTACACTTATTAACCCCTAATCTGCCGAGCGGACCTGAGCGCTACTATAATAAAGTTATTAACCCCTAATCCGCCTCACTAACCCTATCATAAATAGTATTAACCCCTAATCTGCCCTCCCTAACATCGCCGACACCTACCTTCAATTATTAACCCCTAATCTGCCGACCGGAGCTCACCGCTATTCTAATAAATGTATTAACCCCTAAAGCTAAGTCTAACCCTAACACTAACACCCCCCTAAGTTAAATATAATTTTTATCTAACGAAATAAATTAACTCTTATTAAATAAATAATTCCTATTTAAAGCTAAATACTTACCTGTAAAATACATCCTAATATAGCTACAATATAAATTATAATTATATTATAGCTATTTTAGGATTAATATTTATTTTACAGGCAACTTTGTAATTATTTTAACCAGGTACAATAGCTATTAAATAGTTAAGAACTATTTAATAGTTACCTAGTTAAAATAATAACAAATTTACCTGTAAAATAAATCCTAACCTAAGATATAATTAAACCTAACACTACCCTATCAATAAAATAATTAAATAAACTACCTACAATTACCTACAATTAACCTAACACTACACTATCAATAAATTAATTAAACACAATTGCTACAAATAAATACAATTAAATAAACTATCTAAAGTACAAAAAATAAAAAAGAACTAAGTTACAGAAAATAATAAAATATTTACAAACATAAGAAAAATATTACAACAATTTTAAACTAATTACACCTACTCTAAGCCCCCTAATAAAATAACAAAGCCCCCCAAAATAAAAAATTCCCTACCCTATTCTAAAATACAAATATTACAAGCTCTTTTACCTTACCAGCCCTGAACAGGGCCCTTTGCGGGGCATGCCCCAAGAATTTCAGCTCTTTTGCCTGTAAAAAAAAACATACAATACCCCCCCCCCCAACATTACAACCCACCACCCACATACCCCTAATCTAACCCAAACCCCCCTTAAATAAACCTAACACTACCACCCTGATGATCTTCCTACCTTGTCTTCACCATGCCAGGTTCACCGATCCGTCCTGGCTCCAAGATCTTCATCCAACCCAAGCGGGGGCTAGACATCCACTGAAGAAGTCCAGAAGAGGGTCCAAAGTCTTCCTCCTATCCGGCAAGAAGAGGACATCCGGACCGGCAAACATCTTCTCCAAGCGGCATCTTCTATCTTCTTCCATCCGATGACGACCGGCTCCATCTTGAAGACCTCCAGCGCGGATCCATCCTCTTCTTCCGACGACTAGACGACGAATGACGGTTCCTTTAAGGGACGTCATCCAAGATGGCGTCCCTCGAATTCCGATTGGCTGATAGGATTCTATCAGCCAATCGGAATTAAGGTAGGAATTTTCTGATTGGCTGATGGAATCAGCCAATCAGAATATAGTTCAATCCGATTGGCTGATCCAATCAGCCAATCAGATTGAGCTCGCATTCTATTGGCTGATCGGAACAGCCAATAGAATGCGAGCTCAATCTGATTGGCTGATTGGATCAGCCAATCGGATTGAACTATATTCTGATTGGCTGATTCCATCAGCCAATCAGAAAATTCCTACCTTAATTCCGATTGGCTGATAGAATCCTATCAGCCAATCGGAATTCGAGGGACGCCATCTTGGATGACGTCCCTTAAAGGAACCGTCATTCGTCGTCTAGTCGTCGGAAGAAGAGGATGGATCCGCGCTGGAGGTCTTCAAGATGGAGCCGGTCGTCATCGGATGGAAGAAGATAGAAGATGCCGCTTGGAGAAGATGTTTGCCGGTCCGGATGTCCTCTTCTTGCCGGATAGGAGGAAGACTTTGGACCCTCTTCTGGACTTCTTCAGTGGATGTCTAGCCCCCGCTTGGGTTGGATGAAGATCTTGGAGCCAGGACGGATCGGTGAACCTGGCATGGTGAAGACAAGGTAGGAAGATCATCAGGGTGGTAGTGTTAGGTTTATTTAAGGGGGGTTTGGGTTAGATTAGGGGTATGTGGGTGGTGGGTTGTAATGTTGGGGGGGGGGGTATTGTATGTTTTTTTTTACAGGCAAAAGAGCTGAAATTCTTGGGGCATGCCCCGCAAAGGGCCCTGTTCAGGGCTGGTAAGGTAAAAGAGCTTGTAATATTTGTATTTTAGAATAGGGTAGGGAATTTTTTATTTTGGGGGGCTTTGTTATTTTATTAGGGGGCTTAGAGTAGGTGTAATTAGTTTAAAATTGTTGTAATATTTTTCTTATGTTTGTAAATATTTTATTATTTTCTGTAACTTAGTTCTTTTTTATTTTTTGTACTTTAGATAGTTTATTTAATTGTATTTATTTGTAGCAATTGTGTTTAATTAATTTATTGATAGTGTAGTGTTAGGTTAATTGTAGGTAATTGTAGGTAGTTTATTTAATTATTTTATTGATAGGGTAGTGTTAGGTTTAATTATATCTTAGGTTAGGATTTATTTTACAGGTAAATTTGTTATTATTTTAACTAGGTAACTATTAAATAGTTCTTAACTATTTAATAGCTATTGTACCTGGTTAAAATAATTACAAAGTTGCCTGTAAAATAAATATTAATCCTAAAATAGCTATAATATAATTATAATTTATATTGTAGCTATATTAGGATTTATTTTACAGGTAAGTATTTAGCTTTAAATAGGAATCATTTATTTAATAAGAGTTAATTTATTTTGTTAGATAAAAATTATATTTAACTTAGGGGGGTGTTAGTGTTAGGGTTAGACTTAGCTTTAGGGGTTAATACATTTATTAGAATAGCGGTGAGCTCCGGTCGGCAGATTAGGGGTTAATAATTGAAGGTAGGTGTCGGCGATGTTAGGGAGGGCAGATTAGGGGTTAATACTATTTATGATAGGGTTAGTGAGGCGGATTAGGGGTTAATAACTTTATTATAGTAGCGCTCAGGTCCGCTCGGCAGATTAGGGGTTAATAAGTGTAGGCAGGTGTCGGCGACGTTGTGGGGGGCAGATTAGGGGTTAATAAATATAACATAGGGGTCGGCGATGTTAGGGCAGCAGATTAGGGGTACATAGGGATAACGTAGGTGGCGGCGGTTTACGGAGCGGCAGATTAGGGGTTAAAAGTGTAATGCAGGGGTCAGCGATAGCGGGGGCGGCAGATTAGGGGTTAATAAGTGTAAGGTTAGGGGTGTTTAGACTCGGGGTACATGTTAGAGTGTTAGGTGCAGACGTAGGAAGTGTTTCCCCATAGGAAACAATGGGGCTGCGTTAAGAGCTGAACGCTGCTTTTTTGCAGGTGTTAGGTTTTTTTTCAGCTCAAACTGCCCCATTGTTTCCTATGGGAGAATCGTGCACGAGCACGTTTTTGATGCCGGCCGCGTCCGTAAGCAACTCTGGTATCGAGAGTTGCATTTGCGGTAAATATGCTCTACGCTCCTTTTTTGGAGCCTAACGCAGCATTTGTTTGAACTCTCGATACCAGAGTTAAATTTATGGTGCGGCCAGAAAAAAACCCGCGGAGCGTTAACAGCCCTTTTACCGCCGAACTCCAAATCTAGGCCTAACTAAAGTACAAAAAATAAAAAAGAACTAAGTTACAAAAAATAAAAAAATATTTACAAACATTAGAAAAATATTACAACAATTTTAAACTAATTACACCTACTCTAAGCCCCCTAATAAAATAACAAAGCCCCCCAAAATAAAAAAATGCCCTACCCTATTCTAAATTAAAAAAGTTCAAAGCTCTTTTACCTTACCAGCCCTGAAAAGGGCCATTTGCGGGGCATGCCCCAAAGAATTCAGCTCTTTTGCCTGTAAAAAAAAACATACAATACCCCCCCCCCAACATTACAACCCACCACCCACATACCCCTAATCTAACCCAAACCCCCTTAAATAAACCTAACACTAAGCCCCTGAAAATCTCCCTACCTTGTCTTCACCTCACCAGGTCCCGATCTGTCCAGAAGAGGGTCCGAAGTCTTGATCCAAGCCCAAGCAGGGGGCTGAAGAGTGACGTCCATCCTCTGGCTGAAGTCTGGATCCAAGCGGCGGCTGAAGAAATCCATCATCGGGCTGAAGTCGGAAGTCCATCATCGGGATGAAGTCTTCTATCAAGCCGCATCTTCAAACTTCTTTGTTCCGGAGCGGAGCGGAGCCATCTTCTTCCCAGCCGACGCGGATCCAAACTCTTCAAGCAACGCCTACTAGCCGAATGACGGTTCCTTTAAATGACGTCATCCAAGATGGCGTCCCTTGAATTCCGATTGGCTGATAGGATTCTATCAGCCAATCGGAATTAAGGTAGGAAAATTCTGATTGGCTGATGGAATCAGCCAATCAGAATCAAGTTCAATCCGATTGGCTAAATCAATCAGCCAATCAGATTGAGCTCGCATTCTATTGGCTGATCGGAACATTGACTGATCGGATTGAACTTGATTCTGATTGGCTGATTCCATCAGCCAATCAGAATTTTCCTACCTTAATTCCGATTGGCTGATAGAATCCTATCAGCCAATCGGAATTCAAGGGACGCCATCTTGGATGACGTCATTTAACGGAACCGTCATTCAGCTAGTAGGCGTCGCTTGAAGAGGTTGGATCCGCGTCGGCTGGGAAGAAGATGGCTCTGCTCCGCTCCGGAACAAAGAAGATTGAAGATGCGGCTTGATAGAAGACTTCATCCTGATGATGGACTTTCGACTTCAGCCCGATGATGGATTTCTTCAGCCGCCGCTTGGATCCAGACTTCAGCCCGAGGATGGACGTCACTCTTCAGCCCCCCGCTTGGGCTTGGATCAAGACTTCGTACCCTCTTCTGGACAGATCGGGACCCAGTGAGGTGAAGACAAGGTAGGGAGATCTTCAGGGGCTTAGTGTTAGGTTTATTTAAGGGGGTTTGGGTTAGATTAGGGGTATGTGGGTGGTGGGTTGTAATGTTGGGGGGGTATTGTATGTTTTTTTTACAGGCAAAAGAGCTGAATTCTTTGGGGCATGCCCCGCAAATGGCCCTTTTCAGGGCTGGTAAGGTAAAAGAGCTTTGAACTTTTTAAATTTAGAATAGGGTAGGGCATTTTTTTATTTTGGGGGGCTTTGTTATTTTATTAGGGGGCTTAGAGTAGGTGTAATTAGTTTAAAATTGTTGTAATATTTTTCAAATGTTTGTAAATATTTTTTTATTTTTTGTAACTTAGTTCTTTTTTATTTTTTGTACTTTAGTTAGTTTATTTAATTGTATTTATTTGTAGGTATTTTATTTAATTAATTTATTGATAGTGTAGTGTTAGGTTTAATTGTAGATAATTGTAGGTATTTTATTTAATTAATTTATTGATAGTGTAGTGTTAGGTTTAATTGTAACTTAGGTTAGGATTTATTTTACAGGTAATTTTGTAATTATTTTAACTATTTTAGCTATTAAATAGTTCTTAACTATTTAATAGCTATTGTACCTGGTTAAAATAAATACAAAGTTGCCTGTAAAATAAATATTAATCCTAAAATAGCTATAATATAATTATAATTTATATTATAGCTATATTAGGGTTTATTTTACAGGTAAGTATTTAGCTTTAAATAGGAATAATTTATTTAATAAGAGTTAATTTATTTCGTTAGATAAAAATTATATTTAACTTAGGGGGGTGTTAGTGTTAGGGTTAGACTTAGCTTTAGGGGTTAATCCATTTATTACAGTAGCGGCGAGATTCGGTCGGCAGATTAGGGGTTAATAATTGAAGTTAGGTGTTGGCGATGTTAGGGAGGGCAGATTAGGGGTTAATACTATTTATTATAGGGTTATTGAGGCGGGAGTGAGGCGGATTAGGGGTTAATAACTTTATTATAGTAGCGGTGCGGTCCGCTCGGCAGATTAGGGGTTAATAAGTGTAGGCAGGTGGAGGTGACGTTGTGGGGGGCAGATTAGGGGTTAATAAATATAATATAGGGGTCGGCGGTGTTATGGGCAGCAGATTAGGGGTACATAGGGATAATGTAGGTAGCGGCGGTTTACGGAGCGGCAGATTAGGGGTTAAAAAAAATATGCAGGTCTCAGCGATAGCGGGGGCGGCAGAATAGGGGTTAATAAGTGTAAGGTTAGGGGTGTTTAGACTCGGGGTACATGTTAGAGTGTTAGGTGCAGACGTAGGAAGTGTTTCCCCATAGAAAACAATGGGGCTGTGTTAGGAGCTGAACGCTGCTTTTTTGCAGGTGTTAGGTTTTTTTCAGCTCAAACTGCCCCATTGTTTTCTATGGGGATATCGTGCACGAGCACGTTTTTTAAGCTGGCCGCGTCCGTAAGCACCGCTGGTATCTAGAGTTGCAGTGGCGTTAAATTATGCTCTACGCTCCCTTTTTGGAGCCTAACGCACTGAAAACCCAGCCATTCTGTGAACTCTAAATACCAGCGGTATTTAAAAGGTGCGGGGGAAAAAAGCACGCGTAGCTAACGCACCCCTTTGGCCGCCAAACTCTAAATCTAGCCGTTAGTGTATTCATTGTAAATGGATATTGAAGGTTTATCAAACATTAGACACTTGTTTTTGCCAAAAAAATACAATCTTAAGCAATTTTCTAATTTACTCCTATTATTATTTTTTTCTTGGTTCTCTTGCTATCTTTATTTAAAAAGCAGGAATGTAAAGCTTAAAGGGTCATGAAACCCGCATTTTTTATCTCTTGATTTAGAAAAATCATGTAATTTTAAGCAACTTTCTAATTTACTTCTATTATCCAATTTGCTTCATCGTCTTGATATCCTTTGCTGAAAAGCATATCTAGATAGGCTCAGTAGCTGCTGATTGGTGGCTGAACACAGATGCCTCCTGTGATTGGCTCACCCATGGGGATTGCTATTTCTTCAACAAAGGATATCTAAAGAATGAAGTAAATTAGATAATAGAAGTAAATAGAAGCAATTTGGAATACTGTTTAAAATAGTATTCTCTACCTGAATTGTGAAATATTTTTTTGGGGGGTTAATGTCCATTTAAGAGCCGGCCCATTTTTGGTTGAGAACCTGGGTTATTATTAGTTTGCTGAATGTGGCCACCAATAAGCAAGCACTATTGAGGGTGCTGAACCTAAAATGGGCTGGCTCCTAATCTTTAAATTCCTGCTTTTTAAAGAAAGATAGAAAGAGATTGAAATAAAAAATAAAGTAGGATTAAATTAGAAAGCTGCTTAAAATTGCTTGCTTTATCTGAATCATTACAGAAAATATTTGGGTTTAGTATCTGTATAAATATCAAAATACAAGCATTGGTCATCATAGACATCAATGTAAGTCTATAGAAATAAATATTCAAATGTAATGTTCAAATGCCAAATTCAAATATATGGATGTTACATTTGGTATTTGAATATTAACATTTAGAGGCCTATTTATCATAGGTCTTGTGGACCTGATCCCACAGTGTGGATCAGGTCCGCAAGACCTCGCTAAATGCGGAGAGCAATACTCTCTCCGTATTCAGCATTGCACCAGCAGCTCACATAATTTACATTACATTCTACATAATTTAAACATTTTAAATACCTATAAGCATAGAATTGAGGTTATTTCACACCACCCGATAGTAATGGGGTCAGGTTGAAATCTAGCTTTCACTGCATTCCAGTGGTGACACACTTGCACATGAGCAGCAACTCTTTCAGATACCTGCAGTGAAACCTAGGTTCCGTAATTGCAGCATCCATATAAAGAGGGAGATGGGTCCAGATTACAAGTGGTGCACAAATTATTATTTTTGCTTGTGCGCTAACTAAAGTCAAATGTTGCTTATATTGATGATTCACAGATATTAAAAAAATAGATTAAGGTTCTACATAAAATTTACAAATTTCAAGGATTACTTTAATTCAAGGAAGAATATTGCATTTTGAATATTAAGCTTTCCAATCTTTTTCCTGTATATTGACAAATGTTGAATGAATATGTTTCAATATAACTATACATTGTAGTGTCATATTAGGTACATAACAAAAATGTTATCATTACACTGTGTATCTCTAATGTGCAGGAATTTAAGAAACTCATACTCACAGAAATTGGAGTCTAACAACAGCCTTGACTATGTGATAGAATTACAATAGAGAACTCAATAGAATAAGCAATTTAAAGGGATAGTAAAGTCCAAATTAAACTTTCATGATTCAGATAGTGTATGTAATTTTAAACAACTTTATATTTTATGTTTAGCATCAAATTTGATTTGTTCTCTTAGTATTCTTATTTGAAAGCTAAACCTAGGTGGAATCATATGCTAATTTCTATGCCCTTGAAGGCCGCCTCTTATATGAATTAATTTGACATTTTTATACAGCTAGAGGGCATTAGTTCATGTGTTTCATATAGATAACATTGTGCTCACGCACGTGGAGTTTTTTAAGAGTTAGCACTGTCAAAAGATCTGAAATACCATGGTGCAGCAGGTGCAGTGCAACCAGAGCACAGCTGCTGAGGGGGCTCATAGTAGCCAGTCTAGAAGCTCCATTTATAATCCAATGGCGGACAGGGGTCTACATATTCTCCCTTGTCTGCCTGACCTCCTCTGACAGGCAGCAATCGCATTTGCCATTGCACACAATCACTCCCGTGCGCTCGTGTTGAACCCTGCCCCCTTGCCCATGTACAGCCAATCACGCACGAACAGGAGCTGTCAATCACTCCTGACGGATGAGACAGCGGAGATTGAAATTCTCCACCTAAGAGGTGGAGAAAATGGCAGGGAAGCAGCAGTCTTATGACCGCTGCTTGATAAATCCTGATTGCAAGTTTGCTTGTGCAAAGTCAAAGGGGAGAGAAGGGCTTGATAAATCAAGCCCTTTATATAGGCATGTACAGAATTTGTACAATCCTTATGCAGGGGTAGGGGAGACTTTTATAGTGCAAGTTGCAAATCTATCTTATCTGTTTATCTATACTTAAAATACCTATACAGAGCAGCATATATAGTATTACTATCCCTTACTAGTGAGTTCCTGCTGGGGGGCCCAAAACGTTTTTGCACCGGAGCCCTCTGTTGTTGGTCTCCTCTGTGAAACTCTTCATTGCCAAGATCTTCAAATATAGAAACACTTTTCCTTCCATGCAGGTATTTTAAAAAAAATAATCCATTCTGAAATATACCATGATTTTAGATCAATGGTTATTACTATGTTATTTCCTACGCAGTATCACTTATTGTCATATAATTAATTGCGCTTATTACTAAGTATAGTTCGCTAACAAAAATGACAGTTGGTATTAACAAAGTTACAATAAAATGCATATTATATTTTTATTTCTTAGTTAATTATTTTATTGAGAAAATGCAAACTTTTATGTACACACATTAAAAATAGCATTTACGTTGAAGTGCTGATTAAATTGAATTGTTTTTCTTCTAAATAAAGACATGTACTCAAGATAACTCATAAGACAGTTTCTGTCCTAGCAGTGTATGCTGTCGTTTTGTTTTCAAAGTCTTTCGTAAAAAAAAAAGAAAAAGAAAAAAAGCAGCTAAAAGCATTTTTTTCTCAGGACTCACATGTTATCGGAAACATGGAAAAAATGATTGCAAGACATTCCCAAAGTGAAAACGAGTTGGGATAAACACATTTGATTACTGACAGACGTGTGGAAAATAGTTCTTTTATCCTGCTCAGAGGGGGGAAAAAAAAAGAAAGAAAGAGATTACAGCTGCCAGGTGACTGCTTTTAGTGATCTTGTGTAATATTGTTGGGTAAATCTAAAGAGATCACAATGCTGTTTATAGACACAAGAAGACTTGGCTATAATATCTGTACAGATATGTCAAACTAACAAGAACAAGAGACTGGCCAGATCTGCAATACCTGCGGATATTAGGGAATATTCCTTCCTCTAGGTATTCAGACGATCTGGCAGTTCATTTTTCATTTTTCTAACCAGACATTTGCTCTGTTGCAGGTTAGGATAAGCAATAATTTACCTCTGGGCCTATGAGAAACAAATGCATAGGCCTACACACAGGTCAAGTGTAAGTTTTTAGTCAGTGACCTTTGGTATTTGTATAACAAATCTCCTATGGTATTTTAACCCTTTAAACAACATAAAAAATTCACACGTGTCTAGCATCATATCATAGATTGCAATTTTATGAATGATTTCCACATTTTCTATTTTTGGAAGGCCAACCTTCTTTTCACAATAAATCTGACTGTCTCTGCTCATTTATTGGTAGGGGGAAAAAGAAAATGGAAATGTATCTCTCAGCTATGATGGCATTCAACTGCTTATGTGTGGTAGCTTGTTTTTTGTGTTACAACGGAGAAAAGACATTACAGGTGCCTGTTCTACAGTGCATATGTGTAATAATTAGAGTGCAAAATGTACAAACGTACATTCTCGACACTGAACTACAGCTTCCATATAGATAGCAAAAGACAAAAACTGCACCAGCAGGCATCATTAATCTATCGCTGATTATGCAAGGAAACAATGCAAAGCAAATGCACTGACTATATTTTAAATAACAAAACGTTTGCAAAGGTCTATCTTCTACTGGATCCACCCAGGTATCTTCCTTTTAACACTGATAAATGCTTCAGAACCCGACTACCACCATAACCATTAATGCTGTAATAATCAACTCCCAATCAAATACAGACTCTAATATTTCAAACACAGATTTTTAGAGTGAATAGTAGAGTCAGTAGAACCTACAATAGACTTTCTAGTAAATTTGTGTCTGGAAACATTGTTGTTAATCACAATCATTTAGAAAAATGCTACAAATGATTTCTCTACAAAAGTTGTTTTCAATTGTGAAGAATCCCAATGTGTGTAGACTGGCTGTATATTATTTTGGTACCAACATTGTGTATCTATCTATTTAGAGTGGCAAAATAAGTAAAATTTATGTTGCTGAAATCATGAAATGCTAATGCAGGAAGGTATATATACAGTATATATATTCAGAGCATAGTCACTACTTTTTTAGTATTATAGAATCCCAGTCTCACTTAAAATCATTGCAGCCACTGACACAATAGTTCAGTAATCAAAAGCTGCTCCAGAGATTGTGTTAGTTATGAGTTTTTGACTTTGTTTTATTTTTTTATTTATTTTCTTCTACGTACAATAGGGTATCATTTAAAAAAAAATGTCACATGCCTTTTTAACATTATTTGGATGAATGGAAAAAAGAATACCAGCCCATAGCAAAACATATCAAAAACATATTCTGATTTTCCTAAGGCTGGAAATATTAATGCAATATTTTGGTTTGAACAGTTGCTACCTTGAAATGGCATAGTGAACAGAGAGTCAAATAATACAAGATGTTGTCACGCACTTTAGTGTGGGCTACCTGTTTCATAACAGCAACTCTGGTTCCAGTTTCATTCATTTGGCAATAGCTTGTGGTATAAATACTTCGCTCTTCAAAGTAGGAGAAATGGATAAAATATCTCAGCTATAAAATGTCATGCAGCTTTCCAACACAGCTCCAATCTAAAACCACATCAAGAACAGTGTCTGAAAAGACAATCACAACCCAGCCTGATCGGATGTCTTTCTTTTAGAGAATGTAACGTGGCTGGAATGTTCCGGGTTATTACGTGGCTGTACCCCAGAATTCTACACAACTATGTTTTTCATGCCATGCCTTGTTTATTTTTCATACTATTTTTGTAAAATTTAATAAACCATATTTATGGATTCTTTTTTATAAACTTTTTTTTCAAAAATTTGACTAAGCTATTTTTTTTTTGGTTAAAAACACTAGCTGGAAAAGAAATGATTAAATCTAACAGATTGTCAACTAAAAATCAAATATGTAAATGTCTCAATCAGTATTACATTTTACATCCATTAATCATTCAGACTGGGTGAGCTTGATTGTGACAGTGAGTCATCCATGTTCAATATCATTAACCAATCAAAATTGAAGCCACTTAGATTTCATATAAGAGCCTTTTGCTGATAGCTATAAGGATGCTAAAATGAAATAAAATAATTTTTAGTGGTACCTCAAGTAAGGATATTTGAATAGACTTTTTTTGTAGTTCAGATGATTCAGTGTTAGGGGAGGTAGTAGTGATGGGGGTCATGGAGTGGTGTTGGATTTATTGTTGGTATATTTACAATGAGGATATCAAAGTGGGGTTACAAATGGAGGGATTGTATAGGTGTGGAGAACTGGAGATGTGTGCAGTCGTGGGAGTTGCAGAAGAGAAAACCAAATCAGCAAGTTTATTTTTAATTACAGGTGGCAGAGTAACATTTTAATGATAGGGACTGAAACATTGTTAGGGTTAATTGCAGCTTGGAAAAACCAGGTCAGCTGTAGTTCTGGTTTTTTTTTTGGTGCAGCTAAATTTACTTAAAGGGACAGTCTAGTCAAAATTAAACTTTCATAATTCAGATATGGCATGTAATTCTAAACAATTTTTCAATTTACTTTTATCAACAAATTTGCTTTGCTCTTTTGGTATTCTTTGAGGAAAGCTAAACCTAGGTAGACTCATATGCTAATTTCTAAGCCATTGAACTGCCTCTTATCTCAGTGCATTTTGACAGTTTTTGACTGCTAGTTCATGTGTTTCATATATATATATATATATATATATATATATATATATAACATTGTGCTCACTCTCATGGAGTTATATAAGAGCATTGATTGGCTAAAATGCAAGTCTGTCAAAAGAACTGAGAAAATAGTGCAGTCTACAGAAGCTTAGATACAAGGTAATCACAGAGGTAGAACGTATATTACTATAGCAGAGTTGGTTATGCAAAACTGGGGAATGGGTAATAAAGGGATTATCTATCTTTTAAAAAAATAAAAATTCTGACGTAGACACCCCCTTTAATGAATAGGATAATGTATTACTTTTGATCCTCTGTATTGCATTTTCTTTGCAAAATTTTGGGATATAAAACTAAAGCAGTTGTGCAACTGCTTATTTGTGTCACAAAAATAAATGTAGGTTCGCTGCACCTAAGTATGTTGTTATTAATATTATTTTACTATTTTGCCTATACATGTCGACACCATTTCCTAAAATTACAAAAACAATTCTAATGATTAACGCATTAGAGACACAATAGGTTTAAGTAACTGTTTTATACATACAGATAATAACAGAAGTGCAATAGCTAATGAAATTTCCTTGTGTCAAAATCTGATTTGGAGGAAGCAAACATGAGTCTTTGTGGGTGGCTGAGAACCATTCCATGGATACATTTTAGCATGCAACTTTGTACTTTTTATTTTATTTTATTTTTTTAAATGAGAGGAAAATCAGACTGTAAAAGTACATAAGGTAATTAAAAGCTCACAATGCAGTCGAAAGCACCAAGGACAGGGTAATAGCAGGCAATATGCTTTGATTTTAAGAACACAGCTATATTCTGTAATCAGATATTCTCCAGAGACGAACACCTTTTCCACAGACAAGGACTGGTATTTCGGACACAGCTGGAAGCAATATAATCTCATTCTCCAAAATATTGTATTTGTCATTTGCAGCTTGGAAATATGGGAAGTATTAATAGGATATATATATATATTTTTTCCAATTGAGGTTGAAGGCAGTGAGTGATGGAACGTAGCCAATGATATTACAGTACATTTGCTGATTCAAAAAAGCTTCACCATAAATTACAGGTTAGTCTAGAAAGTAAAGTCTACAACTGATAAGGTGAAAAGCTAGACGTTTATACAGCGTATTGTTGGTGAGGCTTTATGAAACTTTTCTCTTGATTAATATTGTAACCCTGCATCTTATTTAGAAGTTTTTTTAAGAGAAAATGATTCAATCATATTAAATTGCGCTGACTGCAGAGAATTACCAAAGATCATATTTTGATAAATAAGATTTTTAGTGTATCTTAGTTGCCTTAGTTTTTCATTAATTAATAGAATTATAGTGAATAGGCCATAGAAAGTTTAAATGCAATTAGTACTTAAAGGGACATAACTTGCCTGGCCTTTGCATACTTCTGTAGAACACTTTGCAAAATTAAAGGGACATGAAACCAAAATGTATTTCATGATTCAAATAGAGCATGCAATTTGTAATAACATTGCATTCGTTCTCTTGGTATCTTTTGTTCAAATGCAAGGATATAAGCTTATGGTTATGCACGTGTCTGCAGCAGTATATGGCAGCAGTTTTGCAAGAATGTTACCCATTAGAAAGGGCACAAGATGGCAGATCTAGGTATCTCTTTAACTAAGAATACCATTGAAATGAAGCAAATCTGATAATTGAAGTAAATTGGAAAAAAAAATTAAAATTGTATGTTCTCTCTGAATCACAAAAAAAAAATGTTGGGGTTTCATGTCCCTTTATTTCAATATTCTGACTGTATCCTAAATGTCATATATAATGAACAGGAAGAATGACAATCTGTGTACCATATAGAGTTGCCACCCAGCAATTTTACCCACGTGGCCGGTATTTTTATGGCTCAGGTCAAAGTTAAATATAAAGATTAAATATAGAAATAAAGATGCTATCATGGTCAAACCTATTATACATGTATTGGAATGTAATTATACACAAATGATTATTTGAAATCAGAAGCTTAGTTCCTGATTTATGCTCTGACATTATTTATGCAACTGTATGCTAATGATTATGGCCGGTGTTCTTTTCTAGCAAAGGTGTAACCCTAGTGCAAAACTATAAACATGTTTAAGAGAGATAAACTAAGTGTGTGTTATTATCTCTGTATCCATTAAAGGGAAAGTCAATCCTAGAGCTTGTGAAATGCTAGGATTGACCATTGAAACCAATAAAGGGGACTTTCATTCATGAAGTATAAAACACTTCATGCTGAAAGCTCCTTTTTTTTGTTTCAAGCGTTGCCACACTGAACTGCTCAGGCAGCCGACGGCAGAACGCTATTTTGCTGAGAGGTGACGTTTCTACCTCTTAGCAAATAGCGTGCAGGAAATCCGGCACCACAGGAAGACAAGCCGTATTTCCTGCACGGATATTTACTAACAGGTGGAAACGTCACCTCGCAAGTAAAACAGTGTTCTGCCGCAGGCTGCCTGAGCAGCTCAGTGCGTCAACGCTTGAAACAAATAAAGGAGCTTTCAGCATGAAGTATTTTATACTTAATGAATGAAAGTCCCCTTTATTTGTTTCAATGTTTAATCCTAGCATTTTACAAACGCTAGGATTGACTTTCACTTTAACTTAAATGAAAAACATAGGTGATATGTGTTTGAAACTGGTACACTTACAGCTACAGCATGGGCATATAGAGCCAGATGATATGTGTTTGAAACTGGCACACTTACTGCTACAGTATGGGCACATAGAGGCAGGTGATATGGGTTTGGGGTTGGAGTATTTACAGCTACAGTAAGAGCATATAGAGGCAGGTGATATGGGTTTGGGGTTGGAGTATTTATAGCACAGCATGGGCATATCAAGGCAGGTAATATGGGTTTGAAACTGGCACACTTACAGCTACAGAATGGGCATATAGAGGCAGCTGATATGGATTTGAGGTTGGAGTATTTACAGCTACAGTATGGGCATATAGAGGCAGCTGATATGGATTTGGGGTTGGAGTATTTACAGCTACAGTATGGGCATATAGAGGCAGGTGATATGGGTTTGGGGTTTTAGTATTTATAGCTACAGCATGGGCATATAGAAGCAGGTACTATGGGTTTGAAACTGGCACACTTACAGCTACAGCATGTGCATATAGAGGCAACTGATATGAGTTTGGGGTTGGAGTATTTATAGTTACAGCATGGGCATATAGAGGCAGCTGATATGGGTTTGGGGTTGGTGTATTTATAGTTACAGCATGGGCATATAGAGGCAGGTGATATGGGATTTGGGTTGGAGTATTTATAGTTACAGCATGGACATATAGAGGCAGGTGATATGGGTCTGGGGTTGGAGTATTTATAGCTACAGCATGGACTGGCATACAGAGGCGCATGACAACCAATGATAACTGGATCCAATGATGTGACCTCATGAAAAACACATGGACCAGAGAGAATACTCAGCTTGCTATGTAAACTTTTAAAGCAATGTTGGTGAACTAACCTGTGTTTGTCAAGATGTTTTTGATGAAGAAAGAACTTATTATGAAAAGTTATAGCTCTAAAAAATATATTATAGCAGCTCTTCTTCTTTATTTTAAAGTAAGGATAACATAAGTTTTAATTATTGGCTTTCATTGAAGGTAAACAATTTTCACATGCCATTATAAATTACACATTTTAAACAATTTCTTTATATCTATCTATCTATCATCTATCTATCTATCTATCTATCTATCTATCTATCTATCTATCTATCTATCTATCTATCTATCTATTTATTTATTTATTTATTTAATTTTTTTTCTTTCATGCAGGTTAGTTTAGCACAGACAATTTTTTTGGTGCACTTCTACTAAGTAATGCATACTTAAACAAATTGAAACTTCAATTCCACACAGTACAGTTTCAGAAACATCACTACTATAAATTAACAATACATTTGGCTAACAATAATGCTTCAAAGTAGGATGTATGCCTTTTTTAAATGATTTACTGGATGATTATATAAACAAAAATATTATAGCTTCCAGTTTGGAGAGATAGGCCCCTTCTAGTGAGATAATGAAGAAAAAAAGAAAGAAGAAATGCATTTGTATCCTACAAATAGTGATGTCGCGAACATAAAATTTTGCGTTCGCGAACCGTGAACGCGAACTACCGCAAAAGTTCGCGAACGGGCTAACCGGGCGAACCATCATTGACTTCAATGGACAGGCAAATTTTAAAACCCACAGGGACTCTTTCTGGCCACAATAGTGATGGAGAAGTTGTTTCAAGGGGACTAACACCTGGACTGTGGCATGCTGGAGGGGGATCCATGGCAAAACTCCCACGGAAAATTACATAGTTGAGCCTGACACAAAAAAGCAGACTAATGTTTCACAGTCCAAAAAGGTTTTTTTTTTTTAAATGTACACTTACACTACTATTAAACAAGATATGAGTGGTGGCACTGGGCAAGTGGGCACAGTATACGCTGTGAGCCTGACACAAAAAAGCAGACTGATGTTTCACAGTCCAAAAAGTTTTTTTTTTTTTAAATGTACACTTACACTACTATTAAACAAGATATGAGTGGTGTCACTGGGCAAGTGGGCACAGTATACGCTGTGATCCTGACACAAAAAAGCAGACTGATGTTTCAAAGTCAAAAAAGTTTTTTTTTTTTTTAAATGTATACTTATACTACTATTAAACAAGATATGAGTGGTGGCACTGGGCAAGTGGGCACAGTATACCCTGTGAGCCTGACACAAAAAAGCAGACTTATGTTTCACAGTCCAAAAAGTTTTTTTTTTTTTTAAATGTACACTTACACTACTATTAAACAAGATATGAGTGGTGGCACTGGGTAAGTGGGCACAGTATATGCTGTGAGCCTGACACAAAAAAGCAGACTGATGTTTCACAGTCAAAAAAGTTTTTTTTTTTTTAAATGTACACTTACACTACTATTTAACAAGATATGAGTGGTGCCACTGGGCAAGTGGGCACAGTATACGCTGTGAGCCTGACACACACGCTAGCAGGCAGGCAACTGCAATTAGATTACACAAGCAGACTGATGTTTCACTGTTAAAAAAGTTTTTTTTTTTTTAAATTTACACTACTGTTACACCAGATATGAGTGGTGGCACTGGACAAGTGGCCACAGTATACACTGTGAGCCTGACACACACGCTGGCAGGCAGGCAACTGCAATTAGATTACACAGGAAAAAAAAAACAGACTGATGTTCTAGCCCTAAAAAGGGCTTTTTGGGGTGCTGTCCTTACAGCAGAGATCAGATGAGTCCTTCAGGACTGTAGTGGACACGAAATACATTAGCCTAGCTATCAATTTCCCTATTCAATCAGCAGCAGCTACACTGTCCCTCCTCTCCCTAAGTATGCAGCTTCCGAATGAATCTAAAATGGATGCTGTCCAGGAGGTAGGAGGGTCTGGGAGGGAGGGTCTGCTGCTGATTGGCTGGAATGTGCCTGCTGACTGTGAGGTACAGGGTCAAAGTATTACTCTATGATGATGAATAGGGGGCGGATAGAACATTGCATATGTTCGCCCGCTACGGCGAACGCTAACATGCTATGTTCGCCGGGAACTATTCGCCGGAGAACTATTCGCGACATCACTACCTACAAATCTACGGATTTTTTTCTTTGGACAACCAGAACTATTGCTTACTATTTAAAAAAGGTGATTCTGAAATATTTATTTTTTATTGCCAAAATAATGCTATAGTCCTACTAAACCAAATTGAATTTGAAACATGTGACTTTTTTACGTCACAAAGTATATTCTGGTACAAATGTTTGTCTCTTTCCTGGCACTGGCAGGGTTAATATTGTATTTTTCTTCTTGGTTTGGAATTTAAGGAGTGGCACCAAACTCCTGCTAAGGAAATTGTTGTCATTTATAGAATTCTTGACACCAGAGAATTTTTTTTTTCCAGGACTTAAAATAGTAGAACCTTTCCAAAGTTCTGCCCTAGGGGTGTTCAAGACTCAGCCATGTGGCTGGCTGTTAACTCGATCAATAAAAATTCAATGAGAATTTCCGTTCCCCAAACTAGTACTTAAGTTCCATGAAATACCTGAAAATTGCAGAGTCTTATAAATAGACCATCAGCTTCCGAAATCACACATAGTTCCCTTCCTAAGCTGACACTCCCAGACCTTTTTTTCAAATAAATGGAAGTTTGATGCCAAACTCTACTTTTGGCATGAGTACTGTACAAGGGATTTCACTCTCTTCTGAACCATGTAAATGATTTTGCTCAGCAATGGAAGGTTAAAAAGTGACTTTCATTTTGCTCATGATATCCCCAATGAGGTAATAAATGTCATTTATAACTTAAAGTACAATTTAATACAAAGCACAGATTTTTTTTATGTAATTATAACTGTTTCACAATAGTTGGTTTACCATCATAAAGTAGCACACGGTAAAGTAATGCATGGAAAGTGGCAATGTTAGATCATGACAGTTGACAGTACCTTTGATGGCAGGCTGAATGTGACCTTGGGCACAATATACATTATAAACATTCTTTCTAGAACATTGTACACTACACATTTAAGAACCTTAGATATTTTTATTTTGCATAAATGTGTTGTAGATGATCCATTTATATAGCCCATTAGGTAGTGTTTTTGAAAAATATATAGTTTTGATTATTTTATAATAACATTGTGCTGATTTTAAGACTCCTAACCAAGCCCCACATCAGATCAGATGTATACATGTGTTTACAGACTCCTGCTATTTATGTTATCTGCCATTTTATATGCAGGGAAGGGGGGATTTTTAGATCAGTATCTGTGCATATTCTTCTTTATAATAGTCTCTATTACATACAGTTATATGAAAATTGGTATATACTGTTCCTTTAAAGGAGTATGGAAGTACATTTTCAAAATTCAGATAGAGCATACACTTTAAAAAAAAAAAAAACTTTCTAATTTACTTCTTTAAAGGAACACTAAAGTCAAAATTAAACTTTCATGATATGTTAGAGCATGACATTTTTACCAATTTTCTATTTCACTTCCATTATCAAAATATACAAAATCTTTTTAAATGCACACTTTCTGAGGCATCAGTAAGGATAGGCGAGTGCGGTTAAAGTGCAATTTGCTTGGTAGAACGAATAGACCTGTGGACATTTGTCTTGAACAATCGAAAGTTGATAAAAACAAAAATCCACTTATATTCGGTAATCAAATGTTATTTCTGGTTTTTCAATGTTACCTTTGTTTTTGATTGTTCATAATTAGATTGAATATCCACATTTGAAATTTTGAACATAATATTCGATTTAACAAATACTATTCAGAAGTTCAATATTTCATGTGTGTACAGAAGAAAGAGAAGAAAAAGAGAGGTGCTTGTGTGTACCAATAAAAACATTTTAGTAGAGTACTCAGACAGTGCTATTAGGCGCAGACTGGGTACTCAACAGCAACCCAGCTTGCTGAACAGTCCAGCGTGTATACAGGAACACCTTTGGCTCTCTCCTCCCAGAGCTAGAATGTCAGCTGCCAACCAGAGCAGCTCCACAAGTCAGGGCAGGTGTTGATGATGCAACCAGGGACTCCCACATAAAGCAGAATCAGTCCTAATGTAGATGATTGGTAGACGGTGGTGAAATTAGTAGTAATGATCAGTAGCAGTTCCAATGTCAAATAAAAATCGCATTTATTAAAACATTAAAAGTAATAAAAACAGGAACCATAAGGTAGGGCATACAGTCACCCTCCTTATTTACATGTGACGCGTTTCTCAGCTACAGTGCTGTTTCATCAGGCATTTATGGCATATACTTCGCATTTATTTAAAAAATATATATGCACTTAATCTCAAATGTAGTTCTAAAGAGTAGAGAAAAAATATACTAATTATGTAAAATATAGTTTGCTGATGCTCCGGTAAGAGCCCTTTGTCTGAACTCAAACTGGTTTCTGGCAAATCAGAAGTAAATAACCTAATAGATAAACGCAATATAAGGATCAATGTATGCAATCGATGTGGTGTCTTACAACTGTGTCAGGGTAGATTAAAACTAATATTAAAGATGGAGACTGATTACAATAGCTATTAAATAGTACAATAGCTATTAAATAGTTATTAACTATTTAATAGCTACCTAGTTAAAATAAAGACAAATTTACCTGTAAAATAAAAACTAACCTAAGTTAAAATTACACCTATCACTACACTATCATTAAATAAATTTTTCCTATTTAAAACTAAATACTTACCTGTAAAATAAACCCTAAGATAGCTGCAATGTAATTAATAATTACATTGTAGCTATTTTAGGATTTATATGTATTTTACAGGCAACTTTGTATTTATTTTAGCTAGTTAGAATAGTTATTAAATAGTTATTAACTATTTAATAACTACCTAGCTAAAAGAAATACAAAATTACCTGTAAAATAAATCCTAAGCTAGGTTACAATTAAACCTAACACTACACTATCATTAAATTAATAAAATAAATTACCTACAAATAACTACAATTAAATACAATTAAATAAACTAACTAAAGTACAAAAAAAAAAAAATAAGTTACAAAAAATAAAAAAAATAAGTTACAAACATTTAAAAAATATTACAACAATTTTAAGCTACTTACACCTAATCTAAGCCCCCTAATAAAATAACAAAGCCCCCCAAAATAAAAAAAATGCCCTACCCTATTCTACATTAAAAAGTTAACAGCTCTATTACCTTACCAGCCCTTAAAAGGGCCGTTTGCGGGGCATGCCCCAAAGAATTCAGCTCTTTTGCCTGTAAAAAAAAATTACAACCCCCCCAACATTAAAACCCACCACCCACATACCCCTAATCTAACCCAAACCCCCCTTAAATAAACCTAACACTAACTCCCTGAAGATCATCCTACCTTTAGCCGTCTTGCAGCCAGCCGACCACCGATGGAACAGAAGAGGAGATCCGCAGCGGCCGAAGTCTTCATCCAAGGGGCGCTGAAGAAGTCTTCCATCCGACTGAAGTCATCATCCTAGGGGCGCTGAAGAAGTCTTCCATCCGATTGAAGTCATCATCCAAGGGGCGCTGAAGAAGTCTTCCATCCGATTGAAGTCATCATCCAGGCGGCGTCTTCAATCTTCATCCATCCGGAGCGGAGCGGAGCCATCTTCAGACGAGCCGACGTGGAGCCATCTTCTTTCACCGATGACTGAACGATGAATGACGGTTCCTTTAAGTGACGTCATCCAAGATGGCGTTCCTCGAATTCCGATTGGCTGATAGGATTCTATCAGCCAATCGGAATTAAGGTAGGAAAAATCTGATTGGCTGATTAAATCAGCCAATCAGATTGAAGTTCAATCGGATTGGCTATTCCAATCAGCCAATCAGATTGAGCTTGCATTCTATTGGTTGTTCCGATCAGCCAATAGAATGCGAGCTCATTCTGATTGGCTGATTTTTTATTTTTTTGTACTTTAGTTAGTTTATTTAATTGTATTTAATTGTAGTTATTTGTAGATTTGTAATTTTTTTTTTTTACAGGCAAAAGAGCTGAATTCTTTGGGGCATGCCCCGCAAAAGGCCCTTTTAAGGACTGGTAAGGTAATAGAGCTAAAGAAGCAGAAAAACAGCAGCACCTTGTAAATGCAAAAATTCTTCCTTTATTGGTTTAACATCATGGCAGACAAGAGATACAACGTTTCGGTCATACACTGACCTTAATCATGTTCTAAATAACATCATAACTGCTCACACTTTATACCCTTACTCAGAGGGGAGGGGCTCAATTACCTGGTTCAGGTGTAATCAAGTACATTCCTAACCTACATACTCCCTCTAGTGGTTGTTAGCAGAGAGATCATTCTTCTTTAACCCTCAAAGACCTGTAAATACATACAACCTAAGTTAAAAACAATATATAGCATATTTATATATATTAAAATTCCCAGAATCACATATATTGTCTAGTGTAAGTACATAGCCCACAAGGTACCTTTTTATGGTTCAAGGAGAGACATGTATATTAAAGGGTTATCCCCCAATCTATTTCTTTATTCATCCCTATAGGGGCCAAAGATTGTAGGGTATATATCCAAAATGTTTCCCTACTTTTCAACATTTTAACCCTATCACCCCCTCGCCTAGGTCTTTTAACATGTTCAATAATTTGAAACCTAAGTTGCGAGATTAAGTGACCAGCCTGAAGAAAATGGCCTGATACCGGGGCATCAAGGTTTTTTGTACGAATATTGGATTTATGTTCATTTATGCGATCCCTGGCCCTGCGTGCTGACTCCCCTACATAGATTTTAGAGCAGGGGCATTTAATCAGATAAATAATAAAATCTGTATTGCAAGTATAGTATCCAGAGATATTATATCTCTTACCTGTTAGGGGGTGTAGAAATACCCCACCTTTGATCATGCTGTTGCAGTTGCAGCATCCTAAACAAGGATAGCAACCCATCCGGGGACTACTAATATGTGTCTGTCTCAGACCCTTCTCTGGGCCAATGTCAGCTTTGACCAAAGTGTCCCTCTGTTCTGTGCTAAAAGATGTAAGCCTATTACAGAACAGAGGTACACTGAATAAAAGCAAAATCAAGCCTAATTTTACATCAGCAGAGTTTAAGGCATTAAAAGATCTTAGCAGTAACAAACATATAATATGCAAGCCGGCTGATAAGGGCGGGGCCACTGTGATACTCGACAGGGACTACTATATACAGGAGATTAAGACTCAGCTTCAGGATGGGGACGTTTACTTGCCACTGGATAGGGATCCTTCATTTGAGGTTAAAAAAGAACTTGAGAAATGTTTATCTAAGGCAATGTGTAATGGTCTAATTACTGGAAATGAGAAAAGCTTTTTGATTCCAGATAAATTCTCCATACCAGTCTTTTACACATTGCCGAAGATACACAAGAATCTTGATAAACCGCCGGGCCGTCCAATAGTGGCAAGTACCAACTCCATCCTTACTAATGTATCTATATATCTGGATAGGATATTAAGACCATTGGTCACTACAGCCATATCCTATATTAAAGACACAGGGGATTTCCTTCAAAAATTACAGGATGTAGTTTTACAGAGTGATAAATTTATTCTCTATACACTGGATGTGAGTAGCCTATATACTTCTATCACACATAATAGTGGTTTAGATGCTACTAAGCAGGCTATCACATCCAGTGGTTTATTAACTACCCTTGAGAGGGAATTTGTTATGGAGTTACTACAACTAGTTCTTTATTGTAACTATTTCCTGTTTCAGAGTCAGTTTTATATCCAATGTCAGGGGACTGCTATGGGGTCAAATGTCGCCCCCACATATGCCAACATCTATATGAACATGTATGAAGAAAAGTTTGTATACACTAATGGCATGTTCCAGGAATATTGACTTTGCTGGTTTCTTTACATAGATGACGTGTTTGGCATATGGGGGGGCGACATTGACTCCTTATATGAATTTGTAGCAGATTTAAATATTTCAACAAGATTTATAAAATTCCAATTGAACCTGAGCGAGGAATTGGTCCCTTTCTTGGACACACTGATAATCAAGGATGGTAGGTCTTTAAAAACTGATTTGTACAAAAAAATGAGTGATAGAAACAGCCTATTGAGGTTTGATAGTGCACACTCTCCATCCTTGATTAGAAGTTTGCCCAAAAGCCAGCTCCTACGTGTGAAGCGAATAGTCTCAGATGAGGATAAGATGACCTCTAGACTCAAAGAGATGGGCAATTGTTTTCTCAAAAGGGGTTTTCCTAAATCCCTGATTGGCAGTCAAATTAAAGAAATTGAGGCTCCCAATAGGGAACTAATTCCTAAGGGAAATAATGTAAATAGGAAATTTCAGAAAAAGGAGAGACTTGTATTTGTATCTGAGTTTAACCCACTTAGTAATAAAATAAATGGTATCATCAGGAAACATTGGCCAATGATAAAGGATTTAAACAAGCACATTAAAGAATTCCAAGAGCCCCCTATGCCAGCCTATAGGAGATGTAGAAATATTAGGGACACTTTGGTCAAAGCTGACATTGGCCCAGAGAAGGGTCTGAGACAGACACATATTAGTAGTCCCCGGATGGGTTGCTATCCTTGTTTAGGATGCTGCAACTGCAACAGCATGATCAAAGGTGGGGTATTTCTACACCCCCTAACAGGTAAGAGATATAATATCTCTGGATACTATACTTGCAATACAGATTTTATTATTTATCTGATTAAATGCCCCTGCTCTAAAATCTATGTAGGGGAGTCAACACGCAGGGCCAGGGATCGCATAAATGAACATAAATCCAATATTCGTACAAAAAACCTTGATGCCCCGGTGTCAGGCCATTTTCTTCAGGCTGGTCACTCAATCTCGCAACTTAGGTTTCAAATTATTGAACATGTTAAAAGACCTAGGCAAGGGGGTGATAGGGTTAAAATGTTGAAAAGTAGGGAAACATTTTGGATATATACCCTACAATCTTTGGCCCCTATAGGGATGAATAAAGAAATAGATTGGGGGATAACCCTTTAATATACATGTCTCTCCTTGAACCATAAAAAGGTACCTTGTGGGCTATGTACTTACACTAGACAATATATGTGATTCTGTGAATTTTACATTTTTTGCTAGTTTCAAGTATTTTTAATTTTAATATATATAAATATGCTATATATTGTTTTTAACTTAGGTTGTATGTATTTACAGGTCTTTGAGGGTTAAAGAAGAATGATCTCTCTGCTAACAACCACTAGAGGGAGTATGTAGGTTAGGAATGTACTTGATTACACCTGAACCAGGTAATTGAGCCCCTCCCCTCTGAGTAAGGGTATAAAGTGTGAGCAGTTATGATGTTATTTAGAACATGATTAAGGTCAGTGCATGACCGAAACGTTGTATCTCTTGTCTGCCATGATGTTAAACCAATAAAGGAAGAATTTTTGCATTTACAAGGTGCTGCTGTTTTTCTGCTTCTTTGGATTTTACAAGGGACTAGTGCAGGGTCCCTACAGCGTGCACCTACTTGCCTGGGTACTAGTGCTGGGCCTTGTACACTGTAAGGTAATAGAGCTGGTAACTTTTTAATTTAGAATAGGGTAGGGCATTTTTTTTATTTTGGGGGGCTTTGTTATTTTATTAGGGGGCTTAGATTAGGTGTAAGTAGCTTAAAGTTTTCGTAATATTTTTTAAATGTTTGTAACTTATTTTTTTATTTTTTGTAACTTTTTTTATTTTTTTGTACTTTAGTTAGTTTATTTGTATTTAATTGTAGTTATTTGTAGGTAATTTATTTTATTAATTTAATGATAGTGTAGTGTTAGGTTTAATTGTAACTTAGCTTAGGATTTATTTTACATGTAAATTTGTATTTCTTTTAGCTAGGTAGTTATTAAATAGTTAATAACTATTTAATAACTATTCTAACTAGCTAAAATAAATACAAAGTTAGCTGTAAAATAAATATAAATCCTAAAATAGCAACAATGTAATTATTAATTACATTTTAGCTATCTTAGGGTTTATTTTACAGGTAAGTATTTAGTTTTAAATATGATTAATTTAGTTAATAAGAGTTATAATATTTATATGTATTTAATTAATATTTAAGTTATGGGGGTGTTAGGGTTAGACTTAGATTTAGGGGTTAATCATTTTATTATAGTTGCGGCAGTGTAGGGGGGGCAGGATAGGGGTTAATACATTTATTATAGGTGGCGACGGTGTGGGGGGGCAGATTAGGGGTTAATACGTTTAATATAGGTGGTGGCGGAGTCCGGGAGTGGCAGTTTAGGGGTTAATCAGTTTATTAGAGTGGTGGTGGGCTCCGGGAGCGGCGGTTTAGGGGTTAACATATTTATTATAGTGGCGGTGGTCTCCGGGAGCGGCGGTTTAGGGGGTAATGCATTTATTTAGTTGTGGCAGTGTAGGGGGGGACAGATTAGGGGTGTTTAGACTCTGGGTACATGTTAGGGTGTTAGGTGTAGACATCTCCCATAGGAATCAATGGGATATCTGGCAGCAGCAAACATGAAATTTCGCTATGGTCAGACTCCCATTGATTACTATGGGATCTGCCGCCTCTAGGGCGGCAGATTGAAAACCAGGTACGCTGGGTCGGAAAAGTGCTGAGCGTACCTGCTAGTTTTTTGATAACTAACAAAAGTAGTCAGATTGTGCCGAACTTGCGTTCAGAACATCTGGAGTGACGTAAGAATCGATCTGTGTCGGACTGAGTCTGGCGGATCGAAGCTTACGTTACTAAATTCTACTTTTGCCGGTGTGTAGAGCTTGATAACTTAGGCGAATCAGCCTAAGTTATTCCAGCATATTTGAGGTTGACGGCTTGATAACTAGAGGCCAAAGGATCATGTGACTATGTGACAACGTCATACGTTAAAAAGTGGAAGTAAAGGTGTGTGTACGTATTCGTGAGATACCTATTGTTTCTATCTGTTTATTACCTGTATAGGTTATATAGGGGTGCAGCATCTGTGTATATTTATATTTATCTGTATAATTTATATTCTACTTATTCACTTGTATACATTTATACAAAATGTCGTCTACTTTAGAAAGGACAGCAAGAAGAAATTCTACGGCCACCAATGGCAATCCTCCATTGCAGGCTAAATCTATAGAAAATCTGTTTTCCAAATTGGAGGATTTGTTAAAATTAGAACATCGCCATTGGTGGGACATAGACTCACTAACAAAGTACAAAGACAAAAAACAAATACCTAGGGGTCTTAGAGTATTTAAGAACTGTTCTTTTAAGAATGATAATGATTTATTGGAGAAATGGCAGAATATTCTAAATTATTGTTCTTTCAGTTTGATTGAACTTTTGATAAAACATCGACAAACATTGTTAGATAAAATTGGCAAAGATAATTGGCTCCAAAAGATCTCAAAACCATGAAAGAACATCCTGAATATGTGAAATTGAATATACAAACAATTGAAGCTTCTGATATTTACCAAAATGAAATAATTAAGACCAAACAGGTTAAAATGAAAAGAGATGAGGAAGATTATGAGAAAGGTGAAGTCTACTCTTTCAATAGAAATAAGTCGAATAAGAATAATAAATGGACTTTAGTACAACATAAAAATAAAAATAATAATAAAAATAATAATAAAAATAAAAACTACAATTCTCATCACAAGAATTCCGATACTACTTCTTATAAACCCCACATGCAGACAGGGAATTATTTGAATAACCAGTCTTATAAAGTGGGAAAAGAAGAACACAGCGCATCCATGATTCACAGCAGCGTTTATTTACAAATTCGACAACACATAAAATGCACACTTACAAGATGTCAGTGAAAAGTAAGCACTTAACCCACTGGCTTGATGGAATCGGCCTGTAGCAGTTCCTAACGAGATCACCTCGGACACCGACCAGCAGCACCTGGAGTCTCACTTCCTACTACGGCAAACAGGTAACAAACTTTGCACTGGAATTAGCAGTCCTTATGATTCTTGGTAGGTACCTATAACCCTACGCGTTTCTTCTGTTCACAGGCAGACTTTTTCAAGGGGTGTATTGACATAGAATATCATGACCTACATTAAGGACTGCTTTAAATACTCTAACATCCTCTAATCTCATTGGAGAATGTCCATCAGTCTACCATATATCTTCTATTAAAATAACATCAGACACGATGCTTAGATTAGACGGGCACTCGAATACTTACTTGCAATAACTAGATACAATAAATTCATAATTACAATAACATCATAAAATAAAAATATGCATCAAATATTCAGAATTCATAAAAATATACATATACATATATGCACAAGTTAAAATATGGAGTATAAAATTATTATTGTTGTACAGAATTGATGAAAATAATAATTCTAAAATTATTCTTCAAAAGAACCTTAACGTATAATTGATTTCAAAACTGGGCTTATTTGACCAGTGTAGCGCTGTGCATTATTGTTTCAACCAGTCTCATAGATACAATAATCCCCAATACTCTAATCATGAAAATAGACATTACCAGATGCCCACTAATATGAACTCTAGCCATTATGGAAATTCACCAACACAGAATTCACAATTCTATGCCAATCCCAATGACATACCAATCACAAACAGATATCTGCCACTCCAGAATAGTAGATCTAATAGAGAACCATCCAATGTTTTTTTATTTTTTTTTATAAATTTTTTATTGAGGTTTTTCACAAACATGAAAATACAAAGCAGGTGCTATAACATATATAACAACTTTTTCTTGAAGCATGCTACATTGGTATAGTTTATAGAAAAATACAAAATACAAAATGAATACTAAAATGTGGACATCTGAAACCTCCATTTTTTCATTTTCTAAATAGCTTTTGCGGGACTAATGAGCTGGTCGCTTTTGGACCAATTGCTTTAGGTGGCACTGACAAACTTACGCCTAGATTTAGAGTTCTGCAGTAGCCGTCAAAAGCAGCGTTAAGGGCTCCTAACGCTGCTTTTGGCCGCCCGCTGGTATTTAGAGTCAGGCAGGAAAGGGTCTACCGCTCACTTTCCAGCCGCGACTTTTCCATACCGCAGATCCCCTTACGCCAATTGTGTATCCTATCTTTTCAATGGGATCTTCCTAACGCCGGTATTTAGAGTCTTGGCTGAAGTGAGCAGGACACCCTCTACCGTCAAGACTCCAGCCGCAGAAAAAAGTCAGTAGTTAAGAGCTTTATGGGCTAACGCCGGTTTATAAAGCTCTTAACTACTGTTCTCTAAAGTACACTAACACCCATAAACTACCTATGTACCCCTAAACCGAGGTCCCCACACATCGCCGCCACTATAATAAATATTTTTAACCCTTAATCTGCCGACCGCACACCGCCGCCACCTACATTATCCCTTTGAACCCCTAATCTACTGCCCCTAACATCGCCGACACCTACATAATATTTATTAACCCCTAATCTGCCCCCTCAATGTCGCCGCTACCTTACCTACACTTATTAACCCCTAATCTGCCGACCGGACCTCGCCGCTACTCTAATAAATGATGTATGGCTTGTGGAGAAACAGTGCAACGCGTTTCTCAGATATACTGTTTCCTCAGGCATCCTGCCTGAGGAAACAGTATATCTGAGAAACGCGTCGCACTGTTTCTCCATAAGCCATACATCATTTGGCACTAAGATGAGTGGTAAACTTTTTTTTATAGTTTTGAATAAAAATGTTTTTATGTAAATCCACTCTGAGTGCTGTGTATGGTATTCTGCTATGCTATTTGTAGAGTGATAAGGCTCTGACACCCACACATTGTCATTGGACCATAGACCAGCCAGCTGGATTGCTGTTGAAATCCAGCCCGTCTCTATAGGCATAAGTGATTGCCTACAATACATGTGAGTACCCTGTATATCACTGGTTAATATCTTTCTCAAACCACCATTGATCTGCACCATTGGCGCCTCCATCTATTGCTTTTATTTCTAGATGCCCCAAAGAAATTAGCTCTTTTGCCTGTAAAAAAAAAAACACAATACCACACCCCATCATTACAACCCACCACCCACATACCCCTACTCTAACCCAAACCCCCCTTAAATAAACCTAACACTACTCCCCTGAAGATCTCCCTACCTTGAACCGTGTTCACCCAGCCGGGCACGGATGGACCAAAAGAGGGCATCCGGAGCGGCAGAAGTCTTCATCCTATCCGGGCAGAAGAGGACATCCGGACTGGTAGACATCTTCATCCAAGCGGCATCTTCTATCTTCATCCATCTGGAGCAGAGCCATCTTCTTCCAGCCGACACGGATCCATCCTTCTTCCATGACGCCTACTCGCCGAATGAAGGTTCCTTTAAATGATCATCCAAGATGGCGTCCCTCGAATTCTGATTGGCTGATAGGTAGTGATTCTATCAGCCAATCGGAATTAAGGTAGGAAAAATCTGATTGGCTGATTGAATCAGCCAATCAGATTCAAGTTCAATCGGATTGGCTGATCCAATCAGCCAATCAGATTGAGCTCATATTCGATTGGCTGATCGGCCCAAACTGCCCCATTGTTTCCTATGGGGGAATCGTGCACGAGCACTGTACGCTCCCTTTTTGGAGCCTAACACAGCCCTTCAGAGAACTCTAAATACCAGCGTTGTTTAGAAGCAGCGCTAGAAAAAAAAGACGCGTAGCTAACGCACCCCTTTGGCCGCAAAACTCTAAATCTAGGTTTATGTTAGACCAATTTGTGACCTTCTCAGGTCTATAAAAACATATTGCATCAGGGTGGGTCAAGTTATGGACCCTAGCATATGATTATAATATGGGATCTTATATAGTATAACAGCGGGTAAGCACCGCTAATCCTTGCAATAAGGAAAGTAAGGGAGGGGGAGGGGTTCAAAATATAGCATAACACACAATAACATAACACACAATAAAAGCTCCTGTTGTAATTTATGCAGGCTGGGTATAAATGTATACAAAGATCTGGGAATAGGGAAAGAGAGCAATGCAACAGTCACTAACTGATAAAATAGTAAGGTATCATGGCAACCCATCTCATGAGAATAGCTACCTGGGGCTAATATATACTATTGTCAAGACCATATATCTAGACGCATGCCTAATTAGAGATAAAGCAAAACTATATAATATATATCAAGCCACAGCCATCAAGTCTTTAATGCACTGACCTAAGATCCCCCAGAATATAGATAGTCAGCAAACCGCAGAAGACACATATTGAAAATACAGGTTACCTGATCAGAAGGGAGGTCCACTACTCGAGTATAAATCCCATTAGTGCTGCTATAGGTCAATAAAGCTCAAAATGCAGTAGAATATATTTGTGCTCAACAGAAAGCTGCATAACAACGATTCATGTAACTAAGCTACCTTCAATTAATAAATTACTGAACATATTATGGTTTAAGGCATGAAATACAACAGATATGTAACACTTTTTGTAACTAAGCTACTATCAAATCCATCCAATTTTTTTAATCCTCAACCCCTATATCCTGTTGGGCCTCAATTAAATCATTACCCCAATGACAGATTTGAGACTCAAAGAAGAGACGATGTTCTCTCTACCTCTAATGGGTCTTTTTAGGGAACACCAGTTGGCACCCTTGTGGAGACGGAACCATGACCAACCAAAAACAATGGAAAAAGACCATTCCCAAACGGGGACGAAGGGGTAGAGGTAACACCGTCAAAAAGGAAAAACTCTCAAAATTAAAAGAAGGAATTTTTAACCTCTCATCTCATGTACTCACGGATGATGAGGTTAGAATTCTGGGTAGGGGCCATTATTTTTGTCCCCCCAACTCTCACAATATATTTGATCTATTCGTAGATCTGAATAGGTATACAAGGAAACTATCCCTACAAAAATATTTTTCTTGTAAAAATATGAAGAGAAATAAATTTGAGGGTCCACAAATTTTGTTGGATTCTGATAGCTCTCGCTCATCTATCACTTATTATCTTAGTCCTGACGATCTGAGCCATGACCTTTTCGAGTCTAGCATACACACACATCTTAAACCCCCTTCCTCTTTTAACCCCCCCAAACCAGAGGTCACTTATGTTGATTTATTCCAACAATTGGTAATGAATGACTTTGAAAAGATACCATCTAAGACATTTAGTAAGTCCAAATTATGGCCTAATGAACAACAAGCTATTAAAAGCCTAATGAATAATAAAAATCTGGTCATACGCCAAGCCGATAAAGGGGGCGGGATCGTTCTTCAGGATTATAGTGACTATGTTGCTGAGGCAGTTAGGATACTGTGTGACAAAAAGTTTTACTGTAAACTTCATACAGATCCTACTGATCAATTTTGCAAATTGCTCATTGGGATTTTGGAAGATGGTGGTAGAAAGGGGATCCTTAATAAAAAATAAAAAAGTTATCTAATGCCTAATCATCCAAGTGTACCTTTCTACTACCATCTCCCGAAGATCCATAAAGAAAGTAAAAACCCCCCCGGAAGACCCATTATTACGGGGATCAATGGTGTCACTGACAGACTTTCTGAATATATAGACATATTTTTACAAAAATATGTTATCCATTTATCTTCATATATTCGGGACACCACTGACCTCCTCAATAAATTGAGTACGTTTATCTGCAGGGGGTCATATATTTGGCTCACCTGCGATGTAGGAGCTTTATATTCTAATATCTCCCATTAAATTGGAATTTGAGTGATACAATCCTTTCTTAATGATGACATATATATGCCACCGTTGCAGAAAGAATTCTTGATAATGTTAATAGAATTCATTCTTAAGCACAACTATTTTCAGTTAATTGACAATTTTTATTTGCAGGTTAGGGGACGGCCATGGGCACCAGGTTCGCGCTCAGTTTCTGGTGTTCTATGCCGCTACATTGATGACCTGCTTTTTATTTGGGATGGAACCTCACAGGAAGCTGAACTATTCATAAAACATTTAAATAATAATGATATGGGCCTCACATTTACATGTAACATTAAGCCACAGAAAATTTAATTTTTGTATGGTCTTCTACAGTGGGGACCTGAAGGTAGTGTCTGTACTTCCACTTTTTTTTAAGATGGTTGATAGCAACAATTTTTTGCATTTCTTTAGCAACCATTTGAGGAGTTGGAAAACAAACATTCCCTTCAGCCAATTCAATAGGATCAGGAGAAACGGTAGTACTTTAAAAACCTATGATGAACAATCACTTATTTTGGTGGAAAGATTTCAGGCTAAAGGATATCCTCCAGCTCTTATTAAGAGCAGCCAAGAGAAAGCCAGAAATCTGAATAGAACTTCCATATGCAAAGGTCAATCAAAAATTAAAGATAGGATTACCACACGAGACACTGAAGATTTACCTCAACCAAAATTCATAACCTAGTACAATTCTAATCACAGAGCCATAAGAAAGTCACTGACCAAACATTTGCACATTTTACAGAAAGATCCTGTCCTTAAACAGGTATTAGAAAATCAACCTATGTTCACGTTTAGGAGGGCACCTACCCTCAAACAAAAGCTTGCCCCGAGTAAGATAGTAATGTCCAAAAAAGTTATGGGAAAGACATCTATCAATACATCAATAGGGATTCATAGATGTGGCCTTCCTAGATGCTCTATGTGTAAATATATTGTACCAAGAACTGTTTCTGTAACTGCGAACGTGACAAGGGAAACATTCAGGATAAAAGGTCATATTACCTGTAATACTTCCTTTGTCATTTACGTATTAACCTGTAAATGTAGCCTACAATATTCAGGCCGCACTACCCGAAAAATTCGTATGAGATGGAGTGAACATCTGCGAAATGTAAAACAGAAGTTACTTAACCATAGTGTGCCTAGACATCATGTACAGACACACTATGGAGAACCTTGTAATTATGTTACCACTCCCATTGAACATATTCCATCCTCTCACAAATATAATAGATAGTTTAACTAAGACAGCGAGAAACATTTTGGATCTACAAGTTCCAATCTCTCGTTCCCAAAGGTTTGAATGAAGTAACAGATTCTGCTGCTTTCAACTAACTTGGTGCATTGTACACTGGAATTTATGTTTATATATTCTTTACGTATGGTTTATAGGTCCGGACTGAATATAATTTTCACCCCTATTATTCTTCATATCCCTATTATAGTGTTAGATACACATCCCTCATAATTTTTAATTCTTTTATTCTTTATATTCCCCCATACAGTGTCTTTATACACATATATATTTATTCTTCCACAAGATTACACTTTTGTGTCTTTATACACTCTCACCACAATATATATTATTCTTTCACAAGTTTACACTATAATTTTATTAGTTATCACTTGTATTATTATACATTAGGTTCTATGTACACACTTTATAACTCTTACTGGATTTGTTCATGAATACTGCTTCATATTAATTTTTTTGTTGCCAACATCTTGTCCTGTCAGTGTTGTCTATTTCCTCTTTCTATGTTTGATACCACAGGCCTTGGGTTACACACACACATACATATTTACATATAATTTATTTCAACCCCATTAATAGTACTTTATTAGAGGATTCCTGTTATGTATATACACACGTCCCCTCATATCATGGTTTATATAGTATTGATTGTAGGTCATATTGATCCACCTATATAGGGTTATATTATGGATTCCCCTTATATGTTATGTTTTACATTGTATCACTCACATTATTTAGTATCACGTACATGGGTATTTCCTTATATTTTGAACTATTATTCT
Organism: Bombina bombina; assembly: GCF_027579735.1. NCBI lineage: Eukaryota > Metazoa > Chordata > Amphibia > Anura > Bombinatoridae > Bombina > Bombina bombina. The sequence goes on along the minus strand of NC_069499.1, from coordinate 1,484,591,777 downwards.
GGCCCTGGTATCAACAACACTGTATACACATCATTATCCATTATTTTACATCCACTATGTCACATTTAGTTCTTTTTATTATTTAAAGAATACATATACTCTTTGCGTTATTTGTTTAACTATCACTTATCACCAATCACTATTAGGATAGTAGCATGATTGGTCCGTTTTTTCTATCTTGTCACTTTATATGTAGTACTTTCGATACTGAGTATGATTCTATCTATGGAAATCTCACACCCAATTTTAGAGTGAGTCTATATTTATTTAGTAACAGCAAGTCATTTTGTTTTTCTTATATATCGTGGTGATTATTTTATTTCATCGGATGACATCTGTTTATTGTTTGACATTTGCCCATATATATCCTAGTCATATTTCCTTGGTGGGTTTGGCCTCACTTGTAGGCTGTATAGGTGCACCAATGGTAAGACAGAATCGTAGCACACCTCTTTTTCGCATATGGTTGCATTGTAGACCAATAGTATCACGAATACGTACACACACATTTACTTCCGCTTTTTAACGTATGACGTTGTCACGTAGTCACATGATCCTTTGTATTCTGCATTTTACGGAAAGGAATCTCATTGGCAGTAAATGCACTTACGTCACTCCCACTACTAATATGCTCACTACGGACAAAGAAGACATGTATGTACATAACCTTTGGGATATACATTTATATATTTCAGTCTCCATCTTTAATATTAGTTTTAATCTACCCTGACACAGTTGTAAGACACCCCATCGATTGCATACATCGATCCTTATATTGTTGTTTACTTCTGATTTGCCAGAAATCAGTTTGAGTTCAGACAAAGGGCTCTTACCGGAGCATCCACAAAATATATTTTACATAATTAGGATATTTTTTCTCTACCCTTTAGAACTACATTTGAGATTAAGTGTATATATATTTTTTAAATACATGTGAAGTATATGCCATAAATGAAGGGTTAATTAATTGAGGACCCACCCCTTGGAGGGTGTTACCCAGGTGTTTGTTATATTGTTTAATTGATATGATTGGAAAGTTTGGTGTATATATATGAGAGCTATGATCAGTATGCCTTATATGCCTGATGAAACAGCACTGTAGCTGAGAAACGCGTCACATGTAAATAAGGAAGGTGACAGCATGCCCTACCTTATGGTTCCTGTTTTTATTACTTTAATGTTTTAATAAATGTGATTTTTATTTGACATTGGAACTGCTACTGATCATTTCTACTAATTTCACCACCTTCTACCAATCATCTACATTGGGACTGATTCTGCTTTATGTGGGAGTCCCTGCTTGCATCATCATCACCTACCCTGACTTGTGGAGCTGCTCTGGTTGGCAGCTGACATTCTAGCTCTGGGAGGAAAGAGCTAAAGGTGTTCCTGTATACACGCTGGACTATTCAGCATGCTGGGTTGCTGTTGAGTACCCAGTCTGCGCCTAATAGCACTGTCTGAGTGCTCTACTAAAATGTGAGTACCCTGTTGTGGGTGAAATTAACCTTCCTACTGTTTTTATTGGTACACACAAGCGCCTCTCTTTTTTTTCTCTTTCTTCTGTACAGACGTCTTGCCATGCTGATGTGAGGAGAGTGCAGCTTTTGATAATATACTGTGATTATACCCTGCGATTGATCCATTCCCTATCTTCTCTGGTTTCGATTTTATATTGGGACTATTCAATTAAGAGACGTTTTGTTACCATTACACACATCTGTACTATGGTTTGTTAAATTTGATCCCTGCTGCTACCTATCCTGGCCATGTAGGATTTGTTATAGATATTTAGTTATCCTTTTTTATTTTCGTGGTAAATCTCTTTTTTGTTTATCTATAACATCAAGCGCCACCTATCTAGTTATCTCTAGAGAGATACCTATTGTTTCTATCAATATTTCCTTCGGCAGTTAATCTATTATGCAGTTAAATTGATGCATAAAAGATACAAATATATTGATTCAAATTTTCCATTTAGAATATTGCATAATTCGAATGCTAAGTTTAGAGCATTACAAATACTATTACAAATATAAAATATTTAATTTAAAAAAAATACAATTGAATATTAAATTTAAAGATGGATTCGGAAATAATATTATATTACACGAATGTTAGAATGTTGTTCAAACATTCAAATTCCAAAATGAGAGAACAAATGTGTTAAAATTCATTTAATTTTTTAAATATTGCAAAACATTTGCCCATTCCTAAGCATAAACTCCTACTGAGAATGTGCAAGTATTTATAGTGTACTGTATTCATATATGCATTTTATGATTGGCTCATGGCTGCCACATGTGCAGGGAAAAGGAAAACAGAACTAACTTTGTAAATTTTCAGAAACAAATGTACCACTCATTCAATCTACTACTCATTTGAAATTCAAACTTGGGCCCCAGTTATCTAAAGGTCTTTGGGCTGGCTAAATTATATATGAATGCTCACCAGTATCTCTATTTCCCTGGTGGAATTATCTAAAGACACTTTTTACCCTTAGAACAGGGTGTCTCGCTAAAGGGCGTATACTGCATTTTCGTATGGGAAGGAGATGCATTCATTACAAAAGTTTACAATAAAAATCCTAACTACACTAATAATTAAGACATTCACACATAAATATGCAGGAAAAAATGATATTGTTAAAGTGCATTAAAAATCGTAACAAAGTTGTTCAGCAAAAATCTTATTTTATTTTAAAAACATAAAATTTGTATGTAAATTACACAATAATAAATTGTATTAAATATTCATGTAATTTAAGAACACTGCACATGGAAAACACGGCTAGATTACGAGTTGTGCGTTAAGGTAAAAAAGCAGTGTTGAGGTCCTAACGCTGCTTTTTTCATGCCCGCTGGTATTACGAGTCTTGAAGGTTTAGGGTCACCGCACACTTCTTTGACCTTAACCCAAAATGACTTACGTAAATTGTGTAAAGTCTTTTTTCTATGGGACTTCCATAGCGCCGGTATTACGAATCTGTCCTGGGAGGCCAAAAAGTGAGTGGTACACCCTACCCTGTAAAGATCCCTAACGCATTTAAAAGTCAGTAGGTAAGAGTTTTATGGTACAACGCCGTAACATAAAACTCATAACTAAAGTGCTAAAAAGTACACTAACACCCATAAACTACCTATTAACCCCTAAACCGAGGTCCTCCCGCATCGCAAAAACTATAATAACATTTTTAACCCCTAATCTGCCGCTCAGGACACTGCCGCCACCTACATTGTATTTATGAACCCCTAATCTGCTGCCCCCAACATCGCTGACACCTACATACTATTTATTAACCCCTAATCTGCCTCCCCCAATGTCGCTGCCATTATAATAAACATATTAACCCCTAAACCGCCACACTCTTGCCTCGCAAACATTAGTTAAATATTATTAACCCCTAATCTGTCGTCCCTAACATTGCCGCCACCTACCTACATTTATTAACCCCTAATCTGACACCCCCAACATCGCTGCCACTATACTAAATTTATTAACCCCTAAATCTAAGTCTAATCCTAAACCTAACACCCCCTAACTTAAATATAATTTAAATAAGTCTAAATAAAATTACTAACATTAACTAAGGCCCAGATTACAAGTTTTGTGTTAGAGGCTATGCAGTGCTAACGAGCAGTTTTCTAACTTGAACCCCGAGTCTAAACACCTCTAATCTTACACTTATTAACCCCTAATCTGCTGCCCCCGACATTGCAGACACCTAAATTATAATTATTAACCACTAATCTGCCGCTCCGGACACCGCCGCCACTTACATTATACTTATGAACCCCTAATCTGCTGCCCCCAACATTGCCAACACCTACATTATATTTATTAACCCCTAATCTACCCCCCCATATCGCCGCAACCTGCCTACACTTATTAACCCCTAATCTGCTGCCCCAACGTCGCCGCCACTATAATAAACATATTAACCCCTAAACCGCCGCACTCCTGCCTCGCAAACATTAGTTAAATATTACTAAACCCTAATCTGCCGGCCCTAACATCGCCGCCACCTACCTACATTTATTAACCCCTAATCTGCCGCCACAAACGTCGCCGCCACTATATTAAAGTTATTAACCCCTAAACCTAAGTCTAACCCTAAACCTAACATCCACTAACTTAAATATAATTTAAATAAATATTCCTATCATTAACTAAATTATTCCTATTTAAAACTAAATACTTACCTATAAATAAACCCTAAGATAGCTACAATATAACTAATAGTTACATTGTAACTAGTTTAGGATTTATTTTTATTTTACAGGCAAGTTTGTATTTATTCAAACTAGGTAGAATAATTATTAAATAGTTATTGTTTGCGGGGCGGGAGTGCGGCGGTTTAGGGGTTAATATATGTATTATAGTGGCTGCGACGTTGGGGCGGCAGATTAGGGGTTAATAAGTGTAGGTAGGTGGCGGCGACATTGGGGGCAGCAGATTAGGGGTTAAAAAAATAGTATGTCAGCGATGTTGGGGGCAGCAGATTATGGGTTCATAAGTATAATGTAGGTGGCGGCAGTGTCCGGAGCGGCAGATTAGGGGTTAATAAGTATAATGTAGGTGTCGGCAATGTGGGGGGCAGCAGATTAGGGGTTAATAAGTTTAAGCTTAGGGGTGTTTAGACTCAGGGTTCATGTTAGGGTGTTAGGTGTAGACATAAATTTTATTTCCCCATAGGAATCAATGGGGCTGCGTTACGGAGTTTTACGCTGCTTTTTTGCAGGTGTTAGACTTTTTCTCAGCCGGCTCTCCCCGTTGATTCCTATGGGGAAATCGTGCACAAGCACGTACGACCAGATCATTCACCGCTGACTTAAGCAGCGATGGTATTGGAGTGCGGTACTGAGCAAAATTTTGCTTAACGCTCACTTCTTGTCTTTTAACGACGGGTTTCTGAAAACTCGTAATTCCAGCGCTGTAGGTAAGTGAGCGGTGAGGGAAAACTGCTCGTTAAGCACCGCACAGCCTCTAACGCAAAACTCGTAATCTGGGCCTTAGAAATTCATACTTCTAAGTAAAAAATATAGAAAGCGTAATTGATGTTTTATCGTAAAATGGACTGAACATGGGCATTCCATCGACATATATGTAATGGTTTCTCAAATCTCAGCATAATTATCTAAAAATGTCTGCCCTATCAATCTCACTATGTTTTCTCGCAATGTGATTTATTTTTGATGCAGGATTTAGTTTTTAAAATGTGACCCTTGCTCACTGCCAACTGCCTACACAGCAAAGTTCCCTTTCCAACAAAGTTTAGATAATTGGGCCCTAAGTGCTTTTGCATTGTGGGTAAAGATTTAGCAATCCGTAAAATAAAAACAATTTTTATCTAAAATGTCCTAAGTTTAAAAAGCTGCAACACGTTTCTCGACCACTCTATTGATACATCTTTACCCACACTTTTGGGACACCTAACAGTCCTACATTGCCTGTATTGGCTCCTCACAGAGCGGTTCCGGTTACGCCTGACTACAGCGGCTGATCCGGTGAGCTGTTCAGACAAGAGCACAAGCCAAAGATCAGCAGACGGAGTAACCAATATCAATGAGCTAACCACAACAAGGTTATAAACATTGCTAGGAACACTAATACATCGTGGGAAACACACCTAGCGCTGCCTCTTCAACTCAAAAAATATTTCAAAGATGCATATCAGAGTACAATGACATCAACGAGATAGGTATAGGGTGAACAGATTAAAACCCAACAGACTTATATCAAATGGCACTAAAAAACACACACAATACGTCACTTAAAGTACCCTCCTTAGTATGTTTGTAGAAGTCCAGGACCCTGAGTGGTATACTGAAGATTAGTAATCAAATCAGTTGAAAATGGGCTGTCAGAATATCCACATGCGGGAAAAAGTTGTAATTTCCAAGTGTTCCGTAAATTTTGCTGCTCCTCTTTATTGTTGATTCAATCCACAAACAGTGCACATGAACAAAAAAAAGAAAATAAGTGAAGCGCAGCACTGATCTAAGTGCAGATTAAAACAAATTTTTAATAATAGAGCCCCATACGCATATACAGGCTACTCACAGGATACAAGTTAAAAACTGACATTTCAGTGAACAAGATGAGCCCAGACGAGAGTTTATATAATATGGAAGAATATTGTCAGCTCCAGCATATATCAACCGGAGAACATCTATATAAAAGAAGAATGCACAAAACCACAAAACCGGCTGCAGCTAGTGAGTCACAAAGTATGATGAAACACACAGCCTAGCCGTGGGGTAATGTGGATAACGGTGCACCACCCTCAGCTGTACTGACATTCGAAAAGTGCTCCACAACAGTCAGAGCCTGCTGAAAAAGTTCCTATGGTTCAAGAACGAAATGTACATCGAGAATAAGATACTTGTACTCTATCCCTCTGTGAGGCTCTGACTGTTGTGGAGCACTTTTCGAATGTCAGTACAGCTGAGGGTGGTGCACCGTTATCCACATTACCCCACGGCTAGGCTGTGTGTTTCATCATACTTTGTGACTCACTAGCTGCAGCCGGTTTTGTGGTTTTGTGCATTCTTCTTTTATATAGATGTTCTCTGGTTGATATATGCTGGAACTGACAATGTTCTTCCATATTATATGAACTCTCGTCTGGACTCATCTTGTTCACTGAAATGCCAGTTTTTAACTTGTATCCTGTGAGTAGCCTGTATATGCGTATGGGGCTCTATTATTAAAATTTGCTTTAATCTCCACTTAGATCCATGCTGTGCTTCTCTTATTTTCTCTTTTTTTATTGCTAGGAACACACTCTCCTGAGCATACCTTGAGAGGCTCTAATATTAAAAAGCTAAAATTTCAACAAAGGATGCCAAAATAATTTTTTTATTTTGATATTATAAGAAAGTGGAATTTTTTTTAATTCTACAATGGATTTTAATCACGAATGTTTAATTCTTTCATTTCCCAGTTGCAGATGAAGTACATTTACCAAAGATACTTTTTCTCACTAGTAGCTATGAGGCATTTATCTCCTACTTTTTTTTTTTACAGAAATACTTTATCCCGGTTGCTCACAAACAGCTTTGCTATTTTTCTAACAAAATATGTTTTCCTCAGGGTCTTGTTTTATAAACTCGTCCAGCTGAGATTTTGCAGATAGACAGGTGCATATGTGAACATTCTGTCTGTGCTTTATTTCTCTTGATTATTAATTCCAGGGATCAGCAATATTTTTGATTTATTTTCCTCCAAACTACCTCCCCTCCAGATCATTTTTTACTTCTCTTTGTAACCTACCCGGAATTCTTATTTTTTTATACACAATTCTGCACAGATGAAAATAACATATGCTCTTAAAAAACACACATAGAGCATTAATAAGTTAAACATAAATGTACTCTGGAACTTTTTTCAATACAATGACATTATTAAAAGTTACATGGGGAAGCAATGAAATATTTGCTTTTTATCAACTATAATTTTATAGACATGAAGAAGAAAAAAATAATTTTATGCTACTACTTTTGTTGCTGGTAACTATGAAAACGTCTTCTCTGTTTTGTCTTAAAATAATATATGGTGAACATACAGGCCGAAAATTCATTCTTATTTTTGTTTGTGTTTGAAAAAGGTTATATCAGTTTAAAGTGATTGTAAAGTTTAATCAATTAATGCCCAGTATCTTAAAATACTATTAAAAACAGGAGCACTTTAATTGATTAAACTTTACAAACATGCTTTTTTAAAAAAAAAAAAAATACTTACCTCTGGCTACAGAGGAGTGCGCTAAGTTTAGGTATTCATACTTGCTTTGATAATGATTTAGACTGCCTGACTTGCACTAAGGGTAGCTCTTTTTCTGCCCTTAGTAACACTGTAGGAGAATTGGCACCAAGAATAATGGAAGAGGTGATAAAACGCATCAATATTTGATGTTGGTTATTCTGTATGGAAGTCCTAGCGTTCATGTTTCTGACCTTCCCTTCTGGATCTTACCCCAGTGTGTACCTTGATTTGTGTAATTTGCCTCATCATTGCTGTTTCATGTGGTGTAAATAATGACAGTACAAAGCAACAGGAACAGGAAATGCAAAACAGGAAACAAGTGCAATAGAAATAAATCATAGAGTTGCATATAAACTAAACATAACACCCATAACATCTCCCTCTTTTAGTGTTAATAACTCAACATTGTGAAATTTGGATGAGTCCTTGTAATAACACATTCTACAAGTTAAGTCTCTTGGGCGGTTGTGAATGTCTGCCATTACGGGTGAAGACTGGTCCTCCTTGTACAAAGAATTTCTTAGCTCTCTCTCAGGTTACTGGGCTCTTTTAAAAACTTGCTGGCATGCTCTGTGCTTGATTGCCATGAAGTATACCTGCTTGCTCAGGACTGTCATTAATATTAGTCTGTGGCATCACCTCTGTACATTCCTTACTGCCAATGGGTGAGTGTGCCCTTATAATATCAGATGAGTCTGGTCTGTCAACTGGATATTGAGAATCAGGCTGCTCAGCCACTCGCAGATCCACACAATTGCGGCGATAGAGGGTTCCTTCAATGTCCACAAGATAAGAGCGTGGTGCAACTTTTTGCAGACAGATACCCATTCTCCAATGACTTGTTCGATCTCCAGGCAGCAGTTTCATACAGATTCGTTCACCAATATTCAATTCAGGCAAATCTGTGGCAGATGTGTCATATCGTGCCTTGAACACTTGCCTCGTAAGTCGTAACTTTTCTGGTATACCATGTATCACAGAGGGTTCAAGTAGCTTGTTGGCAACTGGTAAGGAGGTCTTTAATCTCCTTGACATCAGTCTCTGTGCCTGACTACTATCCATGCCCTCAGTTAGAGTGTTTCTCCAATGTATGGTGGCCTTACACCGGTCTTTGCCATCAGTTTGTGCTTTCTTGCATAAATTTTTAACAATCTTCACAGCAGATTCAGCTTTGCTGTTAGCCTGTGGATAACGGGGTGAAGAAGTCACATGCTCAAACTCCCATTCAGTGGCAAATTTCCTGAATTGTAAGCTTGTGAACTGAGGGCCGTTATCAGAGATCACTTTTTCTGGTTGTCCATGACGTACAAACTGAGCCTTGCACCTCTTAATTGTAGTTTCAGTGGATAAGTCAGGAAGAAGTTCAATTTCCCAGAAGTCTGAGTAATGATCGACTAATATCAGATACTCTTTCCTGCATTGCTGAATAAGTCTATACTGACGATCTGCCAAGGACGTGTAGGTATCTCATGTGACATCATGGTTTCTTTTTGTTGCAAATGTGCATATTCATTGCAAGTGGGACAATTGCTGACAAAGTCTTTGATTTCACCTTGCATGTTCACCTTGCATGTTGGGCCAGTAAAGAGTATCACAAGCTTGTCTGTAGCATGCCTCACCCCCAAAGTGACTTGAGTGTATACGTAATAACATCTCTGCTCTAAGTGACTTTGGTATTATGATTCTTGGACCTTTGTATAAGATACCATTTTGTACGCTGATCTCATCTCTAAAGGACCAATATTTCTTCACAATTGCAGGTGCTGCATCCTTTTCATCCAGCCACCCACTCAGAACAATAGACTTCAGGGCTTGTAAAGTTGCATCTCTGTCTGTGTGCTGTATGAGCTGATCCGTGACATTTAGCTAGTCTGCTTGATTGACTTCAGCAAAGACAGTTTGTTCCTGTTGCGGCAAACAAACTGTATAATGCTCATGCTCACCTCCGGGTGCCACATAATCCATTGTAGCTCTTCTCTATATACATTTCACATCCTGGCTTGTAGACAACATTGAAGTTGTAATGCTGCAATGTAAGCACATAAAAGGGGCTTTTTGAATATGGCTATTAGCGGTTTGTGATAAGTTTCGGCTCTGATTGTACCCCGGCCATAAAGATAATAATAAAAACACTGGCAAGCAAACACAATGGTTAAACATTCCTTTTCATTTTAAGCATAATTCTGCTCGACTGACGAAAAAACTCTGGATGCATATGCAACTGGCTGACCTTCTTGCAGTAGACAACATCCTAGGCCATTTTTGCTTCAGTCACTTTGTATTATGACAGACTTTGGGACATCATAATATTTCAACACCAGGGCAGGGGTGACCAAGCGTTTTATCTCCTCCAATGCCTGGTCATGCTTGGGAAGCCAGTGCCAAACTTCATCTTTGTCCAGAAGTCTTCTCAATGGCTGACACACCTCAGACAAGTGCGGCATGAATTTCGCTAGGTATGTGACAAAGCCAATAAAACGCTGTACTGCTTTGGTGTCACCAGGCTGTGGCATGTCCACAATGGCTCTAATCTTATCTGGGTCAGCTTTTATGCCTTGTGAGGACAGGATATGTCCATGGAAACGAACTTCTTGCACCTTGAACTGCAATTTATTTATGCTGAGTCTCAGCATCACCTGCCTGCAACGATCCAGTAGTGCTGTTAGCTTCTCATCATGGTCATGCTCAGCTTCTTCATCTGTATTACCACAGCCAACTATAAAAATGTCATTGGCTATTGGCTCAATTCCGTGGAGCCCACATAATAGTTCATACTGCTTTCCCTGATACACCTCCGGTGCTACAGAGACTCCAAATGGCAGTTTCAGCCATCTCTTTCTGCCCCAAGGAGTCTAGAAGGTGGTCATATAGCTACTCTATTCATCCAGTTTGCATTGTAAAAAGGCATCTCTTGCATTAACAAGCATAAAAACCCGTGCTTTGGGTAGTTTGTGCAAAACGTTGTCAAGTGTTGGCATTAAGTAGTGTGACAATTTCAGGGCCATGTTCAGAAACTTGAGATCAATGCAAATTCTGATCTTTTCAGGCTTCCTAATAGCTACCATGTTTCTTATCCAATCCGTAGGCTCTGATACTGAAGTAAGATGTCCTTCTTCATACGTATCCAGTTGTGCTTTGACCTGTGGCTTAATGGCTACTGGCACATTGCATGGGGCACATTGTACTGGTGGAATGCTAGGATCAAGTTCAAAATGTACCTCTCCTGGAACAGATACTACTGGGCCATCAAACACATCACTATAGACACTAAGGATTTGCTGTTTTGTCAGTGGCCTAGTCAGGGATTTTGCAGGCTGATTATCAACATTGTGTAGCTCAGGAGGAATGTTGAACTGCAACAGACCTAGGTGCTAACATGTTGAACCAGACAATAGCGGTTTCTGATTGGCCTCAACAATCTCAAATTCAAATTTGTGAATACGTTCACGTATGCTGCATTCTGTTTGAAAAAGTCCCAATGATTCCATTAGTTCCCCTGAATATAACTTCAATTTTGTGCTACTTGGCTGAAGAGGTACCCTAGGGGCCAGTATCATCTTGTCTTGTCCCCACTCACCCTCAATGCCTCAGGCAGTGGAATGCTGTTAGCAGCTGCCATGGTGCTGGTTTTCTTGCTTTTAGTGCTCAGCTTTCAGGACAGGACTGCAATTGCTACAGGAGACACAATCAGCTCTAAAGTCTCTCACTGCAAGACTGGAAAGTTCTTAGCATCATATATATATAAACAGTGCAGATTCAGATACTTCTGTTCTGACACCATGTTTCATGTGATGTAAATAATGACAGTACAAAGCATTAGTGTATAGAAGCCATGATCTTAGCAGAGAACCAACAGGAACAGGAAATGCAAAACAGTAAACAAGTGCAATAGAAATAAATCATAGAGTCGCATATAAACTAAACATAACACCCATAACATTTGCCTGTTCTTTAATATATGGAATGATAAACTGGTTGCTGACGTCTGGAACAGAACTTTTGACTATTCTTTTGCTTGACTCTTTTGCTGTGGTATGTGGCTGTTACCTAATAACTTGGTATTTTCTGGTGATGATCTTACCCTGGGCCTGTTCCTGACTTCTGCCTGCAAATTTGGTTACAGCTTCAAATGAAGGTAATCTCTCAGTTATGATTTTTTTTTTTTAACAAGGAAAGGAAATTTTTTCAAATAAGTTAAGATAGCAACATATTTTGAATATTTCACCTCTTTGTGTGTATTTTTTTAAACTTCATAGAATAAAGTTATTTTGTTTTTAAACACACAGTTGAGGCAGTGTCCTTGTTTGCATTTTGTATCCATCATTAGATTGCTGTTCCTGCCCGTACCAGGCATTAGTGTATCCCAAATTGGAGTCACTTTCCATGTAGTGTGTCTGCAGTCACAGATCCTGTTTTTAATATATTTTGAATCCCCTTAATAAAGGAGTCTTTAAAAAACAAACCATGGATAATCTAATAATTAGCAGGGATATTGGTGTCAATGTTGATTTTTTAATAAATACACCAGAAAACAGCACACAGGAATCCAAGGTTGTCAAGTCCCAGTATTAGCACAAGAACAAAAGTGATTTCAGCCTCACTTCATAAAAATGACCTTTATTGTTTTTTTCACAGGTAAATATTATTATTATTATTATTATTAATAATAATAATAATAATAATAATAATAATAATAATAATAATAATATCTCTATGGACCCTGTGAAAAAAGCAATGCATGTCCTTTTTATGACATGAGGTTGGAATCATCTTTATTCTTATGGAAAATGTTAATTGCCATGTTGAAACCCCAGTAGGAAACACTGTTTTCAGTTTGTGCGTTAAAATTATAGAAGGAGATTCAGGCTCCAGATGCTTTGCTTGACAGACTTAATTAAGTGAAACTACATAAAAATCAGCATCTATAAACCAATGGTATACATTATTGCAAACACTGCCATATAGTGCCAAAAACACCTCCATTCCTGTGAGCAACTTTTTTTATTTTTATTTATTTATTTATTTATTTATTTATTTATTTACTAAGTAAATCAAAGTATACATTCACAGTATTAATACGTTATAATGCCCTAGACAAAAAGGAACATCTGTACATATCTATACATCTTATAGATACATCATTTCAATCCATTAACAAAAAAACAAAAAAAAGATGAAAATCAACGTAGCATTGACTAGCAAGACTAGAATCCCATAGCACCTTGTTCCTTGCTTTTCATAGCTTCTTCATGATGATAAGCTTCTATAAATATCCCATCATGCTCACAACCATATTCCAATTCATCTACTTATATATTCTAGATCAGCGGTTGCAAACCAGTGGTTCGTGGACCACTGGTGGTCCACGAGAAGATGTTGGTGGTCCTTGACACCATCAAGCAGGAATTAATCTCCTCTGATGGTGTCACCCTTGTCGCGCTGCAACTTCCTAAAGTGCATGGCTGGACATCAGTGAAAACAGTCAGAGGAGGAGTTAAATGACAATCTCCCTACGCACGTTGCGTAGTACTGTGTTACTTTCGTAGCTAGATTGTATTTTTAACTTCTCCCGCCCGGCACGCTGCTCAGAGGAAGATGCTTCCATTCTAAAGCCAGCAGAGGTTGGTATAATATTAGCTTGAAATAGTGAAATTAAAGTATATAAAAAAAGAAAATCTTTAAAAAAAAATAAAAAAAATATTTTCTTAATTTCTTCAGATGGACTTACATCACTGTTTGTCTTCCTCCCCTCCATCTTCTTTTTTTTTTTTTTATTAAATATTTTTCATTCAGGTGGAATGGCACACAAAGCCATTCCAATTCCAGTAATTGCCATCCAGCAGATCAGCCATATCCCACCAGTATTATAGTAATTGCAAGTAACATCAGCCATGGTTAGCTCATATACATATTGAGAGCTATCTGATATAAACTTAATTTATGACTCCAATGTCTGTCCATGATCATAAGTAGTTTTGAATAATTTATTACTGGGGAGGTAACTTGGAAGTCTTGTGGTCCTATTAAACATAATTCTTTTGGACACCTGCATGATTTTATTCGTATAATATACTCAGCCCCGACTTCATTGTTACTTATCAATGGAGAGATTTCACAGCGCATAGTGTTATAAAGAGGCACTCGTCAAGGCTGTCCCCTATCGCCATTATTGTTCAACATTTCATTGGAACCTCTGGCGATTCTGCTTTGCCAACAATTGGAGGGGATACGGATAGGGGATCAGAAATTAGTCTTACTAATGTATGCAGATGATATACTGCTGTGTTTAAGTAATATAAGGAAGAATCTACCTTTAACTCTAGATATGATTGACGCCTTCGGCACGATTTCGGACTTCAAGATTAATTTGTCAAAATCTGAGCTTTTATGGATAAACAAAAAAGATCAGACTATTAATCACCCATTTAGGGAAACTGCTCAGATAACTTATTTAGGGATTAAATTAAGTCCGAACCCGGAAGAATGGTATAACTTGAATTTCAGCAAATGCTTTTTAGATTGCAGGAAAAAAAATGGATAAAGCTTCCTATTTCCCTAATAGCAGGAGTTATGCTTATAAAATCTATTTTGTTTCTGAAAATATTCTATTTTGGGGGGCGGAGCCAACTGCTGAGACAGCTAGATGTGTGTATATGTAGCTCCAGGCTCCTAGATATCATTAATCGATTTATTTAACATATACAGAGCCCAAACTTTTCCTATATCACTCTAGAAGACTAATATTATCTATAATATCCTATATGAAGCCAAAGAAATTTCAACTAAGGAGTACAACGCTGATACCTAGTTTCAAACTACGCCACGTGGAGGTACCGGATAGAGCCTACATCTCAACGGCACGGATGATATGGAAGCCCTTGCAGTATGGGAGCGACGTGCCCAACAACTCTTAGAGCAACACTTTAGGAGCCTGAAAGATGACCTAATGTCACTACTATTAGACCTTGCACCGCAGATAACCCAGGCTGCTTGGACCGCAGATTCGGTACAGTGCGCCGGGGGATATATGACACCAGCTGAGTATATTCAAGAAAATCCCTCTGACAGTGACATACCGTGCTCTGGGCTCTACAAGGAGAGTCAACCATCAGCTCTTCCCTCTCCACCGTCCATTCAGGTGAAACCAGAACCTGGGGAGACTCTGAGCTTGGCTGTTGTAAGCACGCATGTTGTGCTGCCATCTTGGGCCTTAACTACTTACCATCCTCCTCTTGCCGCAGAGTTTGATCAAAACAACTGCGTTAGCAGACACATACCTAGGCATCGGCTGCTGCTCCCTCCTGAGAAATCTTACGGCCCATGACCAGGTCGCATTACGTATGCCCATTAATGCACATCGCTTCAATGACCCCAGGTGGCTCCAAACTTACATAGTGGTAATCTCTTTGCTCCTAAAGCTTACTCCGCCACTTGCAGTCAGATCCGGAGTTGCACCGCTGTTGACGGGCCATTTTAAAGTTCATCCTTCATGAGACTGCTCACAGCTGGACTTTGTTTTTTGCCATCCAGACCACATGGATGTCTATATTTTGCACCGTTATGTTGACATTACAGTTGCGGTTTTTGCAGAAGCTCATAATAATTGGGATTGTCTCATGGGGTACACAAGATAAAATCCCTTTGTCTATGCCATATTTTGCCTTCGGACACTATGCTCATTAAGCACAGCATCTGTTTATGCCCACCAACTGAACTGTATTACAGCTTATTTCTCTGTCACTATCCCTATCTGAAGCTATTACAGATGTGTATTTGGTCTGGAGGATATTTATGATGGCTGCAATGCCGGATACATTATTCCCCCCAGTCTGTTTGAGACTTTTTATATTAGAATGACAGAGACTGCATTAATATTCTCCCCAATGTTCCTTTATGGTTTATATGACATTACATAGACACCGAGATTGTTAGCTTCTGATGTTATATGATATATATGGTGCAACTATTTAGGTCTATCTACTACCTTTAACAAATTTTACCCAGCCCTTTAACACATCATTGCAATGCAGGCATTTAATGCTACTTAACCTTATTTTTTCCCTGCACTGGTTCATTTTCCACATACCACTGTCTGTATTCCTTGACTAGCTAAAGTTCTGGATATGTCTTGCTCTGCTAAAATTTTCACAGCTGAGGTGTGCTATACTTTGACTCCTTTAAATAGAGTATTTAAATAGCCTATGACTGCCCTGTACTACATACTAACTACATAATTCAGTAACATGTATGCATGTCTTTATCCTAAACTTGTACTGTTATGGGGATTTAAGTCCTTAAGAAGATGGCAGCTACTTGCATTCCCATTTATGTTTCATATAAGATTATTCTGCTCTATACATGGATGTAGTCATCTGGCTATGATTTACTCCCTATGTCTTTCTTCAAAGAATCACCATTCATAAGGCTAATTGTTCATTTTTAGTTTATTTTCAATAAATAGCCGTTCATAATCTCCTCCTAGCTAAAATGTGGGATATGTTTTGTTATTATATGTTCTCAGCCGACTTAAAACTGCTATTGTAGTTAGCTTGTGTTGCAGTCTACCGTCTATCAAAATATTTATCTCTCTCCTATTTACTAACCTATTGTTTGATGTATTGCGCAGCTAAACCAGATGCTATCGGTACTATTAGTATGCAATATCTATTTAGTGGTCTCATATGATCTACTTTTGAAGGGGAAACACACCTCTCTAGATTTCAAGAAGCTTAACTCTGCAATTAAATGTTATTAGTTCTATCTTACTGTTGCTTTAGCTAACCACTCAAGTTTCAGCTGAGCACACTGAAAGTCAGCTTTTTATAAAATACGTATTGCTGGTAGATTATTCCTACTTAACCCCAACCCACCCATCATATTCGACTTTAGGAACTAATTTATCCCTCTAACCATGTTCTGTTTACTATAAAGCTGGGAATAAGTATAACTCTCCCTAGAGATCATTGCTTATATAACAACTGGATATATCTATAACACTATGCCACTAGCTTCCTCTTTCTGTTTCCCCCATTAGAACTCCATAAAGTGTCATTATTCCTTATAAGGGCAAAGTATACCACATTTTATCCTAAGTACCACTATATATTACATATAGCTTTTTTAGGACATTGCTTTTTCAGTCATTTACCAACTCTATCTGACCCCTCTCCTTCCTTTCCCGCCGGCACCTATTACCTGCGGGTCATATCCCTACTCCCTTTACCAGCATCGTCTATAGTTGACATCTCCCCAGGAGAGGGGCCCATGTAGTAGTCCTTTACTTTTCGGTTATATATAATTGCCCCCCCCCCCCGTTTGCACCCTCTCTGGGTAGCTACCCTTACTTTTACATGCCCTAGCTTTAATATATTAAGGACGTAGACGGAAGATAACCCCACTAGAAGTTTACTTGAAAGCCCTGAGACCCAATTCCATTTCATTTTTAAATAGCCCTGTAGTCTACATCTTGCAAATATAACTGTCCCCCCCCCTGCTTGTATCCTTTCTGGGATGCTTCCCTTACTTTCACATAGCTTTAATTTACTGGAGGCGTCGATTAAAAATAACCTCACTAGGAGCGTACTTAGAAGCTCTGAGATTCCATTCCATTCTACTTAGCCCTGTAGTCTGTACCTTCATAACACTTTAACTGGCTCTGCCCTCCCCTCTCCCCTCCGTTACGAGCGGCTCTTGTCCACTGTATTCCCCAACCCCCCATACACTTAGGCCTACGGGAGGCCTAACAAAAGCCAGCTCCCTACCTCTCACTATTTTCAGCATTTAGAATACCTCTTATCTTGGGGGTAGAGACCACTTGTTACCTGTTATAAAAAAAAAATTAGGCTTCTTTCCTATATGTTCCAGTCACACATATTTCATAAATATAGTTTTACATTTTACACTTCATACTCAAGGTCATAAAGGTGATGCTACAACTTATGTCAACTGTTGCCCTTCTGTTGTTGACTCTTACTGCTTTTTTTTTTTCTTTATAAATATTGAACTACTATGGACTAGTTACTAAGATAACAAATATTACATTGGCACACCAAAGTTGTAACCCTTGTCTGCCTTCCATATGGGAATTGTATCAGTTTCTTTATTGTTTTTGTTCCGTGCCTGGACA
This sequence comes from Bombina bombina, assembly GCF_027579735.1. NCBI lineage: Eukaryota > Metazoa > Chordata > Amphibia > Anura > Bombinatoridae > Bombina > Bombina bombina. The sequence goes on along the minus strand of NC_069499.1, from coordinate 1,484,573,887 downwards.
TACTCTCTATTGTATCGTTTTCACTCAATGCCTCAATAAAAATTTATGTCAAAAAAAAAAAAAAAAATTCTATTTTATACAGAATATTCCATTACCAATTCATTAAAAGGACATAGTAAAATATAACAAGGCATGTTCTAAACTACTTTGGAAAGGCGCAAAAGCTCATATCTCTGTGTCTTGGTTTATCAATAACAAAGAAGCAGCTAGGCTTAAGCTCCCCAATATGCAATTGTATAATTTGGCAGCCCATTTTAAAGTGGCAGTGGACTGATTAACAGAGCAAGAACAAGTCTCTTCAGTGGCCTGGGAATCTACTTTGGTAGCACCTTTTCATCTAGATGCTATCTTACACTGTCCAATTACTGCTCTCCCTTCAACGATTTTTGCACTTTTAACTTTTAGATATATTATTGTAGCATGGCAAAAAATTTTGCGTGGTTGTGGGTTGCTCTCAATATGTTTCTAAATATTTACCCATTACAGGTAACCCAACCTTTATGCCAGTGTTGACAGACAGACTTTTCAGAGGGTGGTCCAATAAAGGTTTGGTATATATAACTCAAATGTTAAATACAGATCTAGTTCCATTAACTTTCACAGAACTTAGCAATCAATTTGGGCTGTCGAATAAAGAGTTTTATGTCTATTTACAATTAAGACATTTTATACACGAATTAAAGCAAAATCATGGTCTAGAATGGTCACTTAGGGAGATACAAACCAGGATTAATATTTTTCAAGGAGGAGTATGTTCCATTGCTCCATTTTACTCCTTTCTCAACTTAGGGCCTTCCGTAGAACAAATTTAATACATGGTAACAAAATGGAGTAAATATTTTCCAGAGATAGATAGCGAAGTTATAGAGAATGTGTTTAAGATGACTCAGAAAAGTTGGGTCTTGACAACATGGAGAGAATCACAGATTAAATTATCTTTAATGGTGTATTTAACTCCAGCAACATTATCTAGATGGTATAAGACAAGAACCGTATGGTCAAGATATAGTTCCCCTGACGCAGATTTGTTACATTGCTTTTGGGCCTGTCCAAAGATTGCTCAATTTTGGTCGAAGGTAATATATTGGATGAATGCAATTCTCAAATTAGACTACAATATACATCCGATGGAAATATTTTTTCTAGTGAAATCTCAGGAAGCTTTGCGAAATGGGGATGGGGAATTTTTTTTTTCCTTTCCTTCTTTCTCGTCCCCTCTCTTTTACCCGGATGTAATAACAAAGAAATATAATTTAGGAATTATTCTTGTAAAGAATACTTAATGTAGCATCTTAAAAAAGAAACAATAAAGGGATTTTTGTTGTTTGGTAAAAAGCAAGAGATAGTTGTTTTGGTTTTATATTTTTTTGTTCATTTAATTAATAGATAAAATCGCAACAGGCATGTGCGATATACGGTCAGATGCTTAAATGAATTATGAGAGGTAAAGATTTAGTATTGAAATGTATTGGAGAAATATATGTATTTTTTTGTTGTAAAATATATTTTGACTTTTTTTCTCTTTTTGATGTTGTAATAATATAGATGCATTCTTGTAGTTGACCAATAAAAAAAAAAAAAAAACATTATTCTTTTTTCCCTCTTTCTGCCTTTCTGTTTCCAGCTCAAACGTTGGCACTCACCCTTCATCTGTCATTTGGAAGTATTCTCTCAGTTCTGTCATTCAGTTAGTTAATTCCAAAAAATAATTCTTAAAAATGTGTAAATATATACGTAATATATACACAATGTAAACTTAGCTATGATTATACTAGTTATGTACAGTGTGTGTGTGTGTGTATATATGTGTGTAGGAATCCTAGACCCTCATCAACTATGGGTTCCCTTTATGATCTAATACAATTATAACCCTCATATCTATATATACTCGGGCTTCCACTACAATCAAATTATAAACATGACATCTTTCTCATGCTTATTAACAAATTTAATTCAAGTATTCCATCTTGGTATATCCGAAGAGGGGGACAAAAGGGGAGAAAAATAAAAAAATAAAAAATGAAAACCTACCTATGTCTCCATGCCCACTGTACCGGAACTCTGCCTCTTTCGATATTGTAATACATTGTTTCAAAATCTCTAAATTGTAATACTATTTGTATTTGCAGTTCTTGTGTAAAGGACAAAATCACGAACAGCCATTTATCGAAAAATCTTTCAATTTGTTTTTCATTATAATATTTAATGACATATTGTTCTAACATTATCTGTTGCTGCATCATTGTTGTAAAAACAGTAAAGGTAGGGCCCTTTTTATTTTTCCAGTTCCTTAGAATTAAATTCCTACTTACTAATATTGTGTTGTTTATTAAGCTATGATTCTGCTTTTTTGGTGAACCTTTTCTAAGGAAAAAGATATCTTCTAGTGTCAGCTTTGTATTAATTGTACAAAACCAATTTAGCCAAAAAATTACCTTGTTCCAGAATTGTAAGATTTTTGGGCATTGCCAGAAGCAGTGTATTAAATCTGTTTGCTCAGCACAGCATTTTGAACATAATACTTTCTTGTTATACCGCTTACCTAATTTATGAGGCGTAATATATAACATATTAATCAATTTAAAATGGGATTCCCTCCATGAAGAAGATATCCAGATTTTCTCTACTAACCGGAAACTATCAATCAGCTGTTCTCTAGAAACTCCTGACAGATTATTATTCCATTTCTGCCAAACTTGTTCACTGTAGATATTCCCCTGATACTCCAGCAAGATGTTATATAGAAATTTTATTGAATAATTTCCATTTGCATATATTTTAATTACTGTTTATAATTTCCCTAGGGACCAGTTATTTGCCGAATCTTTGCCCAAACTCGTAATAAAATGTCTTGCTTATAAATATGCAAAAAAAAAATCGATTTTGGCAGGTCGAATTCTTCCATCACTTCAGTATATAATTTCATAGTTCTAGAACTATTCCATTGATCAAACCAGGACCAAAGTCTGGATTATCAAGTAAGGGTAAAAATTCTGCTTTCCTATAATCTATCTGAATTCCTTTGCAGAGTTTTTTCCATGCACAAATAATCCATCTAAATGCCTGTAATTGAATTATATTACTAGGTAGTTTATTACTTGGATAATGCAATAAAGCCTTCAGCAAAAATGGTTGAACTAACTTAGATTCTATATCAATAAAGGTAACATAATCTTTTTTCCCGTTAGCTAGACCCCCATTCTTTTTAGAGAGTGTTAATTTCTGAATAGCTAGCCTCGGTTTTTTCTTATACCATAAAAAGTTAGAGCATAATTTATAAAAAGCCGAATATCCCTATTAGTCAACATAATAGGTAAATTCTGTAATATATATAGAAGTTTAGGAAAGAGTATAGTTTTAACCAACATTACTCGTGCTGTGAGAGATATTGGTAAAAACATCCAATTATCTAGTTTATTCCTACATTATATGAGGAAGTTATGAAAATTTAATTCATACCAAAGTTTAGGATTTTTACTTAATTTTATTCTGAAATAGTTTATATGTGGTTCCTCTCTAAAAGGGTGTTGTGTCTGTAATACTATAGATGATTTAAAAATCCATAATAATTCAGATTTTTCAGTATTAATTTTATATCCGGAAAAAGAACTATAAAATTCTATAAGCTATAACAGTTGTGGGATACTCCGATTTGTGTTACTCAAATATAATAGATATCGTCTGCGTATAAGGACAACATTAAGTTCCTCTCTCCTAGTTATATCCCTTCTAGCTTGTCACGTAACAAAATTGCCAGAGGTTCAAGGGCAGAATTAAAAAGTAATGGCGATAGTGGGCATCCCAGTCTGGTACCGCTACCCAGCATAATTTTATCTGAACTTTCTCCATTAACTAGGATATAAGATGTTGGGTTTGAATAGATCATACCCATATAAATGTAAAAATGTCCTATTAAACCAAAGCCTTCCAGTGCAGTAAACATATGATCCCATGAGACATAATCAAAAGCTTTCTTAACATCAATAGTCAATAGAGTGAGATCTATTTGGCCATGTTTTTTGTTTTCAAATTTATATGCATAATAATCTAATACTAACATAGCTTTTACACAGATTTTTAATCAGTCTCCGCCCTGACATAAATCCCACCTGATCTATGATGTATAATTGGCTCTAAACATTTTTTAAGTCTGTCAGCGATAATGGAAGATAAAAGCTTGTGATCTTGATATATTAATGAGATTGGTCTATATGAGGCACAACTTTCTGGATCTTTACCTGCTTTATGTAATAAAGTGATATTCACAGCAGAGAAATAAGGGGATTTTAAATTGTTAGCTACATAATATTCATTAAATAATTTGAGCAGTATTGGGGTTATCTGATCTTGTAATAGTTTATAAAATTCCCCTTGCGTATTAATAAACTTAGCAATCTTATGGCTAGATTTGGAGTTTGGCGGTAGCCGTGAAAACCAGCGTTAGAGGCTCCTAACGCTGGTTTTAGGCTAACTCCGGTATTTGGAGTCACTCAAAAAAGGGTCTAACGCTCACTTTTCAGCCGCGACTTTTCCATACCGCAGATCCCCTTACGTCAATTGCGTATCCTATCTTTTCAATGGGATCTTTCTAACTCCGGTATTTAGAGTCGTGTCTGAAGTGAGCGTTAGAAATCTAATGACAAAACTCCAGCCGCAGAAAAAAGTCAGTAGTTAAGAGCTTTTTGGGCTAACGCCGGTTCATAAAGCTCTTAACTACTGTACTCTAAAGTACACTAACACCCATAAACTACCTATGTACCCCTAAACCGAGGTCCCCCCACATCGCCGCCACTCGATTAAATTTTTTTAACCCCTAATCTGCCGACCGCCACCTACGTTATACTTATGTACCCCTAATCTGCTGCCCCTAACACCGCTGACCCCTGTATTATATTTATTAACCCCTAATCTGCCCCCCACAACGTCGCCGCCAGCTACCTACAATAATTAACCCCTAATCTGCCGACCGCAAAGCGCCGCCACCTACATTATAGCTATGTACCCCTAATCTGCTGCCCTAACATCGCCGACCCCTATATTATATTTATTAACCCCTAATCTGCCCCCCTCAACATCGCCTCCACCTGCCTACACTTATTAACCCCTAATCTGCCGAGCGGACCACACTGCTACTATAATAAAGTTATTAACCCCTAATCCGCCTCACTAACCCTATAATAAATAGTATTAACCCCTAATCTGCCCTCCCTAAAATCGCCGACACCTAACTTCAATTATTAACCCCTAATCTGCCGACCGGAGCTCACCGCTATTCTAATAAATGTATTAACCCCTAAAGCTAAGTCTAACCCTAACACTAACATCCCCCTAAATTAAATATAATTTTAATCTAACGAAATTAATTAACTCTTATTAAATAAATTATTCCTATTTAAAGCTAAATACTTACCTGTAAAATAAATCCTAATATAGCTACAATATAGTAATAAATTATAATTACATTGTAGCTATTTTATTATTAATATTTATTTTACAGGCAACTTTGTAATTATTTTAACCAGGTACAATAGCTATTAAATAGTTAAGAACTATTTAATAGTTACCTAGTTAAAATAATTACAAAATTACCTGTAAAATAAATCCTAACCTAAGTTACAATTAAACCTAACACCATACTATCATTAAATTAATTAAATAAAATACCTACAATTACCTACAATTAAACCTAACACTACACTATCAATACATTAATTAAATACAATATCTACAAATAACTACAATGAAATAAACTAACTAAAGTACAAAAAATAAAAAAGAACTAAGTTACAAAAAATAAAAAAATATTTACAAACATAAGAAAAATATTACAACAATTTTAAACTAATTAAACCTACTCTAAGCCCCCTAATAAAATAACAAAGCCCCCCAAAATAAAAAATGCCCTACCCTATTCTAAATTACTAAAGTTCAAAGCTCTTTTACCTTACCAGCCCTGAACAGGGCCCTTTGCGGGGCATGCCCCAAGAAGTTCAGCTCTTTTTCCTGTAAAAAAAAACATACAATACCCCCCCAACATTACAACCCACCACCCACATACCCCTAATCTAACCCAAACCCCCCTTAAATAAACCTAACACTAAGCCCCTGAAGATCATCCTACCTTGTCTTCACCTCACCGGGTATCACACCGATCCGTCCTGGCTCCGATATCTTCATCCAACCCAAGCGTGGGCTAGACATCCACTGAAGAAGTCCAGAAGAGGGTCCAAAGTCTTCATCCTATCCGGGAAGAAGAGGCGATCCGGACCAGCAACCATCTTGATCCAAGCGGCATCTTCTATCTTCATCCGATGACGACCGGCTCCATCCTGAAGACCTCCACCGTGGACCCATCTTCTTCCAGCGACGTCCAACTGAAGAATGACAGTTCCTTTAAGGGACGTCATCCAAGATGGCGTCCCTCAAATTCCGATTGGCTGATAGGATTCTATCAGCCAATCGGAATTAAGGTAGGAATATTCTGATTGGCTGATGGAATCAGCCAATCAGAATCAAGTTCAATCCGATTGGCTGATCCAATCAGCCAATCAGATTGAGCTCGCATTCTATTGGCTGTTCCGATCAGCCAATAGAATGCGAGCTCAATCTGATTGGCTGATTGAATCAGCCAATCGGATTGAACTTGATTCTGATTGGCTGATTCCATCAGCCAATCAGAATATTCCTACCTTAATTCCGATTGGCTGATAGAATCCTATCAGCCAATTGGAATTCGAGGGACGCCATCTTGGATGACGTCCCTTAAAGGAACCGTCATTCTTCAGTTGGACGTCGCCGGAAGAAGATGGGTCCGCAGTGGAGGTCTTCAGGATGGAGCCGGTCGTCATCGGATGAAGATAGAAGATGCCGCTTGGATCAAGATGGTTGCCGGTCCGGATCGCCTCTTCTTCCCGGATAGGATGAAGACTTTGGACCCTCTTCTGGACTTCTTCAGTGGATGTCTAGCCCCCGCTTGGGTTGGATGAAGATATCGGAGCCAGGACGGATCGGTGTGATACCCGGTGAGGTGAAGACAAGGTAGGATGATCTTCAGGGGCTTAGTGTTAGGTTTATTTAAGGGGGGTTTGGGTTAGATTAGGGGTATGTGGGTGGTGGGTTGTAATGTTGGGGGGGGTATTGTATGTTTTTTTTTACAGGCAAAAGAGCTGAACTTCTTGGGGCATGCCCCGCAAAGGGCCCTGTTCAGGGCTGGTAAGGTAAAAGAGCTTTGAACTTTAGTAATTTAGAATATGGTAGGGCATTTTTTATTTTGGGGGTCTTTGTTATTTTATTAGGGGGCTTAGAGTAGGTGTAATTAGTTTAAATTTGTTGTAAGATTTTTCTTATGTTTGTAAATATTTTTTTATTTTTTGAAACTTAGTTCTTTTTTATTTTTTGTACTTTAGTTAGTTTATTTCATTGTAGTTATTTGTAGATATTGTATTTAATTAATGTATTGATAGTGTAGTGTTAGGTTTAATTGTAGGTAATTGTAGATATTTTATTTAATTAATTTAATGATAGTGTAGTGTTAGGTTTAATTGTAACTTAGGTTAGGATTTATTTTACAGGTAATTTTGTTATTATTTTAACTAGGTAACTATTAAATAGTTCTTAACTATTTAATAGCTATTGTACCTGGTTAAAATAATTACAAAGTTACCTGTAAAATAAATATTAATCCTAAAATAGCTATAATATAATTATAATTTATAGTGTAGCTATATTAGGATTTATTTTACAGGTAAGTATTTAGCTTTAAATTGGAATAATTTATTTAATAAGAGTTAATTTATTTCGTTAGATTTAAATTATATTTAACTTAGGGGGGTGTTAGTGTTAGGGTTAGACTTAGCTTTAGGGGTTAATACATTTATTAGAATAACGGTGAGCTCCAGTCGGCAGATTAGGGGTTAATAATTGAAGTTAGGTGTCGGCGATGTTAGGGAGGGCAGATTAGGGGTTAATACTATTTATTATAGGGTTAGTGAGGCGGATTAGGGGTTAATAACTTTATTATAGTAGCGCTCAGGTCCGCTCGGCAGATTAGGGGTTAATAAGTGTAGGCAGGTGGAGGCGACGTTGTGGGGGGCAGATTAGGGGTTAATAAATATAATATAGGGGTCGGCGATGTTAGGGCAGCAGATTAGGAGTACATAGGGATAATGTAAGTAGCGGCGGTTTACGTAGCGGCAGATTAGGGGTTAATAATAATATGCAGGGGTCAGCAATAGCGGGGGCGGCAGAATAGGGGTTAATAAGTGTAAGGTTAGGGGTGTTTAAACTAGGGGTACATGTTAGATTGTTAGGTGCAGACGTAGGAAGTGTTTCCGCATAGCAAACAATGGGGCTGCGTTAGGAGCTGAACGCGGCTTTTTTGCAGGTGTTAGGTTTTTTTTCAGCTCAAACAGCCCCTTTGTTTCCTATGGGGGAATCGTGCACGAGCACGTTTTTGAGGCTGGCCGCGTCCGTAAGCAACTCTGGTATCGAGAGTTGAAGCTGCGTTAAATATGCTCTACGCTCCTTTTTTGGAGCCTAACGCAGCCTTTATGTGGACTCTCAATACCAGAGTTATTTTTATGGTGCGGCCAGAAAAAAGCCAGCGTTAGCTTTTCGGGTCGTTACCAACAAAACTCCAAATCTAGCCGATAATAGGCAGACAAATTATATTAAGTTCATGGAAATCTAAAGCAAACCCACGCCTGAAAGAATTTATTAAGAGAATACTGAATCAAATTAATTTAGAACAACATGACCCTAACATATTTCAAGAAATGGTAGTTAAAATATATTTTTAAAAATGGTTAAAGGTTTTACTCTCCTATCCAGAATCAACGCAAAAACAGTTAACTATATCATTCAAAAGATCAGATTTTTTTTATATGTCTATTTTGACAGGAAACTTCCTCGAATGGTGGTTGGACTAGAAGAGAGAATCCCCCTCTGGGTTCCTCTTGGCATTTTTTCCTCTCCCCTTTCTCTCTCCTCCAATGGTATCTCCCTTCCCTCCTCCTCCCTCTTTCTGTAAGGTAGTACACACAGTACCCAAACCTGGGGTTTGCCTAGAAAAACAGTGGCAGTCCATGTCATTAGCCACAAACAATGTATCTTTTAAATTATATATATGAAGATATATAAACTTATTTTGGTTAGATACAATATGGACTTTTGGAATATGCATGTTGCGATATATATACAGAACCAATCTACTGTATTCATTTTGTTATGTTTAATGGAAGTCACATTGAATATTGAAATAAAAAAAAAGGCATGAGAGGTCTGCAGGTAAAAAATAAATAGATAAGCATAGAGAAAATGAATGTATTTGCTAGATGATTATTTGGTTGTTATCTTTTGTTTTCTTCTTGTCTCCTTGTCTTTTGACATTAAGATATATACCTTTTTGGCATGGCTTTATTGTATCCGCGTAAGATTGTTAAGCAGTTGTGTTTACCTTGTTTTGACCATGTAAAGATGTGACGTATCTATGCTTTTCAAGTATATTGTATCATTTTTGAAAAATCAATAAAAAAATTAAAAATACTTTATAAAATTCGTCCGGAAGATGATCCGGTCTGGGGGCCTTATTAACCTTTGCCTTCTTAATCGCTGCTGTTAATTCTTCTAATGTTATTGGTTCATTTAAAACTTCCAAGTTCCTCTTAGGTACCCTCGGGAGCTTTAATCTCTGCCAGAACTATTTTTTGTTTTCCTCATTAACCTGTCCCTTAGCATATACTTTTTGGTAAAATTCAAAGAAAGCTTTTCTAATCTCATTATTGTTAAGAACTCTTCCCTAATAGCTACAATCATATTTTTTTACTTCTATTTTTTGTTAATCTAGCCAAATATTTTGCTGAGTTTCCATTTATTGCCCGGCAAAAAAAGCTTTCAATCTTATCTCCTTTCTTGCCATATTCTGTAATTATATTCTGTTAATATCCCATACTTCCCTCGCTTCTGAATATTTCTCTATTCCTGTGAGCTCCTATGAGCCGTCCTGGGTTTACTCTTCAACAAAGGATACAAAAAGAACAAAACTAATTTGATAATAGAAGTATATTGGAAAATGAAAAAAATGCCTGCTCTGTCTAAACAATGAAAGTTTATTTTTTACTTTATTGTCTATTTAACAAGTTTAACTACTGGTCTTCGACATAAACATATTGAGTACAACGTCCCTTTAAAAGTGTAAATTGTAATGGATTGCAAGGCTTCAAATTTAAAAAACCATGTGAAAAATGTCACTTGGGAATCAAATGAACCGGGATCAGAAAGGAGCTATTGCTTTTAAAACAAGACTGGGAACTTTCTTATCTAAAATAAAGTGAAGGTACCAAGTTTTGCACTTAGAAAAGAGAAAAATATAAAAAAAAATTGTAGAGCAAATACTTTCCTAAATTATTTCTTCTCAAAATATCTTTCCTTGTAAAATATTTTAAAAATGCTTTTAAGTGAAAAGATCCATGATATAAACTACACATTTTTAGCTAACCAAACTTCTTAAAAGGGTCAAAGAATGCAAGTCAATCCGTATGTATTAACTTTATTTTCCATGCCAGGATTTCATGAAATTAAATCAAAGAAATTAGTTTAAAAAATATTTAAAAAAATAAAACCCATAAAATTCCAGCTCTAAAAGGTCAAACTACTGGCAAATTTTAGTGGTTCATCTGGTCCCAAGATGAAGATTTTTGGGGAAATCAGTCAATTTTTGTGTTACTAACAGGATTTTCTTTGAGTGTACATTTTACAGAAACTTTATTTTATGCTATGACCAACAGCTTTGATTTTAAAAAATATTATATTTTTAGACAATCCTTGATTTTTATGAGCGTATCCTGCTATTGTGTTTTTTGTTTTGTATTTTTCATTACAAACTTTAAAAATATTATAGATTAAAGCAGTGGTTTTAAGTATTCAGTTTAGCAAACATACCTAGATATGCTTTTCATCAAAGGGGTTACCAAGAGAACAAAGTAAATTTGATACTAAAAGTACATTCTCTATCTGAACCATGAAAGTTAAATTTTTACTTTCAGTAATTAATAGAAAACTAGAGGATAAAACTTAAAAATGTTTTATCACTTAGTATTTTATGCAAAAAGTTAATTGCAACCATATAATTTTGGTTATATTTTAAAACTAAACAAATCCTGAATTCAGAAAGGGGTAACTTTAACAGACATAAAACTGAATTCTGCATGATAAAATTGTACATTTAAATTTGCTTTTAATTTATAGAAGCATGATACCTATTGTTTGTCAAAAAGCAGAATCCCCTCTTTCAGACAAGGGGTTGCATGCCCATTTAAATTGTGGGGCCAATATATGGGATTCCTAAGAGCCTGTGATTTCCAGTGTAACGAGGTAGTGTCTAGGTGATGCAGCAAGAAGCAGCAAAACTGTGTGCAGTGCAGAAACAAATCTGTATATTTGCTACTCAGCTGCATGCATAATAGAATTTCACTGGCTCATAACAGTAACCTTAGAAGGTCTGCGTTCCCTAAGGGAACATCATACTATAACTTTGCCCCCCTCCCCTCTTTAATATGTTCATAATGATCCATTTAAATGCAAGAGTATATTCAATTGTTTGAAAACAAATCCTTTAACTATATTTTGATATTTGAAAAATATGTCACCTGTTTAAACCACTACCTATACTGACAATTTCAGTACTGCAGTATTGGCTATATAAATAAAAGGCAGCAGAAATGGATGTCCCAGTGGTTGAGTAAGCCCAGTACATTTGAAATGTTGTTTCTACAGCTGTTTGTAATACAAAAAATGCCTTGTAAACTTCTTATTTAAAGGGACAGTCAACACCAGATTTTTTTGTTGCTTTAAAAGATAGATAATCCCTTAATTACAAATTCCCCAGTTTTGTATAACCAACACAGTTATAATTATACATGTTTTACCTCTGTAATTACCTTGTATCTAAGCCTCAGCAGACTGCCCCCTTATTTCAGTTCTTTTGACAGACTTGCATTTTAGCCAATCAGAGCTGTCTCCATGGTAAATTCACGTGCATGAGCTCAATGTTATCTATATAAAACAAGTAAATTAATGCCCTCTAGTGGTAAAAAACTATTAAAATACATTTAGATTAGAGGCGGCCTTCAAGGTCTAAGAAATTAGCATATGAACCTCCTAGGTTTAGCTTTCAACTAAGAATACCAAGAGAACAAAGCAAAATTGGTGATAAAAGTAAATTGGAAAGTTGTTTAAAATTACATGCCCTATTTGAAACAGGAAAGGTTTTTTTTGGACTTGTCTGTCCCTTTAAGCATATTGTCCCTTTTATTTTTTAACTTAGGATCTGCTTGCTGTAAGGCTCGCTGAATTGAGCATACCTAAAAGGTGGAGATTCTGGTACCCCTTTTCCATAAGTGGTTTGTTAGGGTAAGGATGGGGGAACTTCAGGCTGATGGTAGCTGTGAAACACCTTAGATGATGAACTAGGGGAGACTCTACTTGTGGGTAGGTTGTCTGAAGGTTGTCTGAATAGCTCCTAGGGTAGGCAGTGTCTCTGTTGGGGCAGGGTTCTAAAACTAAAGTTTTAGGCTTTTTTTGCCATAATATTTTTTTGGTTTGGGAGTAATATGATTTTTTATGGCATTTCCAAAATAAATGTACACACACATACACAGACACACAAACACAAATATACATACACACACAGACATACACAAACACACACACACAGACATTCACACACACACACACACACATACACACACACACACAGACATACACAGACACACACAGACATACACAGACACACACACACATAGACACATACATACAGGCACACAGACATACACAGACACACATACACAGACACACACACACACACATAAAGACACACATACACACACACATACACACAGAAATACTCAGACACACACACATATACACACACATACACACACACCTACACATACTCATACACACTCAGACATACACATACACACACACACACACAGAGACATACACAGACATATACACACATACACACAAACACAAATATACATACACACACAGACATACACATACACACACAGACATATACACACACATACACATACACACACAGAGACATACACAGACACACAAACACAAATATACATACACACACAGACATATACACACACATACACATACACACACATACACACACACACAGAGACATACACAGACACACAAACACAAATATACATACACACACAGACATATACACACACATACACAAACATACACAAACAGAGACATACACAGACACACAAACACAAATATACATACACACAGACATATACACACACATACACATACACACACACACACATACACACTCAGACATACACATACACACACAGACATATACACACATACACACACATACATACACATACACACAGATATATACACACACATACATACACACACATACACACACAGACATACACACACACACACACATACACACACAGACATACACATACACACACAGACATATACACACACATACATACACACACACACACATACACACACACACATACACATACACACACAGACATATACACACACATACACAAACATACACACACAGACACACAAACACAAATATACATACACACAGACATATACACACACATACACACACACACACATACACACTCAGACATACACATACACACACAGACATATACACACACATACACACACATACATACACATACACACAGATATATACACACACATACATACACACACATACACACACAGACATACACATACACACACACACATACACACACAGACATACACATACACACACAGACATATACACACACATACATACACACACACACACATACACACACACACATACACATACACACACAGACATATACACACACATACACAAACATACACACACAGACACACAAACACAAATATACATACACACAGACATATACACACACATACACACACACACACATACACAGTCAGACATACACATACACACACAGACATATACACACACATACACACACATACATACACATACACACAGATATATACACACACATACATACACACACATACACACACAGACATACACATACACACACACATACACACACAGACATACACATACACACACAGACATATACACACACATACATACACACACACACATACACACACACACATACACATACACACACAGACATATACACACACATACACAAACATACACACACAGACACACAAACACAAATATACATACACACACAGACATATACGGTATCTATAGCTGCAATATGCTTAAAAAGCACAGATTTTTTTTAAAACAATTCTTCACTAAGCACAATACTAAGTGCTGAAAGCCAACACAACTAAAGGCAATAGCTAGCTGAATAAAAAAAAAAGGTTCAGAGCTACCTCTAAACTGTAAGTTCCATGTGCAGGCTCTTATACCCCCTAGAATGTGAGCTCTTTGGGTAAATCTCCCATTATATACAGTATATGCATTATATACAGTACCTGTATAATACTGTATAATACCTGTATAATACTTCTAAAATAACTTCTTACTAATATCTAGGCAAAATAAAAGTGCAGCCCCCTCCCAATCTGCTGCCCTAGGCAAGCGCCTTGTTTGACAAAATACACCCCTGGCCCTAAAGTAAGATGAACTGGGATGTTGATATCATGTTGTTATTATTGAGTTCATTTGGAGCCCCCTTGAATTAAATCAGATAGAGTTGTATTTGGCAGTTTAACATAATTCTTGCTTAATAAGCACAACCACATTGGCCTTTTCTCCTTTATCTGTGTCTCATTTATAGAGAGGTTAGGTGGACTAGAAGGTAACTGTAGTTAATATGCAGGGGTGGGAAGCCTTAAAACATGTAGTGCACTTTCAGTAAAATTGCATCCACTAGCTTAAAAGGACACTAAACACATTTTTTTTTCCTTAATGATTCAGACAGAGAATGCAATTTAAAGCAACTTTCTAATTTACTCCTATTATCATTTTTTCTTCATTTTCTTGCTATCTTTATTTAAAAATCAGGAATGTGATGCATAGGAGCCGGCCCATTTTTGGTTGAGAACCTGGGTTATGCTTGCTTATTGGTGGGTAAATGTCAGTCTCCAATAAGCAAACGCTATCCATGGTGCTGAACCTAACATGGGCTGGTTGCTAAGATTTACATTCATAATTTTCACATAAATATAGCAAGAGAACGAAGAAAAATTGATAATAGGAGTAAATTAGAAAGTTGCTTAAAATTGCATTCTCTGTCTGAATCATGAAAGAAAAACATTGGGTTCAGTGTCCTTTAAGGTTATGATTGCAATATTTTTCAGCAGTTGTGCAATAAATTAACATATTATGTGAGTCTGAACATATTTTGAATGCATTAACACTTTATTTGCTGCAAACGTTATTCAATAGCCAAACCCCTCCCACCACTTTTGGAAATCCAATCCAGGCTTGCTTCTGGAGAAGTCACAGCTAACTGCAGTCATTTTGTTAGCAAACCTTCTTTGTTTTGCAGTTCTTGTCTAATTATCTCTGCTGAAACCAATTAAGGACATATATGTAGCAGGGTTAGACTTTTGGATTTGGCCATGTGCAAAAATTCACAATTTTTTGGGCTTAAATTTCATGAAAAAGGTAAAATAATCACTTTCTGTACCTTTAAGTGTTTCAACAAAGGACTTAAACATCCTTATGTTTACAAAAATAATTTTTGGCAAGTTGCAGTGTGTTGGTGAGAGTGCATATACTACAACACATCTTTATATATATATATATATATATATAAACACACACATACATATTTATCTACAAACATGTGTGTGTACATATATTTATATATCAAATGAATATTGTGAAGCACTTCCTCATCAACATGGGTCATAAAATGAACATATTCTGTTATCACACAGATGTGTATGTGTTTGTGACACTTGTGTAATGTAAATAAATCATCCAATGCTGCTTTTTTTTTAACTAGTCAACTCATTCTATTGCTGTTTGTCGATAACCTCCAGAAACCTAAACTGTCCTTTTTGGACTTTATTGAATCTCATGCTGTATGCAACACTTTATATCACATCACCCACTTTTTTTATTGCTCACAGCTGGATTTATTTTTGTAATTGTATAGGTTGTCTTTTTTAGGTTCTTTTTTTACCTAAAATAACCTTTTCAGAATTATACGATTATTCATTACACTGGATGAGTGGAATAAAGGAGATATCTTTATTTATTTTCTGCTATCTTCAAAAGAATTATCAGAATGTTCATGTATATTCATTTCGGGTTAAATTAAGACACTACACAGCACATCCTTAAAGTCATAAGTAAGATTCCAGGTCTTTATAGTGTCATAAAATTTTAGCAAAACAAAAATAAAATTATGAAAAGTTCAAACTGCCTCCTTATGGAAAGAATTTATCATCTGTATACACATGATTTCTAAATCTCTGTAAACTGAGAAAACTATCATACATGCCGAAACGCCACATCCTCAAGTCATTTCAGCTACAGACTGTCTTTGATCAGACAGAAAACGAGATTGAAAAATGGACCAGATACAGGTGCCAAAATAGCTATTACATTGACTTTTGGACAAATTTAATGTTTGGCCCACGCAGCTCTGAGATATTTCACCTTCACAGCTTTATGTCAGTGCTTATATTTCCTCTGTTCTATATATTTTTATGTTTATTATTTTAATGTTTTTAAAGAAAATGGACTGGATATTGGAAAACATGTTTAAAAAACATCTGTTGATATCACTTTGTTTTTTTAATTAATTTATATCCAATAGGGACATAATAATAAAGATGTTAGCGTACAGAGCTTAACGAGGAAGCTTTGGCTGTAAGAAAATGTCATGAGATCATGGGAAATCTTATTCTAGTCAATGATAAATGCATTTAAAAATCTTAAAAGGACAGTATAGTCAAAATTTAATTGTCATGATTCAGATAGGGCATGCAATTTTAAACAAATAACCAATCATTACAAGTGGCTCGTTAATGCTCACATAAGCTCGAGGGAGCACTTTGTGCTTAGCACAATTAACCAGATGTCAGACCTCTGCTTAATTAAAAAAATGTGCCCCGGCGGCATACATACCCATTCCCTCTTACTCCTCTCCCCCCCCCCCCCCCCCTCTTACCTCCCCCCCCTTTTTTTTTCTTTCCCTCCTCCCCCTTCCTTTTTCTTCTCTCCTTTATTTCTCTCTTCTTATTCTTACACACAATTGACTGCTCTGCGCCACAGATCTGGCGTATACCAGGATATGTGCATACTGAAGGGTGTAAGTTAAAACACCATTCATTAAACAAAAGCAATTTGTTATTAATATTATTTGTCATTGAGAATATGAAGATACTGTCACTTGTCTCTCGCTATGTACTTGCATTCTCATTTTATATTCTTGTACTGTTTTTTTTTGGAACTTGAATAAAGCATTGAAAACTTAAAAAAAAAAAAAAAAAAAAAATGTGCCCCAATGCCCCGAAAATAAAGTGGACAGTAGTTCTATATTAATTTAAAAGACAAGCATATTTAAAAAATAAAATAAAAACTGCATAAACAAGTTATAAGGGGTTTAAGTAAGGGGATGTGGGGTGTTAGAAAAGAAAACGCACTAAAAAGTGCCTTTACAGAGCGGTCTATGGGGACTATGGGAAATATATTTGAATATGCTTATATACGTATATATTTACGTGTAAATATGTGTATATACACATATAAACACATACATATATATATAGATATTCATATGCATATATATTATTAATTTGCTGCCTAACGCTGCGCGACTTACCCCCTGCACTGCGCTAGGTTCTTTGCCTTGTCTCAAAGCCCTTGAAGGCCGCCTCTAATCTCAGTACATTTCGATAGCTTTCCACAACTAGACAGCACGTGTGACATATGGATAACATTGTACTCAATCCTGTGGAGTTATTTTAAAAGTCAGCACTAATGGGCTGAAATGCAAGTCTGTCCAAAAAACTGAAATAAGGGTGCAGTCTGCAGAGACTTACATACAAGATAATCATAGAGGTAAAAAGCGTATTAATATAACTGTGTTGGTTATGCAAAACTGGGGAATGGGTAATAAAGGGATTATCTATCTTTTTAAACAACAAAAATCTGGAGTAGACTGTCCCTTTAAGCTTGATTCCTGCTTAAGTTAACTGCACTTTGTATGACCCTGATCACATCACCAAATATTCTATATTTTGACGTTAAAACAGAGCTATAGAAAATCAAAATTGTAATTTCTAAGCTACTTTTAAGTAAGGTTGGCACATTGGTTTGTTTTAGACTTCACATGTTTTTTCGCTTGTCACTATTAGTTCAGAGTAGAGGAGTTATGACCAAGATGGAGCACAGCAGGGATATAGAAGGCTGTGTAAAAAACAGGACAGTCCCATTGGTGCTTCATACTCATAGTTTTAATGTACTGCAAAGATCTGACAGAACTTTTTTATATACTTCCTAATAAAAACCTAATAAAATTGAAAGGAACTGTACTTCATATCATTATGGTATTTTATAGAGGACGCCACTACACCTTTTACAGACCTGAACTTAAAAAAAATATTTCATTAAAGGGACACTGAACCCAATTTTTTTTCTTTCGTGATTCAGATAGAGCATGCAATTTTAAACAACTTTCTAATTTACTCCTATTATCAATTTGTCTTCGTTCTCTTGCTATCTTTATTTGAAAAAGAAGGCATCTAAGCTTTTTTTTTTTGTTCAGTACTCTGGACAGCACATTTTTATTGGTGAATGAATTTATCCACCAATCAGCAAGAACAACCCAGGTTGTTCACTAAAAATGGGCCAGCATCTAAACTTACATTCTTGCATTTCAAATAAACATACCAAGAGAATGAAGACAATTTGATAATAGGAGTAAATTAGAAAGTTGCTTAAAATGTCATGCTCTATCTGAATCACGGAAGAAAAACATTTGGGTTCAGTGTCCCTTTAAGTGCATATCTGGTGATACAAAAAGTGAAGGAAATTTAACACACAAATTTGTTCCTTCCTCTTTTCCAATTTTTGTTTGACTCTTCATGAAAGATTATTTTTGACATATTCTAACTAATTTTATTGTTGAAACATAAATAGTTTTGTTGTTTAAAATTGTATTTATTCTTAAATATCTGTTGAAAATTAAATATATTGTAATTAACAAATTATAGGATACTATAGTTCTTATAAACATTTGATAAATAGAATTCATTTAGCTTTTTTTGATTTACGACAATGTACTAATTCTTTATATATAAACTAACTAAAAAGCTGTTTGTTCCTATGATTATTTAATTAACATTTTTGTGTTTTTTTAATGTTAAAAAAATAGATTAAGTTGTAGAAGAGATTTGCACAATGTGATTTTTAATTTTAAAATTTGAATTTACTGATCTGTAGTATGAACTGTAGAACAGACCCCAAGTTATGTGTTTTATAAAATGACTCAATAACTATTACTTTTATTGTCTATTTATATATTTCTTAGTTAAAATATAAACAAAACTTACATAAAAGCTTTTTTTGCAATGTAACGAATATGCTGACGTTTCCGACCAAATACATTGATAAAATAAGTATGAAAAGTATATAGTATAGTGAATAAAACGTAATGGTACCGTTTTATTTCATTGGGCTTCCTGTTCAAAATGACTTGTTTCCCCTCCTTCTCCCACCAGTCTTCCCTGTCTGTCTTGTACTCCCTCACTCATCTCAGTAATACAAATTAGTTTTTGTTGGCAGTTCCTCATTCACTGCTCTTAAAGAGATTTTTTGATTCTGTGTACTTTTTATTTTCCATTGATCTTGCCAAACAAGTGTCCTCTCCAAATACATCCCCCCCTTATCCTACTCCTCCTCTATGCCGGCTTTAATTCACTCCTTTCCCAGAGCTCGGGACGGCTCATATATCACTCACCTTCTCTAATTTCTGTGTGGGCTACTGCACTGGGTTACCTTGAGTGTCTTAAAGCAGCAATATACTACAGACATTAACATAGCTGGAATTCTCTAGAGTTATACACAATTCAAGAGATGACAGCACACACATTGTAAAGAACTGTATTTTTGCCATTTTTATTTCAAATTATCAATATCATAGCCATGCACAATGTTTATGAGCTATGGGTTCCTCATTTTGACTCACAGTGAAATGGTGTATGGTTTGTATGAGAAGGTTGAAGTTAATAACAGGTCTATAGGGGTGACAGGGCATGCTATGATGGTATTTATTATTGTAACACCATTTGGTTTTCTACCCGGGTGAGAGATGGAAGCAGAAAAATAATGGTGATTTAAATTAATCAGTCAATCAATCAAAATAAAGGCAGAGGTAGGTAGTGAAATATGAAAGCCTCTGCACTGTTAAAATGTAGCTTTGCAAATGCTGAAAATAGAACCTCTGTTGCCGGATCTCTGACAAAAGAACTTCTGCTGTCTGCATGGCCTGATCATTAACCTGTTCCTGACAACAGAACTTGTGATGCCTGACCTGATCACTAACCTGTTCCTGAAAACGGAACCTGTGATGCCTGACCTGATCACTAACCTGTTTCTTACAACAGAACCTGTGATGCCTGACCTGATCACTAACCTGTTCCTTGCAAAAGAACATGTGATGCCTGGCCTGATAACTAACCTGTTCCTGACAACAGAACCTGTGATGCCTGGCCTGATCCATAACCTGCTCCTAACAAAAGAACCTGCAATATCTGGACTGATCACTAACCAGTTCCCGACAACAGAACCTGTGATGCCTGGCCTGATCACTAACCTGTTCCTGACAACAGAACCTGTGATGCCTGGCCTGATCACTAACCTGGTCTCAGACAACAGAACTTGTGATGCCTGGCCTGATCACTAGTCTGTTCTTGATAACATAACCTGTGATACCTGGCCTGATCACTAATCTGGTCTCAGACAACAGAACTTTTGATGCCTGGCCTAATCACTAGTCTGTTCTTGATAACATAACCTGTGATGCCTGACCTGATCACTAACCTGTTCCTGACAACAGAACCTGTGATGCCTGACCTGATCACTAACCTGTTCCTGACAACAGAACCTGTGATGCCTGACCTGATCACTAACCTGTTCCTGACAACATAACCTGTGATGCCTGACCTGATCACTAATCTGTTCCTGACAACAGAACCTGTGATGCCTGGCCTGATCAGCAACCTGTTCCTGACAACAGAACCTGTGATGCCTGGCCTGATCACTAGTCTGTTCTTGAAAACATAACCTGTGATACCTGGCCTGATCAGCAACCTGTTCCTGACAACATAACCTGTGATGCCTGACCTGATCACTAACCTGTTCCTGACAACAGAACCTGTGATGCCTGGCCTGATCAGTAACCTGTTCCTGACAACAGAACATGTGATGCCTGACTTGATCACTAACCTGTTCCTGAGATCAGAACCTGTGATGCCTGGCCTGATCACTAACCTGTTCCTGACAACAGAACCTGTGATGCTTGGCCTGATCAGCAACTTGTTCCTGACAACAGAACCTGTAATGACTGTTCTGATCATTAACCTGTCCATGACAAAAGAACCCATTATTCCAGGTCATTTAACTAATTAATCTAATTTAATCTATCCAACTATTTTAGATTTGAGTTGACATCAGACTCTGGTTTGAAAAATAAACCAAAGTGGCTCAATAGTAGTCATAAATAAATAATATATGTATGAAATTTCTCCAACATTGGTGTGTCCGGTCCACGGCGTCATCCTTACTTGTGGGAATATTCTCTTCCCCAACAGGAAATGGCAAAGAGCACAGCAAAAGCTGCCCATATAGCCCCTCCTCAGGCTCCGCCCCCAGTCATTCTCTTTGCCGCTCTGAACAAGTAGCATCTCCACGGAGATGGTGAAGAGTATGTGGTGTTTAGTTGTAGTTTTTTATTCTTCTATCAAGAGTTTGTTATTTTAAAATAGTGCCGGTTTGTAATATTTACTCTAAAACAGAAAAGGATGAAGAGTTCTGTTTAAAAGAGGAGTATGATTTTAGCAGCAGTAACTAAAATCAATTGCTGTTCCCACGCAGGACTGTTGAGCCCAGAGAACTTCAGTTGGGGGGAACAGTTTGCAGACTTTTCTGCTCAAGGTATGACTAGTCCATTTTCTAACAAGACTGAGTAATGCTAGAAGACTGTCATTTTCCCTCTTTGGGATCGGTAAGCCATTTTCTTAGACTCATAACAGAATGAAGGCTTATTAATGGGCTATATACTGGTTGACACTCTTGTGGGCTAAATCGATTGCTTTATTCAATATTTATATGCGGTTTGAAGTGTTTTTATAACCTGAGAATAATTGGGGAACGTTTTTAGGCGCCAGGCAGTCGTTTAGACACCTTCCCAGTCAGGAAGGGCCTTTCACTCTAGTAGGCAGAGCCTCATTTTCGCGCCATAATTGCACAGTTTCTTTTGGATGCAGTGCATGCAGCTTCATGTGAGAGGGTCTGGTGGCCATTAAAAACGTTCCTGGAAGGCTTATTTTTGTGTCGAATAACCCCCAAGGACAGGTGAAGCCGCAGCAAACGCTGTGGCTGGGACTGTAGTGGGTTTAAAGTTGCTAATTGATCAAACAGCTCCGGTTTCCTCATTTAAGGGGTTACAACCTTGAAAATGAGGGTGCAATACTTTTAAGGCATTAAGACACTAGGGTGCAAATTTGGTAAGGATCAGATATTTCCTTCATAGTTTTTCACATTTCCAGAAATAAAGTGTGCTCTGTTTAACATTTAAAGAGACAGTAACGGTTTTGTTTAAAAACTGTTTTATTGCATTAATAGCCTGTATAAGCCTGTCTAACATGTCTGTACCTTCAGATAGATCATGTTCTGTATGTATGGAGGCCAAGGTGCCCCCCCCTTCAAATGTATGTGATAATTGTGCCATGACGTCCAGACAAAGTAAGGACAGTACTGTCACATTTAATAAGGTTGCCCAAGATGATTCCTCAAATGAAGGTAGTGGGGATAGTTCTTCATCCTCTCCTTCTGTGTCAATACCAGTTATGCCCGCGCAGGCGATTCCTAGTACATCTAGCGCGCCAATGCTTGTTACTATGCAACAATTAACGTCAGTAATGGATAATTCTATAGCTAATATTTTATCCAAAATGCCAGCATTTCAAAGAAAGCGTGATTGCTCAGTTTTAAATACAGTAGAGCAAGAGTGCACTGACGATAATTTATCTGTCATACCCTCACACCAGTCAGAATTGGCAGTGAGGGAGGGTTTGTCGGAGGGAGAAATTTCTGATTCAGGAAGAATTTCTCAACAGGCAGAACCTGATGTTGTGACGTTTAAATTTAAGTTAGAGCATCTCCGCACCTTACTTAAGGAGGTACTAACTACGCTGGATGATTGTGACTCTTTGGTCATTCCAGAAAAATTGTGCAAAATGGACAAATTCCTAGAGGTCCCGGTGCACCCTGATGCCTTTCCGATACCTAAAAGGGTGGCGGACATAGTGACTAAGGAGTGAGAGAAACCAGGCATACCTTTTGTCCCACCTCCTATATTTAAGAAAATGTTCCCCATGGTCGACCCAAGGAAGGACACATGGCAAACAGTCCCTAAGGTTGAGGGGGCAGTTTCTACGCTAGCCAAACGCACGACTATTCCCATTGAGGACAATTGTGCTTTCAAAGATCCTATGGATAAAAAATTGGAGGGTTTGCTTAAAAAGATTTTGTTCAGCAAGGTTTCCTCCTCCAACCAATTTCGTGCATTATTCCTGTCACTACGGCGGCGTGTTTTTGGTTCGATGAACTAGAAAAGTCGCTCAATAAGGAGACTCCATATGAGGAAGTCATGGACAGAATTCACGCACTTAAGTTAGCTAATTACTTTATTTTAGATGCCGCTTTGCAATTGGCGAGGTTAGCGGTGAAAAATTCAGGGTTTGCAATTGTGGCGTGCAGAGCGCTCTGGCTAAAGTCTTGGTCGGCGGATGTATCTTCCAAGACAAAATTGCTTAATATTCCTTTCAAAGGTAAGACCCTTTTTGGGCCAGAATTGAAAGAGATTATTTCAGACATCACTGGGGGAAAGGGCCATGCCCTCCCACAGGATAGGCCTTTTAAGGCTAAGAATAAATCCAATTTTCGTTCCTTTCGTAACTTCAGGAATGGACCGTCTCCTAACTCTGCAGCCTCTAGACAAGAGGGTAACGCTTCCCAGGCTAAGCCAGCTTGGAAACCAATGCAAGGCTGGAACAAGGGTAAACAGGCCAAGAAGCCTGCTGCTGCTACCAAGACAGCATGAAGGAGTAGCCCCCGATCCGGGACCGGATCTAGTAGGGGGCAGACTCTCTCTCTTTGCTCAGGTTTGGGCAAGAGATGTTCCGGATCCCTGGGCACTAGAAATAGTCTCTCAGGGTTATCTTCTAGAATTCAAGGAACTTCCTCCAAGGGGAAGGTTCCACATGTCTCGCTTATCTTCAGACCAGATAAAGAGACAGGCATTCTTACATTGTGTAAGAGACCTGTTAAAGATGGGAGTGATACACCCAGTTCCAACAGGGGAACAAGGTCAGGGGTTTTACTCAAACCAGTTTGTAGTTCCCAAAAAAGAGGGAACTTTCAGACCAATTCTGGATTTAAAAATTCTAAACAAATTCCTCAGAGTTCCATCATTCAAAATGGAAACCATTCAAACTATTTTACCTACAATCCAGGAGGGTCAATATATGACTACCGTGGATTTAAAGGATGCGTACCCACATATTCCTATCCACAAAGATCATCATCAGTTCCTAAGGTTCGCCTTTCTGGACAAACATTACCAGTTCGTGGCTCTTCCGTTCGGTTTAGCCACTGCTCCCAGAATTTTCACAAAGGTGCTAGGGTCCCTTCTAGCGGTTCTAAGACCGAGGGGCATTGCAGTGGCACCTTATTTAGACGACATTCTAATTCAAGCGTCATCTCTTTCCAAGGCAAAGGCTCATACAGACATTGTTCTAGCCTTTCTCAGATCTCACGGGTGGAAGGTGAACGTAGAAAAGAGTTCCCTGTCTCCGTCAACAAGGGTTCCCTTTTTGGGAACAATAATAGATTCTTTAGAAATGAAGATCTTCCTGACAGAGGTCAGAAAGTCAAAACTTCTAAACGCTTGTCAAGTTCTTCACTCTATTCTGCAGCCTTCCATAGCTCAGTGCATGGAAGTAGTAGGTTTGATGGTTGCAGCAATGGACATAGTTCCTTTTGCTCAAATTCATCTAAGACCATTACAACTGTGCATGGTTGACTCAGAATCACCTGTCTCAGGGAATGAGTTTCCGCAGACCAGAGTGGATCATTGTCACGACCGACGCCAGTCTATTAGGCTGGGGCGCGGTCTGGGACTCCCTGAAAGCTCAGGGTCTATGGTCTCGGGTCTTCTCCCGATAAACATCCTGGAACTGAGAGTGATATTCAATGCGCTCCGGGCTTGGCCTCAACTAGCGAAGGCCGGATTCATAAGATTCCAGTCGGACAACATGACGACTGTAGCTTACATCAATCATCAGGGGGGAACAAAGAGTTCCTTGGCGATGAGAGAGGTATCCAAGATCATCAAATGGGCGGAGGATCACTCCTGCCACCTATCTGCAATTCACATCCCAGGAGTAGACAACTGGGAGGCGGATTATTTGAGTCGTCAGACTTTCCATCCGGGGGAGTGGGAACTCCACCCGGAGGTCTTTGCCCAGTTAACTCAATTATGGGGCATTCCGGACATGGATCTGATGGCGTCTCGTTAGAACTTCAAGGTTCCTTGCTACGGGTCCAGATCCAGGGATCCCAAGGTGACTCTAGTGGATGCATTAGTGGCGACTTGGTCGTTCAACCTAGCTTATGTGTTTCCACCGTTTCCTCTCCTTCCCAGGCTCGTAGCCAGGATCAAACAGGAGAAGGCCTCAGGACTTGGTATGCAGACCTGGTGAATATGTCATCGGCTCCACCATGGAAGCTACCTTTGAGACAGGATCTTCTAGTACAAGGTCCATTCGAACATCCAAATCTAGTTTCCCTGCAGCTGACTGCTTGGAAATTGAACGCTTGATTTTATCCAAGCGTGGGTTTTCAAATTCAGTGATAGATACTCTGGTCCAAGCCAGAAAACCTGTGACTAGAAAGATTTACCATAAAATATGGAAAAAATATATCTGTTGGTGTGAATCCAAGGGATTCTCCTGGAGTAAGATTAAAATTCCTAAGATTCTTTCCTTTCTCCAAGAGGGTTTGGATAAAGGGTTGTCAGCGACTTCTCTAAAAGGACAGATTTCTGCTTTATCTGTTTTGTTACACAAACGCCTGGCAGCTGTGCCAGATGTACAAGCTTTTGTACAGGCTTTGGTCAGAATCAAGCCTGTTTACAGACCCATGACTCCTCCTTGGAGTCTAAATTTAGTTCTTTCAGTTCTTCAAGGGGTTCCGTTTGAACCTTTACATTCCATAGATATCAAGTTACTATCTTGGAAAGTTCTTTTTTTGGTTGCTATCACCCTATCTGGTGTTCCATTCAGATAAGGTCGTTTTGCGTACCAAGCCTTGTTTTCTTCCAAAAGTTGTTTCCAACAAGAATATTAACCAGGAAATAGTTGTTCCTTCTCTGTGTCCGAAACCAGTTTCAAAGAAGGAACGTTTGTTACACAATTTAGATGTAGTCCGTGCTTTAAAGTTCTATTTAGAAGCAACAAAGGATTTTAGACAAACCTCATCTTTGTTTGTCATTTACTCTGGTAAGAGGAGAGGACAAAAAGCTACTGCTACCTCTCTTTCTTTCTGGCTGAAAAGCATTATCCGATTGGCTTATGAGACTGCCGGACGGCAGCCTCCTGAACGAATCACAGCTCACTCTACTAGGGCTGTGGCTTCCACATGGGCCTTCAAGAACGAGGCTTCTGTTGATCAGATATGTAAGGCAGCAACTTGGTCTTCTCTGCACACTTTTGCCAAATTTTACAAATTCTATACTTATGCTTCTTTGGAGGCTATTTTTGGGAGAAAGGTTTTGCAAGCCGTAGTGCCTTCCGTTTAGGTAACCTGATTTGCTCCCTCCCTTCATCCATGTCCTAAAGCTTTGGTATTGGTTCCCACACGTAAGGATGACGCCGTGGACCGGACACACCAATGTTGGAGAAAACAGAATTTATGCTTACCTGATAAATTTCTTTCTCCAACAGTGTGTCCGGTCCACGGCCCGCCCTGGTTTTTTAATCAGGTTTGAAAAATGTCTTTCTCTGTACACTACAGTCACCACGGCACCCTATAGTTTCTCCTTTTTTTCTCCTAACCGTCGGTCGAATGACTGGGGGGTGGAGCCTGAGGAGGGGCTATATGGGCAGCTTTTGCTGTGCTCTTTGCCATTTCCTGTTGGGGAAGAGAATATTCCCACAAGTAAGGATGACGCCGTGGACCGGACACACCGTTGGAGAAAGAAATTTATCAGTTAAGCATAAATTCTGTTTTTGCCCCAGTAAGAGGATGAATCTAATTATATTGTTAAATAAAGAACCCTCTAGACATTACACAGAAGAATGATGTATTAATAAAAGAAGTTATTAAATCACAAATCTTTCTACTGAAAAAGAAAGAAGAAATTCAGTCCGTAGACTCCAGTCTTTCTTAGGTTACTGAAAATTAATAAAGATGTTAGACCCCCTCTGGGGCATTCTGTCATGAATTGTAGTGATTCTGATTTACAGCTAACTGCTTTTTTTTACAATTTTCATTTGAGGCATTTGGTCTATGAAGTCATATGTTGGAGACACTATTGACTTTTAAAATAGACATTCTAGAGTAAAAACAGTATAGGTTGCATTGTGGCGCCAACATAATCCAATAATTTATAGATCAATCTGAAAGTCATCGTTTATACAGTATATATATATACTATTTTCCTGACCATGTTTTTTGTATAATTTCCTTATGTTTTCTAACATTTATTTCCCTTGGAATGAACTTTATGTTGATTGTGAGCTGCTATATGTTATACAGGTAGATTCTCTGTCTTGGTTGCTTGCGTAGATTGCAAATGGAGCACAAAAATATTAGCGCTATTGAACAATATCACTGCTAATTGTGCTCTGGTGTGTTAAAATAGCTTTGGCAGAGTTAAAGGGACATTCCAGCCAAAATTGGAATCCACATGGAGGCATTTCAGATTTGAATAGAAGAATTTTTGTAATATACATGTATTAGCAAAACTGATTCTAATTAAGGCTTAAAGTGTATTTAAGTATGCACCGTGCACCAGCAATTTAAACACTGCAATTCCTCAGAGAGCCTAATGTGCTTGTACCATCTGGTATTTGTTAATTGCTGACATGATACAAGCCCCACTGGCGATCTGAGCAGCTGTAGTATTTATTAGTATTTATTAGTAATTTGAGAATAACTGGCTATGCGTGACAGGCACGTGCAGAAAAAAATGTTAACACTAAAACAGTGATAACTTTTACTAGAAGCACTTTTGTCAATACATATATATTGCAAATACATGTATTTTCAAAGATGTGATTCATCTATGTGCATTTAAATTTTGACTGGAATGTCCCTTTAAGATGCTATGATTAAAATATTTATACATCTACTTGTTCTCATGAATCTCATGCAAAGAGCTCTTAAAGCAGAGTGGAATAGAATGTCGTAATAATCTTTGCAGGGGATTTTGAACCAGCTTTATTACACATTTGTAACACCTGTTAGGAGAAGAAGGAGCCATCTGATTGGTCACCACATGCACTTTGGCTTCACAGACTGACCTGAGCTTGGCTCGGCAGGAAGACAGGGATATGCAAAACAAATCATAATATTTGCAGTCTTTTAAAGGGATATTCCAGCCAAAATTGGAAACCACATGGGTGCATTTCGGTATTGAACAGAAGCAATTTTTTAATATACATGCATTAGCAAAAATGCTTCTAATAAAAGCTATAGCTGTTTCAAAAGTGTATTTAAGTATGCACCGTGCACCAGCATTTTAAACACAACACTTGTTCAGAGAGCCTAAGGTGCTTGTACCATCTGGTAATGACTGAGTTTGTTAATTGCTGACATGACACAAGACCTACTAATGACCTGAGCAGCTGCATTTTTTTTAAATGTGGGTGCAGTGAAAATATCTACCTATGCTTCACATGCACACGCAGAGAAAAATGTTAACACTAAAACAGTGATAACTCTTAATAGAAGCATTTTTGCCAATACTTGTATATTGCAAATATGTTTCTATTCAAAGATGCAATAAATCTATGTGCATTTATATTTTGACTGGAATGTCCCTTTAACTCCGTAAACATACTTTTTGATTAAAACACTCAGCTCTGGGACAATGAATAGCATACACACATGCCCATCAATTTGCTTAACACCATTTAAAGGACCACTCAATGCAGTAGAATTACATAATTAACAAGTACTTAATAATAAGAATGCAATGACACCTACTCTGAATTTCAAATAAGCAGTAGATTTTTTTCTGACAATTTTTTTTTCCAATTTTCCGATCCCCTGAATCATGTGACAGACATCAGCCAATCACATACTAGTGTACATATACCCTGTGAGCTTGTGCACATGCTCAGTAGGATTGTGTTCCCCAGAAAGCGTGAATATAAAAAGACTATGCAAAATTTGATAATGGAAGTAAATTGGAAAGTGTCTTAAAACTGCATGCTCTATCTGAATCCAAAAAATATTATTTTGACTTGAGTGTCCCTTTAAACAGGCAATACTATATCTTATAGATTTATTACAAAAAAGACAATGAACAGCAGCTTTACAAGCAGAGCAGTATAGGACAATACACAGCCAAAGTAATCTGCCTTACTATCTAAACACCTTTAGCCCCTGCAAACACAATCTAATTACAGCTGTGTAACAGTAGCAATATATCCCCACAATCTGTGGGTACCCTCCTCACAAATAAAACTGGAGACCTTGATACAGTCCCTGTCTTCCCGTGAAGATGTTTTGTTTAAGGTAGGATTCCAAGTCCTAAAGTGTTTTTTCAATGCATTTCAGTGCAGTTTCATAGTATGAGAAAGTGCAAAACTTTTTTTTTCTTTCATAAGGTGGTGAAAGTCCATGAGTCATTTCTCCTTGCTTCAAATCCTGGCCACTAGGAGGAGGCAGAGATTACCAAAACTCCAACACCACTTAAAGGGACATTCCAGCCAAAATTGGAATACACTTAAAATGCTGGTGCACTGAGAATATCTAGTTATGCTTCACATGCACGTGCATAGAAAATGTTAACACTAAAACAGTAATACATTTTAATAGAATCATTTTTGCAAATACATGTATATTGGAAATATATTTCTATTCAAAGATGTAATTCATCTATGTGCATATACATTTTCACCGGAATGTCCCTTTAATCCCTCCCACCTCTCTGATATGCCAGTTTTATCTTTACCTCCACAGGAGTAAGGTGAAGAATTGAGGTGCTCCAGATTCTTTGTTGAGAGGGGTCCTTTGGCTGATTTGATGCCCATTTCCCCCTCACAGAACTGCTATTTGGAAAGAAGAGAGATTAGAGTATTGGGCAGCGACACAATTACACCCAGCGGGAGTTAGTCACAAGTCTGCCACAGGTGTTGTGGGGATCGGTCCCTTAGACTCCGTCTGTTGGGTTGTCAATGTTACTGAACATCTGGATCCTCTGATGTTGCTGGTACAGCCCTTTTTACTGGAATCAGTCTCTTTTCTTCAGCTGGTAATCAAGGTAGAGTGGATGGAAATCACATAAGTAAGGACACAGTAAATTGGCACTCACATTAGCAGGTACACTTTTCAAAGTGTACATCATAGCTAGGGGACATTTCAATTTACAGATATACCACAGTATATACTAGACTTTACATTTACTTATTGTCTAGCTGTTATGGGAGACTGACTTTTTACAAAGGCAAATTCAATACACAAGCAACCACATGCTACAAACACAGAAGTATTATAGACTACTGCAATTAAGGCATAATTGATCTTAATTTCTTACATGGCGGTGAGAGTTCACAAGTCCTGCCCAATTTTATTTAAATGTAATGATTTATTTTGTAGTTTTAGTTTGCACCTCTTTTTTCCTTTGCTCTTTCCTACCTTTCTACTTCTCCTTGCTTGACTATACGTCAGACTGGCATACCAGAGAGGTGGAAGGGATTAAGTGCTCTTGGAGTTTTGGGAATCTATGCCTTCTCCTAGTGGACAGGAGTTTAAACCCAGGAATAATGGCTAATGGACATTCACCACCATGAAAGAAACAAATGTATCAGGCAAGTATACATTTTGTTTTTACCTTTTTATGAGAACACTACAGTTCTCAAAGAAAACAGCTGAAGGAGTTTTCAAATTTGGACATCAAGGTAGTTTTCAACCCATTATTAATGCTATCAATCGCTTCAAATACAGTGACTCTCTGTCCCCCTACTTTTTTTACTTCTTCATGGAACAATGAAGTCTGACTGTAAACAAAGTACAACCATACTGCAGAATAATGGTTGTTAAAGAAATATAGCAGAAACAGTGGACATTTATACTGAGATATGATTTTAAAGGCATAAACATTTTAAAAACTCTTTAGCAGACACCAGTATAGCCGCCTCATTTGAGCATAACCCTTCATCACCTAAAACTCTCTTTCTACATAGTCACAAGAATCCTTTAGAGTTTTAACCCGGAGTGTGCAAAATTTGAAGTGTAAAACTGTTTTGGAGATGATCATCTCTACAGCAATAGCATCAGTAGCTGCTCAAACAGTGTTATGGATGATGTGGCTGCACACACAGCGCCTACCAGTTTTATCTACAGTTTGGTGAAAACATTGTTTTGACCTTTCTTTCTGACCTCCAAAATGAGAAGCACACAGTCCAACAACTTTTCTTACTAGACTTTTTTTCTGTTAGGCAGTCACTCAAATAATCACCATAACAGATATTTCACTAGACAACTATTTTAGTTCTGCAAAATTGAAAAAGGAAGGCTGCTGAGCAACAGGTAAAAAAGTAAGTTTATTCCATTAAAAATATATAACGTATAGACACAACAATGCAGGAAGGATATTAGCCATCTAACATGTTTCGCGCAGACAAGCACTTACTCATAGACGCTAAGTGCAAGTAAGAAAAGCTGATGCATTTAAAGGGCCAGGCACCAATAGAAAACAGGTTTGTTAAGTGACGTTGTACAATTGATGTCACACAAATAATTTCTCAATAATTAGTAAAGGTGTCTGCCCTCTATGAATGCAAGAGTTTGTAAGTTAAAAACAAATACATATTACTTGTGAAAGAATAGCAATACTTGGCTCATAGAAAAAGGCATCAAATATATAAAGAAAATCAAATAAAAAGTACAAATAATTCAGAAACAGTTATCATGATGAACACTATGAAAAAGATGAAAAAATATTGAGAAAAGAAAAATAAGAATAATAGGTGATGTCATACCCAGAGAAAACAAAACAAAATCACATATTGCATAATACATAATTCATAATAAATTCATGTTTGAGCACAATTAATTAACTCATCATCCATATATAACAGAGTGAGGAATTGATGAGAATATTAAAATCACAGAATAATGCATTGAAGAGGTACCCATATTCAGATATTCATAAAAGACAGCACTATAACCATGTATTTAGTACATATGATTCATGAAAAAGTAAAAGTAAAAATTCTTGTCAGATCAAGTTAAAAGGGTCATTAGAATAAACAAGATATACGTATGAACAAACACACATGAAAAATGCATATACATATAAACAAAAATTTAAGTATAAGTTTGTCATATACATATGCATATGCAAGTATATACATGCATTATAAAGTGCTGCAAAAGCCAACATGTCTCATGTATATTTCCTGTATGTAAACATTAATCTTGAAAGTTACAGATGTATGAAAACATGTAAACATAAGCAACACCCACATGTGTATGTATACGTACATGTATGGCCCCACATGTATATCATGATATCCAGACAGATACAAATTTGGGTGTATAAAAAATTATCTAATAGTTTGTATTTAAAATAAATATTGAAAACATACTAATATGAAAATATATGTATGGATATCAATATACATTAATATATGTACAATCTCATATCTATCTAGTTGACAAAATACCTCATATCCCATTCTAAATTCATACCTAATGGTGATTTAGATCTTAACTTATAGATCCAAAATATTTCCTTCTTATCCAATATCTTTGACACATTGCCACCACGTAGTGAAACTCTGGCTAAATCTATGACCTTGATTTTGAACCTAGGTACGTTAGTGAAGTGGAAGAGATTAAAATGTTTCGCTACTGCAGAATCTTTATTAAAATTCTTAACGTCCCTTAGATGTTCCCTAGTGCGATCTCTAAGACTCCTAGTCGATTGGCCCACATACTGGGCCCCACAAAGTTGACAATCGATTAAGTACACTATATAAGAAGTAAGGCAAGTGGCATAGAAGTCAATCTTAAAAGTTTCACCTGTAACTGCGCTACAAAACTTATTAGTGTAGTCCATGGTGTCACATGTTAAACAGTTTGAAAGATGTGCTTTAAAATTGCCCTTGCCTCTAAGCCAATTGGTGTCAGTACTGATATTAGATTTCACTAGGCTAGGCGAGAGTTTGGAAGCTAGTGTAGGTGGTTTTTTTGCTACAAATCTACAATCTTTGATATAAGGTTGTAGAATTTCATCACCCTTCAGTACATGTAGATGTTTCTTAATAATGCTACATATAGAATTATATTGAAGTGAAAATTCGGTTGAAAATACAATACTATTCTCATCCAAATATTTTTTCTTCTCAGAATTTTCCCTAGGTGTACCAGTGCTACTAGTTATCCCTAAGGGGGTCTTTTAGTTTAGGTTTCCAATATTTAGTCTCCTCAAATACTTTGAGCAGCTCTCTTTCATTATAACCTCTGGCTTTAAGCCTTACAATTAGCTCCTTACCACCTCTTTTCTCAATATTTTTTCATCTTTTTCATAGTGTTCATCATGATAACTGTTTCTGAATTATTTGTACTTTTTATTTGATTTTCTTTATATATTTGATGCCTTTTTCTATGAGCCAAGTATTGCTATTCTTTCACAAGTAATATGTATTTGTTTTTAACTTACAAACTCTTGCATTCATAGAGGGCAGACACCTTTACTAATTATTGAGAAATTATTTGTGTGACATCAATTGTACAATGTCACTTAACAAACCTGTTTTCTATTGGTGCCTGGTCCTTTAAATGCATCAGCTTTTCTTACTTGCATTTAGCGTCTATGAGTAAGCGCTTGTCTGCGCGAAACATGTTAGATGGCTAATATCCTTCCTGCATTGTTGTGTCTATACGTTATATATTTTTAATGGAATAAACTTACTTTTTTACCTGTTGCTCAGCAGCCTTCCTTTTTCAATTTTGCTGAGTCTTTTTGCAGTTGTCCTCCGCTCCTTGATTGGCTCCACACACCCCTCTTTTGGTTTTGGTCTAGTCCGCTCACCCCGGTCCTTTGCGGAAGTGCACTGTAGCAGCACCGCCTTCTCTCCTCTCTGTAACTATTTTAGTTCTAATATTCTAACTTTCACTCCAGTTTTGTAATCAAATTACCTGACAAGCACAACAATATCTTGATCTCTTGAAAGTAGCCTTTACTAAATCACGTGCAACAGATCTAAAGTATGAGGTGCAAACTTATTCAAAATAATAGCTGTATGTGCACATGCAGAAATGGGCTCAAATGTTACCTGAAATAGCTTTGATGAATATGCACCTATGGTAGTGGGAAACCATGTGATATACAAGAGCACCCTCAGCTGCAGCTAGTTGATTTTCCTTATCACTAGTTTGCTAATAAATACCTAGATGCTGCTGCAGAAATTGTTATTTTATGTTTTTAACTGCTTAATTGAGTTGTAGGGGTAGATTTATTAAGAGACGATCGGACATGATTTGATGTAGCGAATCATGTCCGCTCAACCTCGCTAAATCCTGACAACATACACTGTTAGCACTTAACATTGCACATGCATTTCTGGAGAAATGCTTGTGCAATGCCACACCCTGCTTACCTGTGGCCAATCGGCCGCTAGCAGGGGTCATCAATTATCCCGATCGAATCGTGATCGTATCAGTCCGCCACCTAAAAGATCTTATGACCGCTGCTTCTTAACTTCCGTTTCAGGTGGACCTGAAACAATGGGGCCCCGAGGCAGCATCCGCTGCTTAATAAATGGATCCGGTAATATCACCATATCCACTTTCCTGATGAAAAAATGGGATGCACCTATGTTTCAAAGTCTGAAAATGAATATTCCTTTTGTTGCTGTTCATTAAAGGTACCGTTATGGTTCTTTGGTCTCATTTCTATATATGAATTTAAAATTACTCTTTATTTACTGTATACTATTAAACAATATGGTAGGAACTGCTCACAAATTACATCATAAAATATGAAATGACTCCTATGCTTTACTTCTATTAACTGCTACGGTAGGAGGGCACACAAATCATTTAAAGAAATAGAAATATTTGAAATAATTTATTTTAACTTGAAGTTGGAAGCACAATCTAACAACATAATATATATACGGTATGGGAAAATAATCAAAATACACTTTTAGGGGTCAATTTATTAAAGTCTGGCGGACATGATTCGCTGTAGCTTATCATGTCTGCCAGACATCGCTAAATGCGGACAGCATACGCTGTCCGTATTCAGCATTGCACAAGCAGTTCTGGTGAACTGCTTGTGCAATACCGCCCCCGGCAGATTCGCGGCCAATCGTCCGCTAGCAGCGGTGTCAATCAGGTGGCGTATGAGTTAAGGAACAGCAGTCTATAGACCGCTGCTTCTTAACTCCTGTTTCCGCGAGCAAAAGGCTTGCACAGAAACAGGGTGAATTGGCCCTATTTGGCCAATAATAAATTGACCCCTAAGGGCTCCATGTACTAAGCCGTCAATTCATCCGTCATTTTAGTCGCGGCTAAACTCGCCGTTACTCGCCGCGGGCGAAATGGTGTCCGCTGTAGCTATGTACTAATAATCCCACAACAAATAGACACCTCTAGCCCGCCGCGAGCAGTGGCGGAATATTGATAAATTTGACGCCTCGCTCGCCGCGAATAAGCTGATGTACTTAACTTTCAGTTCAATTGTCTGGCCAATTGTTAACACGTGACATGTAAGGTGTCATGAACGTCATAGTAGAAGCGGGAATAGAATTTTGCTCCTATAAATGGACAAGTTTTCTAAACAACTTTATTATTGTTCCAAAATTTTTGGAGAGTAATTACAGAGCGCTCGTTTTTGAGATCTTTATTTACTATTTCGATATGGCTTCATCTGGATCTGAAACCGCTTCAAAATCAAAGAATCCTCACTTTTCTCATCAGCAAAACGTCGTTTTGATTGATATGATTATTGACTCTTATGATTATTTGTTTGGATGTCGTGTCAAACAGACAAATTTTTCTAGAAGGAAGCAGATCTGGCAAACGATCAGCGACGCTGTTAGTGCCCAGGGTCCAGGAAAAAAGGATGTCGATCAGCTGAAGAAGCGTTACAACGACATTAAACGCTTCGCCAAAGCTAAATTGGCCAGAGAGAAAAATTCGGCACGTGCTACCGGAGGTGGACCAGCATATGTGGCAGACCTCAATGACTATGAGCAGAAGCTTGTTCAGCGTCTGGGACCGGAGATCATCACTGGCATAACGGATGATTGTGACAGTGATTTAAGAGGTAAATGTACAACATAGTTGACGTAAATGTTCTTTTTAAAGTTATGATAGGTTATTGTCTCCAATATATATTTCTTTAAAATAACATTATCTGACTTCTTACGCTTCAGTATCCTATATGCCATCTAGGCCCCAAATACTGT
The DNA here is from genome assembly GCF_027579735.1 of Bombina bombina. Taxonomy (NCBI): domain Eukaryota; kingdom Metazoa; phylum Chordata; class Amphibia; order Anura; family Bombinatoridae; genus Bombina; species Bombina bombina. Next base: position 1,484,536,906 of record NC_069499.1, on the reverse strand, counting down.
AATCATTTATGTCGCATATATGTATAAGGGATTGTACAAGCCATTTAGGCCCGAAATACTGTAATAATTTATCTCGCATATATGTATAAGGGATTGTACAAGCCATTTAGGCCCCAAATACTGTAATCATTTATGTCTCATATATGTATAAGGGATTGTACAATAATAGTATTGTTATACTGCCTTTTTTTTAATGGTCTAACGGAACTAAAGATTTGTTGATTATTACTATAGTGATCCCTAAAGATAACACCCATGTGTTTATTTTCAAACCAGTATTGCATAGAAACCTTAAAGAGATAATGACAATAGAAATAATGTAATTTGAAACTATTAAAATAATATTGTATGTCCGACATTAATCATGAGACTAACCCCAGATCACATGCCTTCTTAAATTTCTGATCTATTGACTTCCATGTTGCGTTATTTCACTATAGAATATTATTGTTAGCATCTTTCAAAATTGTTCTCCGCTTTATAAACATACATTTTTCAGATATAGCTATGCACATAGTTGACGCAGTCACATGAACCATCTATGTGCATCAACCAATGATCATTTACTGTGCCTGTATAGATTTGCTTTTCCTCAAAGTATAAAAATCCAATGAATGCAAAAACATAATACATTTAAATATTTTTAAAAATGCATTTTCTTATGCAATTTGTAAAGGTAATTATTTTTTTTCATGTCCCTTTAAAGGGCCACTAAACCCAAAATCTTTTATTAATGATTCGGATAGAGAATTGAAATTTAAACAACATATTACTTCAATTTTCTAGATATTCTTAGTTGAAGAAAAATAAATACACATGTTGAGCCAATCACACGAGGCTTCTTTGTGCATCAATCAAATGCTTTTCAACAAAGAATATCTATAGAATAAAACAAATTAGATAATATAAGTAAATTATAAAGATGTTTATAACTGCATTCTCTTTCCAAATCATAAAAAAGGTGGTTGGCATGTCCCTTTAATGATTGAGCCTGCATTCACTGCTGTAATTATTATTATTAACAGTTTTAACTTTCAGTTTCAAATATAAATAAAAATAAACCTAATTTTTTTTTTAATTTTTTTTTTTTTAAGCAATGCCAACAACAGCAGAGCCTGTGAGGAGTAACGAGGTGCCCACTTGTTCTACTTCTTCTTCTGCGGTTTCGAGACCACCCGGTGCAGCTGTTTCAAGACCTTCGGACAGTTTTACACATGGACAATTTATACGCTCATCATCTAATGTTACACACACAACTTCCTCGGCGGACACACTTCCGGATCTAAGGACCAGCACTCCACAAACTGGTGTTGGTAGAGCAACTGGTAAGTACTTTACAAATGAATAATTTCAATGTTGTGTGTTTTATCTCTTTTATCTCTCAATTTTTTTTTTGTAATTTTTTTTTTTAAATGTCAAATGTCATTATTGACATATTCTATTTCGAGATCTTGTACATATTTTTTTAAATGAGGATTCTTGTAGAGCATGCATGCTATTTTAATCAACTTTCAAATTTTTTTTAAATTTATCATTATTTTCTTTTTGAGAATTGATCATAGTATTACATAAGAAAGCTGATAGAAATTCCATGCAATATATCTTATTCTCAAAAAGATTATTTTTGCTTCAGTGTCCAGTTAATTGCAAAATACATTTCCATTAATAATTTCGAATATACCGTTACATTGACAAAAAAGCATTTTATTTATTTATTTTTATGTTATTTATTTTTTTATAGGTGATTTGGGACGTCTTTTCCAGAGATTGACTGGACATTCATCTCCATTATTTGATGGTATGTATCACATATGTATATATATATATAATATAACTTAAATTGGTGTATGACGGTTGTATCTGCTCTCTCCTTCTATTCTATTTCTGCAAGTGTTTTTATAACATTTTATTTTTATTTACTAACAATTTGTTATGTCTTGATCTAGAAGAAGAAAACTCATCAAGGGAGATCACTATCAATCTCATGCCGATAGTGGAAAATCCCATTCAAGATGAACCACCAGGAGGGCATGATGGAAGTGAGACTCCGGATATTCTTGAAGATTTGGGAGATGCGCAACCGGATGAAATTCACACACCAGAAAACATTGAGGAACCTGTTGAAACACAGGCACCACCAATTGAACTGCAAACAGGTGGTGTAAATATTGACAATACACCGGCAGAAGGACAATTTGGCGATGTTGCATTGAGGGAAATGTTGACACTGGCAAGGCAATACAGAGAGGACCACAGAGAAATGCTGAATATTATTAACACTAATATTGAACGCTGGGCTGCTCTGTCAGAAAAAAATGTGGAAATCGAAAGGCAAAGGAATGAGATAGAGATGCAGAAATTACAGCTGCAAAGAGAGATGTTCCAGTGGCAGAGGCAGATGGATGAAGAGAAAAACCATCAAATTAACAGAGCTTTGAGCATCAGCGAAAGGACATTACAATCTCTGTTGGCTATTGTCAGTGAAAGGGAGGCGACAACAGACCCAAAGAGGCAACGTCTGGAGTGAACATTTTTTATTATCTAGTCACTGTTAATTTTTTTACTCTGTATATTGTGTACAAAGTTATTGTTTGTGTATTTTTAAGGGACACTGTACTCAAATTTTTTCTTTTGTGATTCAGATAGAGCATGCAAATTTGATCATAGGAGTACATTTGAAAGTTGCTTAAAATTGCATGCTCGATCTGAATCACAAAAGATAAAATTTGGATACAGTGTCCCTTTAAGTTTAAAATGTTAGTCACTGTTAATTTTTTTACTCTGTATATTGTGTACAAAGTTATTGTTTGTGTATTTTTAAGGGACACTGTACTCAAATTTTTTCTTTTGTGATTCAGATAGAGCATGCAAATTTGATCATAGGAGTACATTTGAAAGTTGCTTAAAATTGCATGCTCTATCTGAATCACAAAAGATAAAATTTGGATACAGTGTCCCTTTAAGTTTAAAATGTTAGTCACTGTTAATTTTTTTACTCTGTATATTGTGTACAAAGTTATTGTTTGTGTATTTTTAAGGGACACTGTACTCAAATTTTTTCTTTTGTGATTCAGATAGAGCATGCAAATTTGATCATAGGAGTACATTTGAAAGTTGCTTAAAATTGCATGCTCTATCTGAATCACAAAAGATAAAATTTGGATACAGTGTCCCTTTAAGTTTAAAATGTTATTATTTAATAAAGACAAATTTTTTTATGGCCAAAAAAAAAGTTTATTTACATAAATTCAAACTCACTTTTGATTCTTCAACACAAAACTTTTTCTCAGTTATTAATCATGACAAAACAAAAAATGAAATCAAATTACATATTTACGGTATAAAAAATCTACTTGCTCCATTAACATTGCCAAAGTTGCCCTAATTTTAGAAATTTTTTGTTTGACATGATCTTCTAGACAACTCTGAGTACTTTTGTCTGCAGTCTCAATAGTTGATGTTGAAGATAAATCTGTAGAAAAATAAATGAAAAGCAAAATTTAATTCAATTGTCATATACATATTCAATGTATGATAGGGTTTTTCATCACAAATATTACCTCCTGATGTGCTGTTATCTACGTTATCTACTATATTAGCTTCTACACTTATGTCCACTCCTTTAAAGCTTTCATCTGAGCCAACTCCTATTTGAAATATACAATATATGTATTAGTTAAAACTTGTATTTTCTTAGATTTAAGATTACTGAGTATGAAACATACCTTTATCTACCATCATTGTTGGTAAAACTTCTATCCTTGGTTGAGTATCATCTGAAGTTAATGCTTCAAATATTGTCACACTATCTGGATTTTGAAATTCTTCCATTTCCATACTAGTTTCCATTTCTTCCATGGTAATATCTATGAACGAAATTACAAAGATAGAAAACTATTAAATCAAAAACCTTGTATATATTATTTAAAACAATAATAATAATAATCATTACAAGTGACATAGAAACCTATTTCTAAGTTTCATGATTCAGATAGTGCATGCAATTTAAATAAACTTTATATTTTACTTCATTCTTTTTGTATCTTTATTTGAAAAGCAAGAATCTAAGTTTAGATGCCAGCCCATTTTTGGTGAACCAACTGTGTTGTACTTGATAATTGGACAGAACCAATCAAAGAGTGCTGTCCATGGTGCTCAACCAAAAATTGGCTGGCTCCTTAGCTTAGATGCCCTCTTTTTCAAATAAAAATAGAAAGTAAATGAGGAAAAAAATGATAATAGAAGTAAATTAGCAACTTGATTAATATTGCATGCTAAAACTTTTTAAGCCAAAACCTAAAATATATGATTTAAAATTTAAATAATAAGTCATTACCTGTCTGTGTCTCTTTATGACAAATTGCATATGGATTTGGAGATAATTCAATATCCAATAGTGTTATTGGCAAAGGTGGAGAAAGAGCTTCACTTCTGGGTGTTTGCACCAACATTGACCTTAAGTAGCGTGGTGGGTGTGCACACTTCATTCTCCTACTTCTCATATCTATAAACATATATATAAGAAAAAAATTTAATAAAAAAAATTGAAATAATTATGCTGCATGCTTACTTTTCTAACATGTTTCAATGTTATATAGTAATATATTTATATTTTATTCTACTAACTCAGTTCTGCATGTTTCAATGTTATATACTAATATAGTTATATTTTACTCTACTAACTCATTTTTGTATGCTAAGTTTTCTAACCTTTTAAGTGTATATAGTTATATAGTTAAATTTTAATCTACTAACTCAGTTCTGCATGCTAACTTTTGTAACTTTTTGCAATTGTATATACTAATATAGTCAAAGTAACAGTCAGGAAATATTATTTTCCTGGATTCGTCAATGATGACGCAGTTCAAAAATAAACCCTTTTTTTATATTATTAAAAATTATTTCATATATAATTTTGAAACTTACATGTCCTTATCAATCTTCGAATCGATTTATAGTACTTCGGTTCTCTTCTCTTCAAATCACTATATTTTCTAAGACACTGTCGTCTTGTTCTTTTAATTTTTGAAATACGATGCATTCTTCTCAGCATCTCGTATATAATTTTGTCTCGGCATTCCTGTCTCACTCCCCTCACACCACCAATCCGTTTAGGGAAATATTTATCCATGGCATAAACTAATATCACCAATTCTCCAGCACCAAAAGGTTCAGGACGCGACATGTTTGACGATGACGTGATTAATCGTTATGTCAATCATTAGCGCATTGATCCAGATATGTATCCCCGAAAAATAGAGAAAAATATAATGTATATGTAGATTAATGTATTTTATGAAGGTTTGTAAATATGGATGTTTATAGTTATTACAAATGATATTTGTTTCATATACATTTTCTTTGTTTCAGATGTGTTGATATGTATTAAAATTTACTTTGTTTTACAATTGTTATTTTGTTTCTAAACATTTTCTTTGTTTCAGATGTGTATGTATTAACATTTATACTTTGGTTTACAATAGTTATTGTTTCTAAACATTTTTTTATTTGTTTCAGATGTGTTTTTATGTATTAAAATTTAATTTGGTTTACAATTTTTATTTTGTTTCTAAACATTTAATTTTTTTAAGATGTGTTTATATGTATTAAAATGTTGTTTGGTTTACAATTGTTATTTTGTTTCTAAACATTTTCTTTGTTTCATATGTGTTTATATGTATTAGAATTTATTTTGGTTTACAATTGTTATTTGGTTTCTAAACATTTCCTTTTTTTTCAGATGTGTTTATATGTATAACAAGTTACTTTGGTTTACAATTGTTAATATATAATGTTTAAAGATTATAATTTTGTAATAAAATAATTTATTTTGCCATTATTTTCTATATGCCACTATTCTTTTAACAAATCTTGAATGCAAAAATATATTATAAAGGTTAAGAAAATAAGTGCTAAGAGGTATTTATTTGAATATGGGAAAACCTAGTAGCTGTTAAAAATAGAGGTTAGAATAAAACAAATAAAATTAGCAAGTCTTTTTTAACTCAAAAATCCAATCTGATAACATAAAGCACTGTTGAATATACTGTCGCTTGTTACAGCTACAATTCAATGACACAATACAATGAATTAACATCAGCTATGGAGGGATTACATTACAATAATCACATATGTAAAAGAGTGAGAGCAGCTGTAGACACTAGTGTGATGTCACAAAGACAATGTATTACCTATAATATATTGTCTGTAATAACTTTGATCATAAACTTTATTTATTTGAAACCTTTGATAATTGAAGATCAACAACTGTTATGTATTTAACTGTTTATCATGAGTGATTTTTAATAACCTTAACTCTTAAAAAAAAATGGAGACAAGTTAATAAAGAAAGTTTTTTATTGATCAACTGAAACTTTAATCCTCAAACACAAAATATTGTTCTGAAACCATGTCCCTTGTTGCATTTCCACGCCTATTAGCTTGTTCTACACATATTTCTTCTGGTAAATCATCAGTATCTATTGGATCTTCATCTTCTAATGGACAGCCTCTTTTAATTGCAATATTGTGCAGTATGCAGCAAACCAATATAATTTTGGCAACTTTCTCTGGTGCATACTGCATAGCACCACCAGAACGATCAAGACATCGAAACCGCATTTTCAAAAGACCGAAAGTCCTCTCAATAATCCCCCTGGTAGATCGGTGAGCTTCATTGAAACGTACTTGACTTCTGGTCTGTGGGTTGTTATAGGGAGTCAACAGCCATTCTGTACATGAGTACCCTCCATCTCCTAATAGAAGATATAATAAATATAAATATTAATATAAGAATAATTATAAAGATTCAGAACTATACAATACAATTAAACTATACAGATTACAGTCGACAAATTGGGCGCAATTTTGGTACATTGAAATGAGAGACATATTAGACGCCAGTTATGCTTACCTAGAAGCCATCCGTCAGGCATATTTCCCTCCTCGAACTTCCGGTATAACCCAGTCTGCCTTAAAATGTAAGAATCATGACAGGATCCAGGAAAGTTAGAACGGACACTGATAATCCTCATGTGGGGGTCACAGACCATCTGGACATTCAAGGAATGGAAATGCTTTCGATTCCTATAGATCTCCTCACGAGCTTGAAGTGGTCTTACAGCAACATGGGTACAGTCTATGGCACCTAGGACATTGGGCATCCCAGCCATCCTATAGAAATTTGACTTGATAGATTGCCATTCTTCAGGGGTAGATGGCAAACAAACATATCGATGAAAAATAACCATCATAGCCCCTATTACTTTGGATAAGTGGCGTGAAAAAGCAGATTGACTCATTCCAATAATGACGCTAGAAACTGCCTGAAAGGAGCCTGTTGCAAAAAAATGCAATGCCGCTAATAGTTTGAGAAGTCCCGGAATAGCTTGTGAACGAGCAGTCATCGGCTCCAAATGATCTTCAATCTCTCGATACAGGTGTAATATCGATTCACGATCAAGCCGGAATCTTTGTATGATCTCTCGGTCAGAAAGGCCGTGCAAACCAACCCGTGGAAGGAATACACGGGGGACTCGAACTCTCCTTCTTCTAACCAATCGATTAGCTACATTTCCAGTATTCTGTCTTCTAGCCCGGATTCGCATCAAACGGAGAATAAACAAAAACAGAATTCTCTCCATAGCTGCTGAAATGAACAATGTAAGTACAATGCTGATATTACTGCCTTTTATATATGTCTACTGGCGTCTAGAGTGACTTTCCTATTGTTTTGTACCTTGCCCGCCACCTAAAAGGTGGCGAGGCAAAAATAACGAGGTGGGAGCGGAAATTGACGCGAGCGGACAAATAGATTTTTTAGTACATTCGTTTTTGGCGAGTTGGTGGTCAAATGTGTCTAATTACAGTAAAAAATGGAGAGGTAGCGAGGTATGGCGGATAAGTACGCTCGCAATTTTAAAGATGCGAGTTTTTACATAATTGACGGCTTTGTACATATCAGTTTGCGAGTTTGGGCGCGAGATTTGTTGCGGGTAGCTCGCTGACTGCTTAGTACATGGAGCCCTTAGTGTTAGTATAGCTTGAGCAATTTAAATGGACAGTCTAGTCAAAATTACAATTTCATGATTTAGATAGAGCATGTCATTTTTCCAATTTACTTTTTTCATCAAATATGCTTTGTTCTCTAGGTAAATACAGCCAGCAGAAGAAATTAAACTCACAGTGGGAGGTGGAAGAGATAAAGCACTAAAATGTTCATTTTCGTATTGTTCTTTCGAAGTATTGTATAGAGACATAAATAAGAAAGGGAAGCTAGTATAATAAGTCACGGGGAACACATTCAGGGAACAACAATTTTACAGTGAACTGTCCCTTTAATTGTAATCACTAGGCAAGCATAGTTATGCATGTACAGCAGTATTTAAATATTTTAATTTTAACATGTATATCCCTTTAAGCAGTATGAATACTATGCCTTGCTGGCTGCTCCCCTCATTCTCACTCACACTCACCAGGACCTTGAATCTCAGATAAGATAAGGGTCACTATTTAGAGTGCATGTCTCAGTAATTTAGTTGTGTACAAAAGGGTGGGTGAAAAGCAAGTTACCTACTTGTCTACATGAAGGGCTGCCTGTCCGCAGCGTGGATTTTAACCGGAGCATGGACAACGGTCCGCAAGGGGGATACGGCATACCTCAGAGCTCTATTGCAAAAAATGACTGGTTAACGGAAGACGTATCCTTTATGGTAATATCACCAATGTAGCAGGATCATGGAAATGACTTCTGTAAATACTAAGGTATGGTAGTTGCTGGCCACTAATTTGCATTCAGGTCTTTCCATCCGAGCGATAAAGGTCCAATATAAACACAAACTAATTCAGAATGAACTGTTACGTTTTTTGGACCCAGTGGTGTATTTTACAGGAAACTGGTTACGAGAGATTCAAAGTGGAATTGAGAGTCTTGTTGAGGGATGTATTCCATTATATTTTGTCAACAAGGACATTATAAAAACAATGCTCTTATGAGCTTATGGAAAGGATGTTGATGAAATGCAAATATACATTGCTTTTGATGCTGGTTCTGCTTTGCCACTCTACATTGATCCCCAAAACATGGAACTTTGTTTTCTAATAAAGGTGCCACATATGTCATTTAATGATATTTATCAATTGAAAGTTGTACATAATGTGGGTACTTGGAAAAATAATATACATGTACAAATCCAAACCCCAAGTGTGGTGGCATATCAATCCCCTACATCTAGTCCGTATTTGGTTCCCAAACTTGAAACTTGTGTTAAGTTTAAGGATCATAATTATTTATGCCCTGGTAAACCTTTCTTAAATGATGCTTCAAAGGCACTATGTGGTGTCAGGTTTATGTCACAGGTTCAGGAACAATGTGAAGTGACTATGACTAAGACTGATGACTTGGCTCAAACTAGAGCTGTGTTGGTAAAATATAAGTGGTTAGTGAGTACAAATCTGAAGAATATAACTGTTACTTACATAATGCATGGTGGGATTTATACAATACCAATACCCTATAATGTGATGCTCAAACAGGTACCTAAAGATCACCTTGTTACCATTGGTGATATTACTCTTTTTTTATATTGAATCTTCAGTATTAGATGGTGAAGTAGAAGTGGCAGATGCCTTCCAAGGTCGTGAGATTCCTATAGATGCTGAGTTAATGTATCTCCTTAATAATAAACCTAATCATACTGTAAAGATGAACATCCGCAAGGATGACAACTATTTCTGATTTCATGTATCCTACATTTAGTGGCTGGATGTCTCCTTTTAACATTTGGAACCAGAAGATAGGTGCAATTATATCCATTTTTGATATATTTATTGTAATTTGGAATTGTGGATTAACGATTCTATGGTATAAGAATTTCAAGAGGGGAAGATACCCTCCTCCTCTTAGTCTTCGGATGGTTGACCATAATAATCGCCCATATAAGACAGTGATCTAGACTAATCTCATCCATCCTAGTCGGGGTAAGATAGGATCATAATTAAGAGATTCCTATAGATGCTGAGTTTATGTCTCTATACAATACTTCGAAAGAACAATACGAAAATGAACATTTTAGTGCTTTATCTCTTCCACCTCCCACTGTGAGTTTAATTTCTTCTGCTGGCTGTATTTACCTAGAGAACAAAGCATATTTGATGAAAAAAGTAAATTGGAAAAATGACATGCTCTATCTAAATCATTGTGGCACCATTATAAGTTTAACCCTCCAATACAACAGCAACATTTTAGCCTCCTATGCAGAGACAGTACACATCCCTTTATTTATTTATGTGTATGACATAATAGCACCCCAATCACCTCCACTGTCCCCAAGAGTTAGAGTTCCACTTGTAATCTGGACCAATATATAGAAGAAATCAATCTCGTGAAAAACAGAGAGATAATAAAATGTTCCTTTTCCGATTGCTCTCTCCAAGGATCTGATGATCTAAAGCTCTCTGGGCTTGTAAGATTTTCTAAATCTTTCCAGTACTATAAAGCCCCAGTCCTAATTCTATAAAGGCAGCTTTTACCTTGAGAACAATGTGTCTCGCAAAAGGGGTTTTCCCAACTTTTAACTATGTGAAGGTGAAGCATACTTTACAATAGGGCTCACAAAAAATTGTAATGTAAAAACTGTATACAATTAATAAGTGAAATATTAAAGTAAAAATATTCAGTAAAAATGTGTTATGTTAATTGTAATGGAACTGCTCTGTAAAAATAGTATATCAAGGGAAAGATTTAATTTGTATTGAAATTATGCAGGAAAAACACTATTTAAAGAGACATTAAACCCCAAATTTTTATTTATAATTTGGGTATCATTTGGGTATTGCAAAAAAAAGTTATAAGGGCCCAAAGATATGAGGTCTCAGGTGTTAGAAAAAAAGGCATGCAAAGGGCTTTAACATAGAGATACATACATACACATGTCTAAATATGTATATGTATGTATGTATATATGTATATATATATATATATATATATATATATATATATATATATATATATATATATATATATATATACATTATTTATATATATATTAATATATATATATGATTATTTGTCTGTACATGTGTATTTATGTATATATGTATTTACATACATATATACACATATAAACACATATGTGTGTGTATGTATATATATATATATATATATATATATATATATATATATATATATATATATATGTGTGTGCATTGGAGCCCATTGATGTCAAGTAGATGAAAACATATTAAAGCATATTTATGAAATATTCATTTTTAATAAAGTGTTATACTGTGTATTTACTGTAAATATTTCACATTCCATAGCAGAATATTTTCTAAGTATTTATAAATGGATATTACTATATACTGTATATTTATATACAATATACATATATATATATATATATATATATATATATATATATATATAAATATATATATATATTTTTTTTTTAAACACATCAGATATTTAATACAAATATGTATTTATGGATACATAGAACACATTAACACATTCTGCTATGTGAAGAACATTGGAATGTGAAATATTAATATTTTCATGTTGCACTTGAGAAAATGTGATTTGTGCACAAAAAGGGTGTGAGTTTTTCCCCACACTTTTTTGCTCCATTGACTTCTATAGGGAAATACGTTAAAGCTGCCATGATATTTTAGCTTCCACTTTTTGCGCGTGTCCAGTTAACGCAGTTAACGCACAAGTGGGAGCATTAAATAGTGATAATCTAGCCCTTCGTCTTTTTATTTAAATTACAGAATTAAAGTGAAGGTAAAGTTCACTGTATGCCATTATGTAGTTTTGCTTGTCCACCTAAATGAATAGTACTTTCATTCATCATTTTTTTTTACAATTAAGTATAAACTGAGATTTATATCTTTATACTTACATTTGGGCTATCCGTAAAATCAACCCGATTTTTTTCTTTCTTTTTTTTTCTTCCCATGTCACGTTTTTTCAATATCCAATTGAAATTCTGGCCGTTAGGCGGCCAGAGATCTACGTCATCCGCCTCCTGTATCCTCTGCACATGCATTTAGGATCTATTTGTTAATCTTGTCGAACAAGCGAGCCCGTTTCACGCATGCACATTGCAAATATTATTGTATTATTGTAGAATGAAGCAAGTGCTCGGTAAAAAAAAAAGTGGATTACCGCATGCGCATTGTAATCAGTAGACAATGTTATGCGCATGCGTTGTTCCTTGTGTGCTCGTGAACGCGCTTTGGAGATATGTATAGAGCGGGTGGGACCACTCTATACGTCATTTAGTATTAAATAAGGAAATGGCTGATGGGAGGAGTGAGGAATGGCACAGTAGGGTAATTTAAAGCATCTTTATTATATAAATATATATTCGTATGCAGAAAAGAAGTTAGCGATTATAATGTTTAAACTGTGACTAAATTGATGGTGTATAGAGATAGTTGAAACTTTACCTACACTTTAAGGACACTATTTTTTTCTAAAAACATTTCTTGTTAAATAATAGTTCTTTATATTAGTCTATTAAAGGGACACTACTAAAAAAAGAAATGTCATTCATGTAAAAGAAGAATTCTTTTATTAGCACATAAAAAAGTAAAGTAAAAGATGTTTTAATTTAAACTAAAACCAATACAGGTGTATACTAGTGCATATGAACTTCCTGCTGATAGGTAGATCCATACTTCCTGCTAAACGCTCATTAAGCATTAGTAGGAAGTAGCAATACGTGAAAGAAGGAAGTACATAAAAGCTAGTTTAACTTTGATCAGGTTATAACAAAAATCAGGCTTAAAGTTAGTAGCTTTGATGGGATAAAAATGTCAACGCTTACATGCTCATTTTTAACATAGATAAGAGAACATTTTTGAGTGCAATATCCCTTTAAGCCTTAAAGGATTCTGGACCAACTTATTAAAATTGATTTAGGATTCTAATAAGTGTACTCATTCACTGGGACCAGGGAACCGTAAAGCATTAGACATTGTATTACCAGATGCATTTTATATCGCCCACATACCAGGAGGACTGATAAAAATATTACAATAGAAAAAAAAAATCTTTTTAAAGTTGTTTAATGACTTCTCAGAGGATGGAAAAAACTAATAATAAAAGTTTTACAATGAAGAGTGGTCCCATGCAGTGCAATATATATGCACTGATATATAATTCCTTTGGTAATAAAATGAGAAGTCTTTATGATTGCAGTTCAGGATCGCAGCTTACACAGTGTACACCTGGATAATATTATTTCCATGGCTGATTAAGTGAGTGGTTTTCCAAATCTTTCCTAGTGGGAAACACAGCATCCTCCACAAATAATACAGATAATGTGCAGCAGCTCTCTACAGACCCTCTCTCTAATCAGTTATATTTAGATTTGTATTGTACACAGCCTCAGTAATTCCATTGGCTCATCAGGTTCATATAACATTTTCAGAGAGTCTCTCCTTTTTCGAGTCACAAAAAAAATAGATCTCCTTCTAGGAAAATACAATGATATAAATATGTTTTATTAAACTGAATAATGTGAGATTTTGGCAATTCATTCCAAGCAAAGATCTAATTTGTTTAAAGGGATATGAAACCCAATTTTTTCTTTTTTTCATTATTCAGATAGAGAATGCATTTTAAACAACTTTTCAACTTATTTATATTTTCTAATTTGCATAGTCTCTTGCTATCCTTAAAGTGATGGTAAACTTGAACCATACAGAAAGCAGCACATAAAAAAACCTTGGAAATATTCATTCATATATTATTTTTTTTTAGCTATTAGCCACTTTATTACTGCTGTTCCTTTTAAATCCTTGTCTCCGTTAATTCTCCTGGCTCATAATCAAATCTTTTTGGTGATGATTCTGCTCTAATCCAATTGAAATAAAGGCCATTAGGCATCCAGGAATAAACCTAATTTGCCCATTTGGTGGTTTGCGCATGCGCTACTTATTTTCCAGCCTTTTTGAGTAAGTGCTCGTTCATGTGTGACGCATGCGAATTGGGTAACATGGGAATCGCAGCAGAGAGTGTAGAATTGCACATGCGTACATTTGCCTTGATCAGGAGTGTGTCTGGATGCCTAAGTAGAGAGCATGTGGGACCATTTTCTATGTCACAGAATGTCTGAAGCAGAAACTGCAAGGGAACGGAGGAAGGACACGTAAATATTCAAAAAGAAAATGTAATCTTTATAAATGTATAGATTTTTTTTTTAATTAGATATAATATTTGTAACACAATGATCTATTCCAGAAAGCTCAAATTTACAATCATTTTAATTGCAAAGAATACCTAGGTAGGTTCAAGAGGAGCAAAGCACTACTGGGAGCTAGCTGCTGATTGGTGGCTGCACATACATGCCTCTTGTCATAGGCTTATCTAATTTATTCAGCCAGCTCCCAGTAGTGCATTGTTGCCCCTTCAACAAAGGATGTCAAGAGAATGAAGCACATTTGATAATAGATAATAATAATAGACTAATAATAGAAGTAAACTGGAAATTTGTTAAAAATTATATTTTATATCTGAATTATGAAATACAAATTTTGGGTTTCCTGTCACTTTAAATTCACCTGGTCACAGACTTCCTAGTAACTTAGCTACTGCATAGCACAGTGCTCCCAACAATCCCACATATTTTGGGAAGTGCCACAGTTTGGGAGCTATGTCCCACTGTCCATTCCCCAACTTCCTCTTAAATATAAATGTTTAGGTTTCTAAAGTTAAATCAGGGACTGCCCATGTTCCCCTCACTACTAGTCCTGACTTCATTCAAACACACATCTACGCTCCTCCTATCACGGCTCTGCCCAAAAAACAACCAAAGTCATTGTCAACAACATTTTTAGCACACCCCCCCCCCCCCCAAAAAAAAATAAGTCTCTAGGAAATGTTGGGTGGTATAAAAGCAAAAGGCCTATTCATATTAGGTCAACCATCACATCTTAAAGGGCCATGATACCCAAATGTTGAAACACTTGAAAGTGATGCATCATAACAGTAAAAAACTGACTAGAAAATATCACCTGAACATCTCTATGTAAAAATTAGTATTCACACCCCTTTTAAAAGGACTTTGAACAGCAAATCAGTATGCCTGTCCCGGAACCTGCAAGGAAGAGTGCTTCATGCACACTCATGATATTTCCCTATTCAGTTTAAGGAAGTTTACTATAAAATATAATGAGATCACAGTTCATGACCTCAGCACTGCTGATGCTGATTGGCTGCTGTTCATTTTTTCTTTTTTTTTAAAAAAAAAAACGGCAGCTGGGCAGTAACTGAAAGATAACTTTTTACACAGCAATTCATCTGGTGAGCTGAGTAAATTGTGAGGTAAAATATCTTCCTTTTTTACATAGAGATGTTCAGGTTCTATTTTCTAGTCAGCTTTTTACAGCTATGCTGCATCCCTTTCAAGTGATTTAGCATGTAAGTATTATGTCCCTTTAAGCTGTACAAATATTATATAACATAAAAGCAACAGCATCTTATGACAGTCACTGCTAAGTGTGCCAGGATGCAAAAGCTACCACATGCTCCTTTTTGGTACAAACAACTTTTAGGCAGTTTTGTGTAGCACACAATTCAGTGCACTAAAAATAAATGACCCTAAGTTAAGCCTCCCAACCACAGTCAAACCCACCACAATAACCCCTATAGAAAACCCTTCACTAGTGTTACTCTTTGGACTATTTGTATGTTGTATTTGCAGCATTATCTATTGGCTGAACTGGAAAGCCTTGCATGCAGTATGAAAATTAGCACAGTTAAAGAGTTATTGCATATTCTTCCACATGTTCCCCCTCTGTTTTGTTACTACTAAATTGGCCCCCATGTGTAAAGGGTTAAGGATAAAATAAAAGTTTCACCAAACAGACCATAAATACATTAAAATAAACTATTACACTCATATAAACACTATCTGATAAAAAAATAGTCATATAAATATAAATAAATATTTTTTATAAGGGTTCAAATGTATCTGGTGTATGACCATGTATTTGACTGCAAAGGGCTAAAACAAATTATATATATATGTATGTGTGTGTAAATAATAATTTAATAATAATATTTAATAATGTGTTTTACTGTGTATTTACTGTAAATATTTAACATTCCAATGTTCTTCACATACAGGAAAATGTTATTTTTTATGATAAATACATATTTCTCTATAGATCTGTGTATACCTATACCAATATATCCTATAAATCTATTGCATTAGAAATGTATTTATTTATTTATAAAATATTTTACCAGGAAGGATACATTGAGATTTCTCTCGTTTTCAAGTATGTCCTGGGAAATGTAGGTATAGATATATATTTTACATTAACATTATCAGATATATATATATATATATATATATATATATATATATATATATATATATATATATATATATATATATATATAAACAAACATTGGAGTGTAAAATATACGTAAAGCAGTTTGAGTTTTGCTATTTAGGCCTAACGCTGAGTAGGGTTAGCGCACTTGAAAAATTAGTTACTGTAAGGTGTGTATTAATATTTCAATAACATGCCATAAGATAACAGATATTTCATGTACGCTAACCCGAAACCGCTTTTGACCTAAA
This sequence comes from Bombina bombina, assembly GCF_027579735.1. Classification (NCBI taxonomy): domain Eukaryota; kingdom Metazoa; phylum Chordata; class Amphibia; order Anura; family Bombinatoridae; genus Bombina; species Bombina bombina. The sequence continues at coordinate 1,484,520,308 of NC_069499.1, read as the reverse complement.
TCGTAAAATCCATATTTTACATTCCAATATACTTCTCATAGAAAAACATATTTTTTATTATTAAATATATATTTCTTTATATATGTGATAATATTAATGTAAACCATATATCTATAATAATATATGTGTAGGTATAGGTATATACAGATATAAATAGATGTATGTATTTAAATTAAAAATAACTGTCCTGTAGGTGCAGAAAATATGAATGTGAAATATTAATAACTCCTATTGGGTTAGCGTGTGAGCGATAAGTATCTCTATTGAAGAGGAAGATAAAAAGTTAGCATGGTCACAATTTCCAAGGTCCTGAAGTTAAAGCACACCAGGTTTTGCTTGCACACAAACTTTCAACTTGTAATACGCATGCTAACCCACAGGCACAAAAAATATTACTTCTAGCAGTGTTTATGCTTGAGCGAGAGTGCTACAAAGCTCAAGCCGCTTGTAATCTAACCCATAAGTGGTATTGGATTGTTATTTAAAAACTTTTCGGAATTGGTCAATATCATATTTCAGCCAATTGTATTGAGCCTCAGTAGTTATTTACGAGATTCTAAACATGTCCTTAATTTTCTGTCAAGCATTTCTTGGAAGGGAGTGTATAGACAGCTCACTGTAAACGTTTCTTCTCTTTACTCCTCCATTCCCCTCAAAAAGGGTTAATGGAAATAGAGTTTTTTCTAAAATACTATTCTGACTATCCACAGTCATTCCAATCATATGTAGTAAGAGTAATAGAATTTCTAATTAAAAATACATACTTTATTTTTTATTTAATTTTTTTTCTCCAGAGACGGGACAGCCATTGGTGCAAAGTTTGCACCCGCGTATGCCAACCTAGGGTTGTGGGAGTAGGTCCACGTCTATGGAGGTGGAAACTCCTTTGGTAAATATATTGCTTTTTTATAAGAAATAAATAGATGATTTGCTATTAATTTGGATGGGTCAAAAGGAAGAGGCATCCAACTTTGTGCATTGGTTGAATAATAATGATCTTGGTATTTATTTCACGCATTAATTCAATCACTATACAGTTTACTTTTTGGACCTTAATCTTAGAATAAATATAGATAGTCAAATTGTTACTAATGTATACAGAAAGCCAATCTCAGGGAATATTTTTTTGCATGTAAAGAGTTGTCACCCCAAGAGTATACTTTATAAAGTGGCTAAGGGGCAGTTTGTCAGATTAAAAATAAATTGTTCAATTCAGATTGATTATGATATACAGGCTGATTCATTGTAACAAAGGCTACAGGATAGAAGCTTTCCTTACCATGTCATAAAAAAGCTAACATGAAGTGTTTAAGATTGATAGGAAAGATTTGTTGCTCACACACACAAAAACGGGTTGCTCATTTGTAACTGAATATAGTAAGCAATATTACTCAATCTGTAATATAATACGCAAACACTTACCACTTTTGGCAGCAGATGATAAATTGAAAATGAGTGTATATCAGGGTTGCAGATTTTCAAATAAAAAAAAAAAATAGATATTTGGGTAATATACTTTTACCAACAGGTTTGAAAGACATACACAAATTATAATCATCCTGGTTCAGATGTGGAGTAGATAGATGCAAAACATGTGAACATCGATCTGACAGCTGGGAATTAATTTCAGTCAACAGCAACATTAGAGATCTTCCAGATCAGGACATGCCTTAATTGTTCATCCACCTTTGTTATTTATCTTATTACCTGTATCCAATGCAATCTGCAATACATAAGTACCACAAATAGAGACATATGCGTACAAGAATTAGAGAGCATATTTCAACCATTCGTTTAGGCTCATCATCTACTCCCATTGTCCAGCATTTGGTCAAAGTACACAGTAAAAGTGCAGATAGTTTGAGAAGAATGGCCATTAAAAAAAACAAAAACAAAAAACTACACATAAGAGAGGAAGGTCTAAAATTCAAATACTGTCAGAAAGTGAAATGTTTTGGATATTTCCTTTGGATACATGTGTACCCAGAGTATTAAACTTTTTTATTTTTTTATTTTTTTATTGAGGTTTTATGAAATGACATACAAGCAAGGTATACAAAAATAAATTCAAGTACATAACATAAAAAGAAATGTCAACAAAGTTATAGACCTTCTACCATACAGCAGAGGCCACTTTTGGACCTCACAACATGTAAAATAAAATAGTAGAAGGTACAATGGTACTAAGGAGACCGCTCATGGATCTCAAATGAACCTCAGGTTTTATAATATTTTTAAAGCTATAAAACATGCTTGGGTAAATACTCTTTAACGGGTAATAGCTTAACAAGGTAGTATAGCGCTGAAAACATTATAAATAGGACTCTGCCTTACATGTAGCCAGAATATGTTATTTGGATACTGGATATGACATTAAGCTACACTAAAACTTGGAGACTTTAGTCCTGTATGAATATATTGTGAAGGTTGGGAGATAGTAATTAAATACTTTTTCAACATATAGCAGGTTATGAGGGCAGTATAGCTTTGGAAAGAGAACAAATAAAGAGAAAAATTTAAAATAGGGCTCTGCCTTACACGTAACCAGAATATATCATTAAAATACTTAAAAGATTATGAGACTACACTGAAAATTGGAGAATGTAGCTATATGTATATACTTGTAAGGATTGATAGATAGGACAGGGCTATATATAAAACAAAGAGGCCTGTTCCTCATCCTGAATCCCTGGATCAAACCAAATATGAGCGACTTATACATAATGAAGGAAGATCCCATTATAAAATAAGGTATTCTGTCCCCTATCAGAAAATAGATATGTTACACCAACAAGCCAGCCATAGCCTTTGCAAGCTAATAGAACTTAAAATATTTAAGAAAATGGGTATCCCACCACCTCGGCAAGACCCCTATCAGGTTCCTTGGTTATTTGAATCACAACTGCAGAGTCTAAATAAATTATATTTGTTTCACAACTGAAGTACAGGCTATTATATCAGCATAGACTGTTTTACTCAGAGTGATTTTTATAAGTAAGGGCAGTAAGTCTTTATATGGTTATATATTATTGTTATACCATATAAATATTTAGAGGCTGAAAATAAGTATTAGTATTAATAACAACTTTTGACATTAGTTGTGCTCAAACCCAAATGAGATATATAGTGTTCATTGTAATAAGCACTGAAGCATGAGAGATGTGAGACACACAGACTGCAGCTGCTGACAGGGGCGTGACCTGCTGCGAGACACAGCACACAGAGTAATGCTTGCAGCGTGGATATCTGAACACTGACCAGTGATTGCAATAGGTGCTGTGAGACACGCTGAGTTGTAAGGAGCTGTATGGCACGCTGAGATGAATGAAGCTGTGTGACGTCACGTAAAGTCCGTTACTCTCCGGTATGAGAATGTATCAAAGAAAGTTCATAGAATTAAATAAAACATACGTTGCAAACATAGTAATATCTGAGAGACAAAGTCAATTTAGATAAGTTCAAGAGAAAACATGAAATTTGTAATTAGCCGTTACTTAAGGCATCCAAGGTAAATTTGATTTGATACAAATACCGTAGCGGTAGTAGGTAGAATCCTCCTGTTGGAAATTAAATAGCAATTCCTGTAGAGATGTGGAGTTGAAATAAATTAATACTTCTTGGAATAGCAAACTTCAGGATGAATGAGACTAGTTGTTATTAGTCCCTTTTTGAGACCAAACTGCAGCTGGTATTTGTAATCCCAAATGTTAAAGTAGTAGAAGTAAATCTTCTTTTGATAAGTATATAGCTTATAAGAAACAGAGCACTGGTTTCAGCAAACAATTCTCAACAACTAAGCACTTGTTTGGGGCGGGGTGATGCCTTAAGTACAGGTGAGGAAGGTGAGTTGAGGCAAAAAGTAAAAGCAGGACTGGAATCCTTACAGATCCCCCCCCTCAAGCAAGCCGACCACGGGTTGAAATTTAGGTCTACTTGGATAGCGTCTATGGAAACGAGCAATAAGCTTCGGAGCATTAATGTGTGCATGAGGTTCCCAAGTGTCATCCTCTGGGGCGAACCCTTTCCATCGGACCAGATACTGTAATTCTCCATTATAATGTCTTGAGTCCAAAAGATCATAAACTTCATAGACATCAGTGCCCAATTGAATAGGAGAAGGGGGTAGAAGAGGTACATCAGGCTTATCTCCCAAGTAGGGTTTCAATAATGATACATGGAAAGTTGGGTGGATGGGTAAAGAATCAGGTAGGTCAAGCCGGACGGCATTTTCATTGATGATGTGTAGAATTCTGAATGGGCCAAGGAACAACCCAGCCAATTTTTTACTTGGTAAGTGCATTTTAATGTTTTTGGAAGATAATCAAACATAGTCCCCTATGGAATATTTCGGAGAAGCTCTACGACGTAAATCATAAAATTTCTTCTGAGAAGCCTGAGCTTGTTTGATGTTATCACGTAAGTGTAGGAAATTTTCAGCTATGTTTTGTGTTAACACATCAACAGATGGTGAGTCATGTGTAGAGGTCGTTTGGATAGTGAATCTTGGATTAAAACCATAATTGGCGAAAAAGGGAGAGTAATTTGTAGTGCTGTTAATGGTATTATTATAGGCAAATTCAGCCATAGAGAGAAAAGAAGTCCATTTATTTTGATGATATGAGCAATAGCAACGTAGATTTTGCTCAAGCCACTGATTGAGTCTCTCAGTTTGGCCGTTAGTCTGAGGGTGGAAGGCTGTGCTTAACCTTTGATCGATTTGGAGTGCTTTAGTGAGTGCTTTCCAGAAGCGTGAGGTGAATTGGGTTCCTCTATCAGTAGTTAAAATGGAGGGTAACCCGTGGTATCGTACAATGTGGTTTAGAAATAAGTATGCTGTTTCAATGGAAGTGGGTAACTTGTGATAAGGAATAAAATGTGCCATTTTAGTAAAATGATCTGTAACAACTAAAATGGTAGTTTGTCCAGAACTAGGTGGTAAATCAACTATAAAATCCATTCCCAAATGAGACCAAGGAGATTCCGGTACTTCCAGAGGAATTAAATAGCCATAGGGAGGTCTCCTTTCTGGTTTTGATACTGTACAGGTTGTACAATGTTGTATATATTCCTTTATACTGGTTTTCATCGATGGCCACCAGTAACTTCTGGAGATGAGCTCATGTGTACGTTTGATACCTGGATGACCAATTAGTGGAGGGTCATGATGATCTTTGATTATTTTCTGTCTGAAACGTTCTGGAATATATAGTTTAGAACCATGAAAGTAAAAACCATTCTGGAGGCTTAGGCTATCTAGTAGGTTTTGGTCTTCTGAAGATAGATCAGATTGGTATTCCTTATCCTGTTGAGATAGGATAGCAAGGAATCGAGTAGGGGGAAGAATGCTAGTAGGAGAGTCTTCTTGTATAGGTCTTGAATCTCGTCGAGAGAGTGCATCTGCCTTCCCATTTTTTGATCCCGGCCTGTACATGATTTGAAAATTGAAACGACTAAAGTAGAGACTCCATCTCACTTGACGTCCAGATAAAGTTTTGTTATTTTGTAGATATTCCAAATTCCAGTGATCCGTGTAAATCACTATAGGTAGGGAGGTACCTTCAAGAAGATGTCTCCAGAATTCAAAGGCTCTTTTAATGGCTAGAAGTTCCTTGTCCCCAATGGAATAATTGATCTCTGCTGAAGTCATAATTTTTGAATAGAACCCAACTGGGTGTAGTGGTTCTGTAGGAGACTGTCTTTGGGAGAGGACAGCGCCAAGAGCATAATCTGAAGAATCCACCTCTAGGGTATATTGAAGGTTTGGATCAGGATATTTCAGAATGGGAGCAGATGAAAAGGAATTCTTCAGGAAGCTGAACGCATCATCCTGTTCTTTAGTCCACTGGAAAGAGCAATTAGCACTAGTTAATTTAGTCAGAGGTTTTGCAATTTTTGAGAAATTGCGAATGAACTTTCTGTAATAGTTACTGAAGCCAAGAAACTTTTGTAGTTCTTTCCGTGTTGAAGGTGTGGGCCATGATTTCACTGCTTCCACTTTGTTATCTTGCATTTGAATCCCATTTGGGCTGATGGAGTAACCCAGGAACTCTATTTTGTTGGTGTGGAAAATACATTTTTCCAATTTGGCGTATAGCCGATGGACTTGGAGTCTTGCTAAAACCCAACTAACATGTTTGATATGTTCTTCTAGATTTGTGGAATAGATTAGAATGTCATCTAGGTAGACAACAACACATGTGTCAAGGAGATCATGGAAAATGTCATTAATAAAGAACTGGAAAGTTGCGGGTGCGTTAGTTAAGCCAAAGGGCATAACTAGATATTCAAACAACCCATACCTAGTTCTAAAAGCGGTAAGCCACTCATCCCCCTCTCGGATACGCACTAAATTGTACGCCCCTCTCAAATCTAATTTAGTAAAAATCTGAGCATGCCTGAGTCTTTCTATGAGTTCAGGAATGAGGGGGAGAGGGTATCGTTTTTTTATGGTTATTTTGTTCAATTGTCTGAAGTCAATGATAGGCCGAAGAGATTGGTCTTTGTTCCGCACAAAAAACATTCCTGCACCAGCAGGAGAAACCGAAGGACGGATAAACCCTTTCTTTAGATTTTCATCTAGGTAAGTCTTTAGATGATCCAGTTCTGGTTGACAAAGTGGGTATAAATGTCCAATAGGTGGTGTGGTTCCAGGTTTCAGTTCAATAGGGCAGTCATAGATTCTGTGTGGGGGAAGGGTATCTGCTTCCTTCTTACTGAAGACTTCAGAGAACTGCTTGTACATTTCTGGTATCAGAGTTTCTGATGTGGAGGATAAACTGTGAAAAAAGGTTCTATGGCAAGTCTGTTGATTGAACATTTAAGGATTTCCAATTAATATCAGGTTCGTGTAGCTGTAACCAAGCTAGCCCAAGTACTATTGGGAATAATGGAGAAGTGATTACATCAAAAGTGAGATGTTCATGATGTGTTTTTAATGTGGTGACAGAGAGCGGGATGGTGTGATGTGTAATTGGCCCTGATGATATCTCAGAGCCATCAACCACACGAAGGAAAATAGGAGACAACTTTTTTATCAATGGTATTTTATTTTTTGAAACCAGAGAACTGTCAATGTAGTTTCCTTGTGCTCCTGTATCCAAGATGGCTGGAATGGTCAATTGCTTATTTGCCCACTGTAGAGAAAGAAGTAAAGAACAATGAAGAGGGTTGTTATGCTTTGACTGGAGAGAAAGATTGGTATGGTACTTACTCTTCTTGTTCTGTGGCAAAGAGGGGCAATCCTTTAAAGTATGAGATGAGGATGCGCAATACATGCAGAGGCCTCTAGTCTTCCTTCTGATGCGTTCTTCAGGAGTTAGAGGTCCTCTAATAAAACTTATATCCATTGCTTCAGCACCAGTTGAACCAGTATGAGGACTGTTAGAAGTGGGATGGTTTAGAACCTTATCCTTCTTTTAAACTATTTCAGGGTATTGACGTTCAAATCTTCTTTCACGTAATCTCCTATCAATTTGCCTGCTGAGCTTCATAAGGCCTTCCAATGTTTCAGGTAACTCAGTTCGGGCTAATTCATCTTTTACTGCGTCAGAGAGTCCACGCCTGAACTGGTTTTTTAAAGCAATGGCGTTCCATTGAGAGTCAATAGAATATTGCTTGAATTCTGTTATGTAACATTCAACAGGTTTGATACCTTGTTTTAAGTTCCTCATCTTTTTCTCAGCAGTATACTGTAGGTTAGAATCATAGTATAATTCATCCATGATATCCAGAAAAGATGAAAAAGATGAAAGAACAGCATTATTTGTCTCAAAGAGAGTGTCTGCCCAAATGCGAGGTTCACCTCTTAAATAGCTTATCATTGTAAGGACTTTAACCCTATCATTTGGGTATGTTCTAGGTTTAAGGGTGAAATTAAGCAGACAAGCATTTTTAAATTGACGGTATAAATTCCTATCTCCATTGAAAAAATCTGGAGGTGCAATAAATGGTTCTGACAGATTGTCAGGAAGGCTCTGTTTAGTAGAGACAGTGTCTTTTATTACTTTTCTTAAAGTTTCATTTTCTAATTGTAACTCTCTAAAGGCTTGACTAAGTTGGTCAACTCTTTGTGTTAAATTATAAACAATTTGAGGAAGCTCTGCTGGATCCATTATTTATGGCTTAGTTGTTATATCAGGTTCCTTGGTTATTTGAATCACAACTGCAGAGTCTAAATAAATTATATTTGTTTCACAACTGAAGTACAGGCTATTATATCAGCATAGACTGTTTTATTCAGAGTGATTTTTATAAGTAAGGGCAGTAAGTCTTTATATGGTTATATATTATTGTTATACCATATAAATATTTAGAGGCTGAAAATAAGTATTAGTATTAATAACAACTTTTGACATTAGTTGTGCTCAAACCCAAATGAGAGATATAGTGTTCATTGTAATAAGCACTGAAGCATGAGAGATGTGAGACACACAGACTGCAGCTGCTGACAGGGGCGTGACCTGCTGAGAGACACAGCACACAGAGTAATGCTTGCAGCGTGGATATCTGAACACTGACCAGTGATTGCAATAGGTGCTGTGAGACACGCTGAGTTGTAAGGAGCTGTATGGCACGCTGAGATGAATGAAGCTGTGTGACGTCACGTAAAGTCCGTTACTCTCCGGTATGAGAATGTATCAAAGAAAGTTCATAGAATTAAATAAAACATACGTTGCAAACATAGTAATATCTGAGAGACAAAGTCAATTTAGATAAGTTCAAGAGAAAACATGAAATTTGTAATTAGCCGTTACTTAAGGCATCCAAGGTAAATTAGATTTGATACAAATACCGTAGCGGTAGTAGGTAGAATCCTCCTGTTGGAAAGTAAATAACAATTCCTGTAGAGATGTGGAGTTGAAATAAATTAATACTTCTTGGAATAGCAAACTTCAGGATGAATGAGACTAGTTGTTATTAGTCCCTTTTTGAGACCAAACTGCAGCTGGTATTTGTAATCCCAAATGTTAAAGTAGTAGAAGTAAATCTTCTTTTGATAAGTATATAGCTTATAAGAAACAGAGCACTGGTTTCAGCAAACAATTCTCAACAACTAAGCACTTGTTTGGGGCGGGGTGATGCCTTAAGTACAGGTGAGGAAGGTGAGTTGAGGCAAAAAGTAAAAGCAGGACTGGAATCCTTACAACCCCTTCGTGAAATAATATACTGAAAGGCATAAAGGCTATAGGACATTCAAGGGAATAAATGCAGAGGCAGCTGCATATGCTTTCTATAGATGATAAGGGGGTGGGTAAAAACAAGCACACTTAAAATAAAGGTAAACCCAAGTATAAAGTTGTAAACAGTAAATGAGTCATAAACAAACAATGTAGGGGACCTGAAATCCTTCAGCAGATGATCCCTAAGCATTCATATGTATATTGCAAACATGTATTGCCAGAGTAGGGGTGCAACGATAACATACATAAGATAAGGTACTGTGTTACTAGGCTTGACCTCCTAATATAAACAGTGAGGGTTAATGCAATAATATAAAACATATGGTTTAAACAGCAAATAAATCATGAACAGTGTAAAGGTCCTGAAGGCAGTGAACAGATCGTCTGACAGCAGCGGCAAGAACAATGACCCAGCTTAACTTTAGCTAACATATGTTAATATTAGAAATATCAGTGTCCCAACAAGGCCCTAGCAAACATAAGCCGGTACTGGTGTTAAGTCTCCTTAACTCACGTTACATTGATCTCAAGGAGCAGTCCGATGTATATCTAGCAAGCTCAGGGTCCCAGTCCAGACACAGCATGGCAGATCTCCAGGACTTCTTGGTGCGAGCCCGGTGAGTACACCGAAACGGACCGCCAGAATCTCAGCCCCCATGTGGTGTGCCCATATGGAGAAGAATAGTTGACAAGTAGGGTGCTTGTGGGATTTGCGTTGCACTTAGTTGTATCGATCTATTGATCTGGGCAAAGTCTCTTGTTACAGTCTCCTTCAGGGTATGCTTCATAGGTATCCGCTGCAAGGTAGAGGTTAACCGGCTGACAGCAATTTCCTTTTCATTAGCTCCATTCTTTAAGTCACCGGCTATGTGGTCAGACCCTTTATCCCAAATTGTAGACTTTCTAGAAAGAGGTTGTGAGATTCTTTGGGGTTTATAGATGGTAGACAGCAAACGCTGAGGCTCAAAAGCACCGTCAAATGTAAGTTTTGTATGTGGCATCTCAGTTGAAACAGGGTTTTGCATATTGTGATCGCCGGCCATGTTGAACACTGACTTTAGATTCTCTTCAAAGGCGGTTCTATGCATTGCAAGCAGGCATCGCAGCTCCCGCATGATATGTGTGACAGTCTCCAATGTTGGTCAAACGTGTGGCAGATAGGTTGAAAGTAATACTATACAGTACGTTTATTTCAGTGACTTACGAGGTAGCACCGCTCCTTAACGACAGGTCTCCAAAAAGAACCCGCCGGGGGGGTCTAAATGATGTTAAAAGTCCTTGGTATTGCTTGGTAATCCGGGTAGAATTATAAAAATCCTCAGCCACGAGGGTGGAGAGATGGCCGCCACTAGTAGGGATTCAAAAGAGAGCTCCGATCCTAATTCAAAATAATAGCTTCCTAGGATAAGTTTGAATTACGCCATCTGTTAGATGAGAGTCCAAGGTGTGTTAGGCAAGTTTTCTAAGAACAAACTCTATTAAATCGGAGAGTATAGGTATATATTGTATAATTAGGATCAGAGCAACAAGGATCTGCGACTGCTCTCATGGGCTCCGGACTCTGCCCCCCAGAGTATTAAACTTTTAATTTGATTTGCTAAATTATTTGTAGTAAATCTTTAGGGAGTGTTTATATACTCTAGATACATGTGCAGCCAGCAGATTTAACACATCAAATATTTATCAAATCTTAAATTATTTTTTTTTATCTTATAAATAGCTGGTACTAAAACTTTAGATAGTGTAATTCTGCTATGTATTATATTAAGCAATGATCTGCTGGAAGTCTACTTTATTGTTAGACTCAATAGCATTAGTGTGTCCTTTGTCACTGCTCAAACTCACTGATTTAATAAATTATTTTACTGGTATCAATTTATATCAGATACATGAAATGAACAAAGCTTAACTGTGTTTTATGTCATTGAATTTAATAGTGCCACTTTGCTTCGCTTCCTGTGTAAATATTACAGCTTTAAACACTGTAGATTATATAAAGTAGTGAATGATTTCAAGAAGTGTAATATAGGATTTCAAGTGTTCTTTACATTATTGTTTATTTGACATTCAATATTTTGATGTACGTACTTCTGAGCATGTATTAAAAAACGTATTCTAGTCTTTAATTGTTTGACCGCGAGTTGCCAAATATTTTTTGGCTATATTTGCCCTTTAATGCTAAATAAATACATTTATAGTTTTATCACATGCTGTGCACTCCGATCCTTTGTATTTGCTTTCAAAAATAGCAATGTTAATAGTTTATTATTTTTTTTATGAATTAACAAAATGCAAAATGAGGGAATAAAATAAAAATCTAAGTCAAATCAATATTAGAGGTTAGATTTATCATATGTTGAGCGGACATGATTCGTTGTAAAATGCCGACAGCATCCGCTGCTTGATAAATCTACCCTTAGTGTGAACACCCTTTACCTTCTCGTGATAGCAATTAGCACTCTGAAAATTAAACAGTATTCACCAGAATAGGTAGCACGCACCATCCTCTTTTGTTGTCGTGTTGTCATGTTCATAACATTTCCATACGTCATGGTTGTACTTAAGATGAGGAAGATTTAACTCTTAAGGATGAAATCTTCCCAGAAGACATGTCAATAGGTTGTACTTAGAGGAGGCCTGACAGCAAGATCACATGTTATTTCAAACTAGTTTGAAGGATAGTCTTTTAATATCTTTATGAGCCCAAATTAAACCTTTAACAAATGTTTATGTTTTTATTATCATTCTTAACTGTCTCTACAGTCTACCAATGATTCTCACTTTACTATGATAAAGTTATGATTGAACAAATATTTTTATCTAATTTGATCACATATTATAATTAACATATAGTGATCAAGGTTGGTATATTTAATAAACTGGCTATAAGCTGCATCTCAGGAAAAACACAGCACAGACACTCCATCAAAAACCATGAGGAAGACAAATTCCTTACCCTGATCAGACATGATTTCACTTCATCCAAAACCTCAAGATTAAAGTTCTTAAAGGGAATTTTAAGGACTTTCGTGAACAGAAAACATTTGAGAGTAAAATGATAACACATTTCAACACCATAAAGGAGCAACTTAAAGTGAAGGTAAAGTTTTCCTGTTTTTTAAGCTTTATTACATTACGCATATGCTATATAGTATGATCGCTATTTTTTTTTTAAGTATTGCAATATATATGATGGTATATAAACTATTCTTATTTACTCACGCTTCCATTATTAGCTCCTCCCTCCATGAATTTCCTTGTTTTTCACCCTATTACGTACAGAGCGGTCCCACCCGCTCTATACGTACTTCAAAAGCGTGTTCTCACTTGCCGGAGAATTTGTGCATGCGCAAATGCTTCTCCATATATTATATTTGCGCCTGCATGAGTCACATTCTATTGCGACCTTATGCTTGCTTTAATCTGCGCAGTCGCGAAACGGGAGCGAGCCCGGCTTGAAATGTAGAGCAAGTAACCCAAACGCATGCGCAGAAGGACAAGAACCCCAAACACATGCGCAGAAGGACAAGAACTGTTGTGACGTCAAATGACGGCCGCCTAACGGCCAGAGTTACCATTGGATGATGCACAAACGTGACCGGAGAGTTAAAAAAAAACAAAAAAAACGGGTTGTTTGGGAAACGGAACGATATAGAAAGAAATAAGGTGAGAACTGTGTTAATATATTAAATTATAAAAAATCATGAATTAAAGTACTATTATTTTTATTAGTTTTAACATTTACTATAATCGAATCCTGCTAAGTTTACCTTCACTTTAATGTAGATTCTGCTTATCTGACACACTACCAAAACTTTATATGAACATACATCTTAATGTCTAATATAAGTCCCTTTTTTTTCTTCCTACTTTTGTTTTTGTCACTACTCCACCATAATTTTATTTGAGCTCATTAATATACACACACATTATGCAGCTGTATATGTTTCTCCTACAGTATGTTTATTTATTCTGACCTTTGGTTTTCTCTTAAACGCTGTGCACCTTTCACTGTAAGACAAATTCTGCTACTTACAACATCCCACTTTACCCCCTCTCCTTCTGTAATAATAGCTTGTTTTAAGTTTTAAACTCTATCATATTAATTAATATTGCTTCAGATCCAAAGAAGAGAGGACATTTCTTGAAAGCTTGTCTTTTAAATATCATGTTAGTCCAATCAAAAAGGTATCATTGCATATGGCCAAACCAATATATATATATATATATATATATATATATATATATATATATATATGCTCTGATGAACTGCCCGTGAGGCAGGAAACGCGTCAGCAGTGGAGACTCCTATGTGCTGTGCCAGGTCTGTTTTAACGAATTTATTAAAATGATATTTTAACGTATACAATCATCTCTCTCTCTCTTCGATTCCTAACAACTGAACTGTGAAATTTTGTGGTATATTCGTTGTGGTTGAATAAGAGTAAAGGAGAGCTCTAACAGTTTCAGTATAGGACAGCCTACGTCACAGGTACTCACCTGACGGAATTATAGTGGATTGTTTACCGCGTTCATACCGGAGGGTGGGCGGCTCGATAGCAAGTATACCTGAGTGTCTTGCATTCGCTACTACGCTGATAGCGTTCAACCCATACAGCTACTGACGGACACCGGAGCGGTAAGCATTCTGTTTACATATTATATGAGTGTACACAATACAAACGGTTACACACCTGTAAACTCTGTGACATCCGCATTTGTTGGGACCTCGTATGAGGAGTAGTTCACAAGAGTTATATGGACATTATTACACTGTACTAGTCAGCACAACATTTTGAATTATTGTTGCAATAAACTTCTTTTGTCTTAGACAGTACTGATGTACTAAGAAAAATCAATGATCTAACTGTTGAAAAAGGCTCTATTCTAGTAACTCTAGATGTTGAGAGCTTATACTCTTCTATTCCGTATGAGACTGGAATAAAAGCATGTGAGGAGTTTCTTTTAAGTAGAGGGTCCAAATTCCATAAACACACTGAACTTGTTGTTACTTTACTCAGATTTATTTTATACAACAATGTTTTCATGTTTGATAATAAAATCTACAGACAGCTAAGAAGAACTACTATGGGGGCAACATGTGCCCCCACCTATGCCTGTTTACACTTAGGCAAATGGGAGATGGATGTTGTCTACCAGAATATCTTATTTATGGAACATGTACATTTCTGGCTAAGATATGTGGATGACATCCTGTTAATCTGGGAAGGTGACCATAATACTTTACTTACATTTGTTAATGAGCTTAACAACAATAATTTTAACATACATTTAACCATGCAATTTAGTGAAACTGAGATTGATTTCTTAGATATAAAAATAAGAAACATGAATAATATGTTGGTTAGTGAAAATTTCAGGAAGAGTACTGCTACTAATAGCTTGTTACAAGCCTCAAGTCACCACCCTTTACATTTGATTAAAAACATCCCTAAAGGCCAATTTATGCGCTTAAGATGCAACTGTTCCTCTAAAGAGAAATTTGATATACATGCAGAAAGCATGCAAAGTAGGTTTGTGGAACGTGGCTACTCTAAGAATAGTGTTAGATTTGCAAAGGCCACAGCAAGAAATCTTAATAGAGATGACTTACTGTTCAGTAAAAGTAAAACTAAAGACAATGTCATTCGGTTAATTACAAGTTTCAAATGCCATTGGCATACCATTAGAATGATACTAACTAAACACTGGTCGATTTTAACCAGTGATGAAAGGATTCAAGCTGAAGTAGGAAAAGTACCGAATTTGACAGCTAGAAGAGCTTTAAATTTAAAAGACAATTTGGTTAAAAGCCAGTTTGTCTCTATACCTTCAAAAGGTAAATGGTTGCAAAAACACATACCTAATGTGAATTTTCCATGCGGTAAGTGTGTGACCTGTGAATTTATGAAGCGTACTAAAGTTTTTTCAGGAAATAGGGGTACAGATTACCGTATTAACCATTTCTTCAACTGTAACAGAGAAGGTGTAGTTTATCTACTGGAATGCTCTTGTCCCAGGTTTTACGTGGGAAAAACCAAGAGAATTTTTAAGGATCACATTAAAAGAACATTGCAACGATATTAAAGGTGAAATTCAGACAAGCAGTATAGCCAGACACTATCAAGAAAGGCATAATAGTAATCCTAGTTTTTTGAGATTTACGGGGATTGATAAAGGATTGTTGCATGGTCATGCAGGAGACAATGATAAATGTCTCCTCCAAAAAGAGTGTAAATGGATTTACACTTTAACCACTCTTGCACCAACTGGCCTTAATGAAAAATTACATATGGCCTGCTTTATTTGAAAGGTCTGCCTTTCGACCATGCACTCCTGTCCCTTTAAGAACCCATAGGGTATGTTATGCAGATTTACCTAGTCAGTTTCTTTCATATAAAAACTTTATGTTGATGCTTTTTTCTCTCTCTACTCCCGCTATCATATATATATCAAAGTAAACTCGCATAGGTATGTGACAGATTATGTAAATGTTCCGTATTGCTAACAATTATAAATTGTGTAAAAAAAAATTTGAAACAGCAGCATCTTTTGAATATTCAGTATTGGTGCCAATTTACTTAGTTTGTATTTAGATTGTAAATAATAATATAGCTATCACAATGTATTTATTATGGTGTTGCGCTTATGTTTTACTTAAAAGCGTCTCCTCCAATAGGTGACAGTATTGCTTCAATATAAGCTCCAATGAAAGGGCTGGATCTAGTAGCCCTGAGGAAGCCCCGTCTTGCACTTGACGTTAGGGGCGAAATGATCGTTGGCAGTGGATTCAGTTTTCTCGTGACTTTTCTTGCATGTGTTTGGCTTGTTTGCTCACCTGGAGCACGAATTGGCGTTGTTCTGGGCCTACACCGGCTGCCACGACTGCACTTACATTGAAGTACTTCCTTACATCAGGAGTGTCCGTTTTCAGGAGCACGGTATTGGATTACAAATCCTTGGCTTTCAGATAAATGGTTTACAATTTCTGCTACTAACTGTACTGGCATATCCGCATAGTGGAGGGTCAAGAACATTGGACCTGCTTGCCAGATGATATAAATTGCCTTGGGATCCGAATTTTCAGTGCTATATTTGTTTGCAACCTGTTTGTGGACTACAGCACATTGTGCACTGTCTTTACGCTGTACTTCAATACAATTGCCAATTTCTTGTTATATGTTTGTGTATCCAAGATTTCATTAAACAGTTTTATTGCCACACTTAGATCCTCTATACTAACCTGCCCAGAATTTGCCTCTGCAGTACAGAGGTTCTGCAAGCAGCTGGGGTGTAGTGCGAGCAATAATCAGTGTTTATTTGACACAAACCGATGATTGGTAACGGCCATCCATGCTTGATATGATATTATGGGGCCCATTTATCAAAGGGCTTGCGGACCTGATCCGACACTGCGGATCAGGTCCGCAAGACCTCGCTAAATGCGGAGAGCAATACGCTCTCCGCATTTAACATTGCACCAGCAGCTCACAAGAGCTGCTGGTGCAACGCCGCCCCCTGCTGACTCGCGGCCAATCGGCCGCCAGCAGGGAGCTGTCAATCAACCCGATCGTATTCGATCGGGTTGATTTCCGGCGATTCCTGTCCGCCTGCTCAGAGCAGGCGGACAGGGTTATGAAGCAGCGGTCTTTAGACCGCTGCTTCATAAGTTGTGTTTCTGGCGAGTCTGAAGACTCGCCAGAAACACGGCCCTTCAAGCTCTGTATGGAGCTTGATAAATGGGCCTGTATGTGTTGATACTCCTCATGATTTGAGTCACATGAAATCATTATGTTACATTGTGTATAGTCTAATGTTTTAGACAATGATGTTGCTATGAAATGTTTATTCAGCAAGTTATACTGTGATACATTGGATATGAATTTTTAGCTCTATCATAGAGATCAATAAATACTGCCATTATTAATTATAAGAGTGCTTGATTCCCTATCTTTTCTTAAGGTATATGTATTTTAATGTACTGTTTCTTTTCTTGTAGTATCTGTTCAGATATATGCATATATATATATATATATATAGAAATTCACACTTTTAATTTATTTTTTCCAATTCAATAGACAAAAAGAAAGAAAAAACAAAGGGATGTCCATCCTCCAATGTATTTAAGACCTATCATAACGTTACAACTAGAATTGATGCTTCCTCTCCACCCTTGCCTTTGACCCTTATAGAAAGGGAACTGTCACCACAGCCATGAGGTGTTAGGAGATTAACCATTGTATCCAAACCTCAAGGTATACAGTTTCTGGATGAAATTTTTTCATATTATGATAGAAGTAATGTAAATAATACTCCACCCTTGCCTTTTACAAGTCTAGATAGTGAATTGTCTCCACAACATAGTGCTGTAAGAAGATAATCATTTGTGTCAACACAACAAGTTATTCATTGTGTGCATAAAAATATTTTTAACTATTATTAAAACAATCTTGATAGCTACAAAGGAAAACATATCTATCTATTTATCTATCTGCCATCCTAGGCAATGGAATCAGCAATCCAGGGAGATGAAGACACTGGTATGTTGCTATTTGTAGTTAAAGGGTAATGAAACCAAAACATTTTATTTTATAATTTAGGTCAATCATACAATTTTAAACAAATATCCAGTTTACTTCTACTGACAAATTTCATTCATTCTCTTGGTATCATTTGTTGAAGGAGCAGCAATGCACTACTTGTATTTAACCGAATGCATGGGTGAGACAAATGTGTATATATATTCATCCACCAATTAGCAGCTATAACCTAGGTTCTTTGCTGCTCCTGAGCTTTCCTAGATAAACCTTTCAGCAAAGGATAAAAAGAAATGGAAGCACATTAAATAATAGAAGTAAATTGTAAAGTTGTTTAAAATTGTTTGCTCTGTCTAAATCATGAATGTTTAATTATGACTTTACTATCCCTTTAAATAATGATAAATAGGGGGCGAAGCCAACTCTTGAGGAGAACAGACGTGCCTGGGCTGAGCTCCATCCAATATAAACTATTATTTGAGTTAAAACTGTGATTTAGTCAACTAAAACAGCTGGAAGTGTTTAATCTATCAGACCTTTGTGGATGGAGTGGGGAAGAAAATTTGGTGGCTGGACCGGTATTTGATATCCTACAAGGAGATTCTATCTGTGGCCGGTATCGTGGCCTAATCTAAGGGTGCACAACAAGGAACATCCCCTTTGCACTACCTGAGGAAAACAAACTAACCCTGGACAATCCGAGAAATCCAGCTGAGTGCTAAGAGGACAGGAGCACAACCGACTCATTAAAGAAGAGCGAGGGAGGGAAATATACTCGGTGAGGCTGCCTCCATAAGCACCCGTAAGCGGCAAACCAATACTCTAAGAACCCACCTTGTCGACATCCGAGTAACATCCAGGCTCCAGGGACTGGAGACACAGTGAGTCAGAGGGAGCCAGAGGGGCCACATGCAGCTTAGGTGGAGCAGCGGAGCCGCTTGAGGCAGCTGAGGGAACCGCCATCTTGAAAGTTAAAGTAAGTGCATAGGCCACTAGAACAAAACGCACGGAAGAGATAGTCAGGCCTTGATCGACCCAGGGGGGCTAGAGGTGTCCTCTGGAATTAACAATTTGGGGGGAACCTCTCTCTCTGTCCCTTGATTATACCCTGTAAGGATAAGACAATAAAAAGACAATAAATAAGGCAATAACTTTTAATAAAAGGCTCAAATACCTACTTAAAAAAGGAGTGACATATTCAGTTTGTACAGGGGTTGTTGGACCTGAGTAATAACTAGTTAAACTTTAAACAGCCTCTTAGAAGCACAGAAGGATACAACAGCTCTTTTATATACCTTTACCCTGGGAGATCATAAGTGATCTAAGCAATCTGCTCAGACACCTCACATTATAAAAGACACGCTAGGAGTATTAGTGTGTGGATTTAGCTTTCCTAAGCTAGAAAATTAAGGGGGCGTTACGGGGGCTCTCAGACCTGTCCACAAAATACGCCAGTACCTCATTGCAGACACATGTTTACATGTAACTCCAGGGAGCTAAATAGCTTTTACTCCAGATCTTAATCATTGACATGTAGTCTACCCTGTAAAGATGAATGGGGGAATCCGTCTAGCACACTGGACAAGGCAGAGTAAGCCAGACACAGACTGCCTATGGGGTAGCGACTTCCACATACCAGCTACAGATACAAATTATGTGACTACGAAACTGGCTACTTGTGAGATCAACGGACCTCTATAGATATCTAGCACATATATTCCAAAGGGTCAGTAACAGATGCTGACCAACTTATTACAGCTTCAATTAAGGTACCACAATAGTACTTATAGCACTTGCCGGAGAGAGATTGGGACCATTGCTGGTCGAAAAATGGCCTCCAGGAGGGTGGTGAAGGGAGATAAATTAGCTGCAAAAACCTCTGCAATGTCCTCTTTTTTAAAATCCTCGCAGGCAGGCAAGCCTAATAAGGATATGGAGGTAGAAGGAGACTCAGATAAGGATTCTGTACCACAGATTGAGGATAATACTCCATTAACAAAAGCTGATTTGCGGACTTTGGTCTATAAAATAAACATTGCTGACAACTTTGAGAAACTATGGGAGAAAATGGATTCCATTCATTCCACTGTCATTAGCAGTTTATCCAAAATTAAATCGGATCTGACGGATATAAGGAATACAATAGATGTCCTTGAGGATCAGAAAGATGCTATGTGGAGAATTTCGATGAGGTATCACAGGTGGTCTCTTCACAATAACAACTGCTACTGGAATTCCAAGATAAGATGGATGACCTGGAAAACAGGAGCAGGAGGAATAATCTCAGGCTGAAAGGAGTTCCAGAGGAAGTGGCTGCTGCAGAGCTACCTGAATATCTGGTACAACTGTTCAGCCAGATCACAGGCTCCCCTCCTGAATACTTCTTCCATGTTGAGAGAGCTCATAGAGCTTTAAAGTCTAAGCCAAAATTTGGTCTTCCCCCACGAGATGTTGTGATCAAATTGGCCTTCTTTCCAGACAAAGAAGATTCTCCAAGCCGCCAGAAAACACCCCACCTTCAAATTCCAAGGCAATGTGATCCAATTCTATCAAGACCTGAGTCTCCGTACCCTGCAGAGAAGAAGTGCACTAAGACCCCTTACCACTTTGCTGAGGAAGCAGCAGATTCAATACAGATGGGGTTTCCCCTTCGCTTTATTCATAACAAAAGACACTAAAGTAATAACCATTAAGGAACCGGAAGATATTCCTGAGGTCTGCAAGGTGCTAGGCTTGGAGGTCCCACCGCTACCTGAAAAGGAACCAACCCCATCACACAGATTTCCACCTGAATGACAAGAGGACCAAACTAAATGACACAAGTCCAAACATAAGAAGCTGAAGATGAAAGAACCCAGAGATAAAGAACTGTGATAGAGGGGAGAGAGACATTCATACTCCGGGACTGTCTCTTGATCGATCCAGATGGAGATGGCGGTGAGAGAGTCAAATTAGGATATGTACTTACAGTCTACCTTGAAACTGTTGTGTGTTTTTTTTTCTTTTGTTTTTTTTGTGTAATTTAATGTACTGATATTTTTCTAACTGCCTTTGGTTTTGCTATCAATACAATGCAATAACATATATAGTTTTTTATTAAGATGTTACTAATGTGCTAAGACGGGCTCCCCTGGCCCTCCCCTCCTTAAAAGGGAAAATTAAATACTTGATAAGTTACTTTTTTCAATCGTACTACCCTCTTGTTAGGGATAGGATTTTGATTTTTATTGTTATGTGTTTGACAAGTTTTGTTGCCCTTTTCTGTGGCACTCCCACGACACACTCCTGTAAGAACCAGGCTCCCAAGATGAACAGTAGGATAGAGGGTAAGAAGACCTACCCGACAGTCAATACTTCTATCTATAGCACACTAGAGAGGGAGACAAATTCTAGTCATGACCTCTAGTATACATTTATTATCACATAACGTCAGAGGGCTCAACACTGATACCAAACGCAGAGTTGCTATGTCACAGTACTCATCCTTAAATGCCAACCTCCTCTTTCTGCAGGAGACACAGTTCCTTAAGGCAAATATCCCGAGATACTGGGCAAGACACTTTTCTACACACTATCACACTACAGCAGACACTAAGAAGAGCGGGGTCTCAATACTGATACACTCTTCCATTAGCTTCACTCATGAGAGCACCATAGCGGACCCGGAGGGGCGCTACCTGATAGTTACGGGATAAATGCTAGATTCAGAAGTAACTCTCTGTAATATATACGCCCCTAAAAAAAACCAACACACCTTCTTCAGACATATCTCCCAGCTTCTCAGTGGTCACAAACTAAAATCATTCTTACTGGAGATTTCAATATCACCATGGCTCCACTAAGATCAGTCAACAATATCCCCCTAACTAGCAAACAACTCAGACACAGCCGGCTGGTCAAGTCAATACAGGACTCACTCGTGCCAAATACTCTGATAGATTCATGGCACACACTGTATGGGGTAACTAGCAACACTACATTTTATTCCGCAGCACACAGATCATACATACGCTTAGATTATATCTGTCAGCTAGATCCTCCAACCAATGCTACAGAACTCAAACATACACTCCTGTGTATGGTCAGACCACTCCATCATACTACTGGAATTAGGTGGGCTGGGAGATGAAACAGGACATGGACATTTGACCCAACTATTTTGAAGAGCCCACAGGTGCATGATAACATTCTTCGGTCATTGGTTGAGTATTGGGGAATAAATGTAGATAACACAACCAATCCCATATGTACCTGGGTGGCACACAAGGTGGTGGTGAGGGGGCTGCTCATCCAGGAGAAGGCTAAACTGAACCAAAAATACAAAAAACATATAAGACAGCTTCATGAAGAGGTAGAAAAGTTACAAAGACAACACAGATTAACAAGGAGAGTATCAACTCTACACACTCTTCAGACTAAGAAGGCCACGTTGGCATCAATTCTACACTCACAAGCAGCTAGGACAACCCAAAAACTTAAAGCCCATTATTTCGTCTACGCCAATAAATCAGATAAATATATGGCCCATAAAATTAAAGAGAGGTGTAGAGCCTCAGCTATCCCTCTTATAGAGACAGATCAGGGGACGACAACTTCCCACCCACAGACGATAGTGGACACGCTCGCTACATTTTACAGTAAACTATATGACGGGAAGAAGGTTAATAACAGTAAGGAGATGGATACTCTTGCTCACGACGTCCTCGCAGAATGCCCACTAAAGTCACTTTCCAAAGACCAAAAAGATAGTCTTAATGCTTCGGTCACAAATATGGAGGTACTGAGGGCAGTAAGAGATCTTAAACCTGGCAAGGCAGCGGGCCCTGACAGTTTTCCAGGGGAATATTACAAATTGTTTTGTAGCACACTAATCCCACATCCATCCAAATTTTGTAATTATATCCTGGAGGGAAATCCCATCCCTAGGGAATTGTTGCTTGCTAAAATAGTTGTGATCCCTAAGCCCTAAAAAGACCACAAAAAATGCCAGAATTATCGACCAATTTCACTGTTTAACCAGGACCTGAAAATCTTTACTAAGATCTTGGCTAATCGCCTCAAAGCAATTCTGCCCGGTTTGATACATCCTGACCAGGTGGGATTTATTAAAGATAGGGAAGCCCCAGACAATATCCGCAGATTCACTAACCTAATTCACTACCTAGGGGAACTTCGGACTTCTGTTTTACACAGAATGGGTTTGGACGGCTCCTTTATGACGGCAATTCAATCGATCTATTCTTTCCCTCAGGCCCAGGTGACAGCAGGAGGCTATAAGTCTGGTATCTTCCCAATTTTTAATGGCACTAGACAGGATTGCCCCCTGTCACCTTTGTTGTTTTCTCTCTGTATTGAGCTGTTGGCAGCTAGGATAAGGATTCACTCAGATATAACGGGAGTTAAAATAGCAAACTCAGAATATAAACTATCCCTTTTCGCGGATGGCATCCTACTGACAATAACAAAGCCTCTCATATACCTACTTAATCTGTATGTGGTACTAGACTCTTTCTCGAACATTTCAGGGTACAAGATTAATTCAGATAAATGTGAAATTCTCCCCATAGCCATCCCTTACCAGACCCGGAAACTGTTAGAACTAAACATTGACTTTAGTTGGGCAAAACACACACTCAAATACCTGGGAATTAATCTCCCGCAGCTAACACAACACCTGTATAAATATAATTATACTCCATTATTTCGTCAGATCAGAAAAGACCTTGCGAAGGGGAATAACTATAACTTCTCTTGGCTTGGTAAACATATTACCTCGTATACTCTATTTATTCAGAACACTACCTATAGCGATTGTCAAATCGGACATAGAAAATATGCAAAGGGAGTTTTTATCCTTTATCAGAGGAACAAAATCAGCTAGGATCTCAAAATCTCTAGTTCAAAGACATAAATTGTTAGGGGGAGTAGGGGCCCCAAATTTGATGGACTATTATAGGGCAGCTAGGGCAGCGCAAGACTCCATGTTACTAAAACGGTCAGAGGAGGCTGTTTGGATTGCTTTAGAGGCAGGGATAGGGGGATGGGGGGACCCAGACTCTATTCTCTGGGACACGAAATGGGCCAGGGCCAGCGGACTATTCCTGGGGGAGCACACGGTAGATCTTACAGTGAATCTATGGACAAAAATAGGGAAGAGAGAAGATCTTCTCCCAGAACATTCCTTATTAATGTCAATCAGATAATTATTACAGGGGGATGCACATAAACATCTCCAGAAATGTGAAAACAAGGGACTGTATAGGGTGGCGGATTTCTTAGAGAGTTGGTCCGTTTTATCATTTTCCCATTTACAGGATAGAATTGAACCTTTAAAGCTCCACTGGCACCTTTACCTACAGTTGCAGTCACCCCTTCAAAGCTTCTTATAAAAATCACCAAACAAGGTGTCTACAGTGTTAGAGATTTCAAGCATCAACCCCCACAGATCCAAACACTCCATATGCAGGCTCTACATGGCCATTCAATCCCCCCAAATATACCTAAGATGCACATAATGATAGCGTGGTAAAGGGAGTTAGACATAGTCAAGGAAAGACAGAATTGGGAATCACTTTTCCAGTCTGGAGACAAAGGCCTTTTGAGCATAGACTTAAAGGAAAATACTATGAAAACTATCTTCCGCTGGTACCTGACCCCAGTTAGAATTTCTCATATAAACCCTCAGGGGAATGAACTATGCTATAGGGGATGTGGAGAAAGGAGAAGATACAAACATATGTGGTGGGAGTGTGACGTCATCCAGGGGGTGTGGAGGAGACTGTCAACTTTCATAGGCCAACTAATCAATGAAGAATTTACCCTTTCCATACAACAGACTCTGCTACATGAAACCATAGACACTTTCCATAGACACCTCAACATCTTTATCAGAATCCTACAGTATGTACAGTTACTAGGATATGTATCGAAAAGTACTGGAAAACAGGGACCCCATCATGGCCGGAGATATACAATAAAATACAGCTCTCCTACAGTATGTATGAGGTGGCTGCAGGAATCTTGAACAATAGGGAGGTCACAAATAAGATATGGTTCTACTGGATAGGTAGCCCAAGAACAAAAGATAGAAATTTAATCTGACTTAATTCAGTTGCAAGGCACGGAAGTGTGTCGTGAAATACATTTATCTGGTAACAAGGTAGTTTATTTCAAATAGAGGGTCACTGTTCCTCATGTTGCCCCCCCCCCCCCATTGATGTTTGTTAACAACGTTTGATAACTGTTCGGTTAAATTCATTTCTATATATACCATGGAATGCATTATGGGCTATGTAGATGTGGAAGACTCCAAGACCTTGAAAATGAGGGACCTCTCTCCGGGAAGATTTCGGGAGAGGGGTGCCTCTACTTGGGAGAAACAGAGAGGAGTAAGGGTGGATTTACTGAAATGTAAATGTTATTGTTGGAATTAATTGTATTGTCACCTTGCCTTCCTGTTACTGTATGTGGTTGTGGGGGCGGCTGCCCTGACCCATAATGTTTGTGAATGAAAAAATTTGGAAATATATTCAATAAAGATTATTTAAACATAAATAATGATAAATATGTATATATATATATATATATATATATATATATATATATATATATATATATATATATATATATATATATATATATATATATAATGTATATATATATATATATATATATATATATGTATTTTTCCATGTAACAGAAGTACCAGCTACCCATGAATCACAAGGAGAACCATCCCTGAAGCAACAGATTATAAATATAAGAGAAAGCCTGAAAATTTTGAATTCCCAAGTTAAACGGAAACTATATTAAACTATATTAAAAAAGTGTTTATTACAACACAATTAAAAACACAGCAACGCGTTTCTCAGTATCATGTACTGTTTCATCAGGCTGAATGATGAAACAGTACATGATACTGAGAAACGCGTTGCTGTGTTTTTAATTGTGTTGTAATAAACAATTTTTAACATATACAACTTGCTACCTTGTATCTCTTTGGACACTCTTTTGGAGTCATTTTATACCTCTGCTGGAGGCGGGATGGTGCCTTCCTGACTGATAGCCTGTTTGGTGAATACCTTTCTTGGCTTTTAGGAATCTTTGCCTAAGAGGAGAGTTTACCGGACAACTCTGAGGTTCCGGTTTGCCCAGCCAGCACCACATCTTGGTGCTTTTATACACGTGAGTGGTTCTAAATTACAATCCTAAAATCTGATTTAATATACAGAATTATGCTATGTGGCGCCTTCTCTATTTCATTATAGATTAACCTGTTGTGGATGGCCTTATACATCGAGGAGAGCTGCCTCACATCCCTATAACCTTAAAGGGATCTTTTGGACTTTACTTTGGACATTTTTTAATCTTTTGTCTACTTGGACATTCTGTATTACAGTTTGTATGTTATGAGCTAAGTTGTTCTTGTATGTTTATGCACAAGTACTACTATTTCTGGGAATATTTGTATTGTGAATTTTGAATATATGTGTTTTGAACCTTGCTAATCACATACAATTTTTCCAGCACCACTATATCTAGATAGCGCCCCTATCTTATATAATATTGTGTCATCCTCTATAGGATATACACACATATATATATATATATATATATATATATATATATATATATACTGTTTATATATATATATTTATATATATAATTTTTTTTATTCTTTAATACATTTTTACCTTCAGAAAGTCTTGGTGATCTGCTAATATGATATTTTCTCTTTTTCTATTTTAACAATGTCAGGACAATTGTCTGGGAAAATTGATATTGCATATTAATCACATATGTCTGTGCTATATAATATAGGGGTACAATTGACCATGTGTATTTACTTATAGATTCAGGTACACATACACATATATATTATTTATCAGTATTAATATTTAGCTTTTAGCTAGTGCTGCTTGTCAGTATATAATTGCTTACTGTGAAGTTTTTTTACTTTATCAAAATATTCCATGTTTAGATACTATAATATTCAAGGTCCCCAACATAGCTGCATGATTCCTATCATTATATTATTGGTATAAATATCCACAAATATCCCCATGTTTTTCATACGTGGTTCCAGTAAGTCTCTTTTTCTGTAAACATTGGTGGGGTTCAACCTTGGTTAACGGTCAAATGGAGATTTTGGGCTCTATTTATCAAGGTCTGGCGGACCTGATCCGACACTGCGGATCAGGTCCGCAAAACCTCGCTGAATACGGCGAGCAATATGCTCGCCATATTCAGCATTGCACCAGCAGCTCACAAGAGCTGCTGGTGCCACGCCGCCCCCTGCAGACTCGCGGCCAATGGGCCGCCAGCAGGGGGGTGTCAATCAATCCGATCGTACTCGATCGGGTTGATTTCCGGCGATGTCTGTCCGCCCGCTCAGAGCAGGCGGACAGGTTATGGAGCAGCGGTCTTTGTGACCGCTACTTCATAACTGCTGTTTCTGGCGAGTGTGAAGACTCGCCAGAAACACGGCCCTTCAAGCTCCATGCGGATCTTGATAAATATGGGCCACTGACTTGTTTTTCAGAATATATTTACAAAATACATATTTGTCTATTATAGCTTAGTGACAAGTGCCATCTTTCGAGGGAAAAATGTTTTGAATGCTAAATCTTAGCTCATTAACAAAAATGTTAATTAGCTAATTAATGATAATGGCAAGAGGGGGTCCAGGGGTAACCTAAGAGGGTCTTTTTACACTGAACCCCAGTGAAGGATTCCGCAATGTTGATAAGTATGAAACAAACCTATATGAAATAGTTTTATTAATATGATTTATGCTCTTTACATTTATATTCAAAGTTTTATTATTCAATCAGATGAGTTAATCAATTATGGTTTGCCCTTTAAAGTCACAAATATTTTTGTTTGATAATTCCTGCTAACCTGGTCTTATCTGTTGACAATAACACTGGGTCAATTAGGAATCTGGTAATAATATAATTTTCTTATGGTTTGCCAGGATTATTAGTTTACCTGATTCTTGCCAGCTATGCTGATAATTTAAATAACAAACGTTTCTGTTTCTCTATTTCACATGCAATCTACTGCAAGTAAAATAATTTAGTGATTGTTTTAATTAGTTTTGACCTGATAATCATTAAATCATTGTAATGATGTATGCTTATTGATTTGCTTTATTCAAATATTGCTTATTATTTCCAATAATTCTTTTAATAATCTGTCAGGGTGCCAGGAATCAGACTGAGACGAGAAGTGCAAAAATAATCACACCTTTATTAATAGCAAAAAATAATAAAAAGTCCACAAGTCAAATAACAAGCCAGGAATCCAAACCAGAGCTGGTAGTCAGACGAGCCGAGTCAGGAGCCAAAGCGAGTAGTCAGACGAGCCGGAATCAGGAACAAGGAGAACAGCAGAGTCAGGAACAAGCCAGGGATCAGGAACCAGGAGGGACATCAGACAGCCGGGTAATACACAGGAGCTCTCACAAACAGGTCTGAGACAATGCAAGGGCAAAGCATACTGAACAGAGGCCCTTTAAATAAGTGATGACATCACAATTCTGAGACTGCATCCTATCTCACACGGATGATGTACACCAGTCTGGCCATAAAAGGAAGTGCAGGAAATGAGCAGCATCACACAGTATGCACCAGAGTCAGCAAGGGAGGTGAGTAAAATGGCTGCCAGCAGCACATGGCACACAAAACAGGGAAAAACCCCTGATTTAAACTAACGGCTAGATTACAAGCTTTGCGTTATGAGTGAAAAAAATGCTGGTTTTTCACTACCGCTGTATTACGAGTCTTGAAAATGGCGTCCCTTGAATTCCGAAAAAAATCCTATTGGCTGATACAATCAGCCAATAGGATTGAGCTCGCATTCCATTGGCTATTGTAATTAGAATTCTATCAGCCAATCGGAATTCAGGGATGCCATCTTGGATGACGTCCCTTAAAGGAACCTTCATTTTTCAGTAGCCGTCGACAGAAGAGGATGCTCTGCGCCGGATGTCTTGAAAATGGAGCCGCTCCGCGTTGGAAGGATGAAGATAGAAGATGCCATCTGGATGAATACTTGCCCACCTGGAGGACCACTTGTTGACACTTGGATGAAGTCTTTTCCCCGGCTTCGTTGAGGACTTCTTGCCGATTGGATGAAGACTTCTCCCAGCTTCGTTGAGGATGGATGTCCGGTCTTCAAAAACTGTAAGTTTTTTTAAGGGTTTATTGGGTGGGTTTTATTTTTAACTTAGGGTTTTTGCAATGGAAAAGAGCTAAATGCCCTTTAAGGGCAATGCCCATCCAAATGCCCATTTCAGGGCAATGGGGAGCTTAGGTTTTTTTCTATAGGATTTTATTTGGGGGGGGGTTGGTTGTGTGGTTGGGGGGTTTTACTTTTGGGGGTTGTCTGTATTTTTTTTACAGGTAAAAGAGCTGATTTCTTTGGGGCAATGCCCCACAAAAGGCCCCTTAAGAGCTATTGGCAATTTAGTTTAGGTTTTTTTTATTTTGGGGGGGCTTTTTTATTTTGATAGGGCTATTCGATTAGGTGTAATTAGTTTAACTATTTTATCATTTCTTTTTTATTTTGTGTAATTTAGTGTTTATGTTTTTGTAATTTAGTTAATTGTATTTAATTAATGTACTTTATTGAATTGTAGTGTAATGTTAGGTGTTAGTGTAAGACAGGTTAGGTTTTATTTTACAGGTACATTTGTATTTATCTTGACTAGGTAGTGAGTAAATAGTTAATAACTATTTACTTACTAGTCTACCTAGTTAAAATAAATACAAACTTACCTATAAAATAAAAGTAAAACCTAAGATAGCTGCACTGTAACTATTAGTTATATTGTAGCTAGTTTAGGTTTTATTTTATAGGTAAGTATTTAGTTTTAAATAGGAATTATTTAGGTATTAATTGTAATTTTTATTTAGATTTATTTTAATTATGTTAAAGTTAGTGGGTGTTAGGGTTAGGGTTAGACTTAGGGTTAGGTTTAGGGGTTAATAACTTTAGTATAGTGGCGGCGACATTGGGGGCATAAGATTAGGGGTTAATAAGTGTAGGAAGGGGGCGGCGATGTTGGGGGAGGCAGATTAGGGGTTAATAAGTGTAATGTAGGTGTCGGCGATGTCAGGGGCAGCAGATTAGAGGTGTTTAGACTCTGGGTTTATGTTAGGGTTTTAGGCGTTAACATAACTTTTCTTTCCCCTTAGGAATCAATAGGGCTGTGTTACGGAGCTTTACGCTCCTTTATTGATGTCTATGGAGAAATCGTGCATGAGCACAGAAAAAAAGTTGGTAACCGCTATTTTATATATATATATATATATATATATATATATATATATATATATATATATATATATATATATAATGATTTACATTATCAGAATGATATAGATGTTCCATAATATTTATTGGCCTAGATTTAGAGTTCGGCAGTAAAAGGGCTGTTAACGCTCCGCGGGTTTTTTTCTGGCCGCACCATAAATTTAACTCTGGTATCGAGAGTTCAAACAAATGCTGCGTTAGGCTCCAAAAAAGGAGCGTAGAGCATATTTACCGCAAATGCAACTCTCGATACCAGAGTTGCTTACGGACGCGGCCGGCCTCAAAAACGTGCTCGTGCACGATTCTCCCATAGGAAACAATGGGGCTGTTTGAGCTGAAAAAAAACCTAACACCTGCAAAAAAGCAGCGTTCAGCTCCTAACGCAGCCCCATTGTTTCCTATGGGGAAACACTTCCTACGTCTGCACCTAACACTCTAACATGTACCCCGAGTCTAAACACCCCTAACCTTACACTTATTAACCCCTAATCTGCCGCCCCCGCTATCGCTGACCCCTGCATTACACTTTTAACCCCTAATCTGCCGCTCCGTAAACCGCCGCCACCTACGTTATCCCTATGTACCCCTAATCTGCTGCCCTAACATCGCCGACCCCTATGTTATATTTATTAACCCCTAATCTGCCCCCCACAACGTCGCCGACACCTACCTACACTTATTAACCCCTAATCTGCCGAGCGGACCTGAGCGCTACTATAATAAATGTATTAACCCCTAATCCGCCTCACTAACCCTATCATAAATAGTATTAACCCCTAATCTGCCCTCCCTAACATCGCCGACACCTACCTTCAATTATTAACCCCTAATCTGCCGACCGGAGCTCACCGCTATTCTAATAAATGTATTAACCCCTAAAGCTAAGTCTAACCCTAACACTAACACCCCCCTAAGTTAAATATAATTTTAATCTAACGAAATAAATTAACTCTTATTAAATAAATGATTCCTATTTAAAGCTAAATACTTACCTGTAAAATAAATCCTAATATAGCTACAATATAAATTATTATTATATTATAGCTATTTTAGGATTAATATTTATTTTACAGGCAACTTTGTAATTATTTTAACCAGGTACAATAGCTATTAAATAGTTAAGAACTATTTAATAGTTACCTAGTTAAAATAATTACAAATTTACCTGTAAAATAAATCCTAACCTAAGATATAATTAAACCTAACACTACCCTATCAATAAAATAATTAAATAAACTACCTACAATTACCTACAATTAACCTAACACTACACTATCAATAAATTAATTAAACACAATTGCTACAAATAAATACTATTAAATAAACTATCTAAAGTACAAAAAATAAAAAAGAACTAAGTTACAGAAAATAAAAAAATATTTACAAACATAAGAAAAATATTACAACAATTTTAAACTAATTACACCTACTCTAAGCCCCCTAATAAAATAACAAAGACCCCCAAAATAAAAAATTCCCTACCCTATTCTAAAATACAAAAATTACAAGCTCTTTTACCTTACCAGCCCTGAACAGGGCCCTTTGCGGGGCATGCCCCAAGAATTGCAGCTCTTTTGCCTGTAAAAAAAAACATACAATACCCCCCCCCCAACATTACAACCCACCACCCACATACCCCTAATCTAACCCAAACCCCCTTAAATAAACCTAACACTAATCCCCTGAAGATCTTCCTACCTTGTCTTCACCATCCAGGTATCACCGATCCGTCCTGGCTCCAAGATCTTCATCCAACCCAAGCGGGGGTTGGCGATCCATAATCCGGTGCTCCAAAGTCTTCCTCCTATCCGGCAAGAAGAGGACATCCGGACCGGCAAACATCTTCTCCAAGCGGCATCTTCTATGTTCTTCCATCCGATGACGACCGGCTCCATCTTGAAGACCTCCAGCGCGGATCCATCCTCTTCTTCCGACGACTAGACGACGAATGACGGTTCCTTTAAGGGACGTCATCCAAGATGGCGTCCCTCGAATTCCGATTGGCTGATAGGATTCTATCAGCCAATCGGAATTAAGGTAGGAATTTTCTGATTGGCTGATGGAATCAGCCAATCAGAATCAAGTTCAATCCGATTGGCTGATCCAATCAGCCAATCAGATTGAGCTCGCATTCTATTGGCTGTTCCGATCAGCCAATAGAATGCGAGCTCAATCTGATTGGCTGATTGGATCAGCCAATCGGATTGAACTTGATTCTGATTGGCTGATTCCATCAGCCAATCAGAATATTCCTACCTTAATTCCGATTGGCTGATAGAATCCTATCAGCCAATCGGAATTCGAGGGACGCCATCTTGGATGACGTCCCTTAAAGGAACCGTCATTCGTCGTCTAGTCGTCGGAAGAAGAGGATGGATCCGCGCTGGAGGTCTTCAATATGGAGCCGGTCGTCATCGGATGGAAGAACATAGAAGATGCCGCTTGGAGAAGATGTTTGCCGGTCCGGATGTCCTCTTCTTGCCGGATAGGAGGAAGACTTTGGAGCACCGGATTATGGATCGCCAACCCCCGCTTGGGTTGGATGAAGATCTTGGAGCCAGGACGGATCGGTGATACCTGGATGGTGAAGACAAGGTAGGAAGATCTTCAGGGGATTAGTGTTAGGTTTATTTAAGGGGGTTTGGGTTAGATTAGGGGTATGTGGGTGGTGGGTTGTAATGTTGGGGGGGGGGTATTGTATGTTTTTTTTTACAGGCAAATGAGCTGCAATTCTTGGGGCATGCCCCGCAAAGGGCCCTGTTCAGGGCTGGTAAGGTAAAAGAGCTTGTAATTTTTGTATTTTAGAATAGGGTAGGGAATTTTTTATTTTGGGGGTCTTTGTTATTTTATTAGGGGGCTTAGAGTAGGTGTAATTAGTTTAAAATTGTTGTAATATTTTTCTTATGTTTGTAAATATTTTTTTATTTTCTGTAACTTAGTTCTTTTTTATTTTTTGTACTTTAGCTAGTTTATTTAATTGTATTTATTTATAGGAATTGTGTTTAATTTATTTATTGATAGTGTAGTGTTAGGTTAATTGTAGGTAATTGTAGGTAGTTTATTTAATTATTTTATTGATAGGGTAGTGTTAGGTTTAATTATATCTTAGGTTAGGATTTATTTTACAGGTAAATTTGTAATTATTTTAACTAGGTAACTATTAAATAGTTCTTAACTATTTAATAGCTATTGTACCTGGTTAAAATAATTACAAAGTTGCCTGTAAAATAAATATTAATCCTAAAATAGCTATAATATAAATGTAATTTATATTGTAGCTATATTAGGATTTATTTTACAGGTAAGTATTTAGCTTTAAATAGGAATCATTTATTTAATAAGAGTTAATTTATTTCGTTAGATAAAAATTATATTTAACTTAGGGGGGTGTTAGTGTTAGGGTTAGACTTAGCTTTAGGGGTTAATACATTTATTAGAATAGCGGTGAGCTCCGGTCGGCAGATTAGGGGTTAATAATTGAAGGTAGGTGTCGGCGATGTTAGGGAGGGCAGATTAGGGGTTAATACTATTTATGATAGGGTTAGTGAGGCGGATTAGGGGTTAATAACTTTATTATAGTAGCGCTCAGGTCCGCTCGGCAGATTAGGGGTTAATAAGTGTAGGTAGGTGTCGGCGACGTTGTGGGGGGCAGATTAGGGGTTAATAAATATAACATAGGGGTCGGCGATGTTAGGGGCAGCAGATTAGGGGTACATAGGGATAACGTAGGTGGCGGCGATTTGCGGTCGGAAGATTAGGGGTTAATTATTTTAAGTAGCTTGCGGCGACGTTGTGGGGGGCAAGTTAGGGGTTAATAAATATAATATAGGGGTCGGCGGGGTTAGGGGCAGCAGATTAGGGGTACATAAGTATAACGTAGGTGGCGGTCGGCAGATTAGGGGTTAAAAATTTTAATCGAGTGGCGGCGATGTGGGGGGACCTCGGTTTAGGGGTACATAGGTAGTTTATGGGTGTTAGTGTACTTTAGGGTACAGTAGTTAAGAGCTTTATAAACCGGCGTTAGCCAGAAAGCTCTTAACTCCTGCTTTTTTCAGGCGGCTGGAATCTTGTCGTTAGAGCTCTAACGCTCACTGCAGAAACGACTCTAAATACCAGCGTTAGAAAGATCCCATTGAAAAGATAGGCTACGCAAATGGCGTAGGGGGATCTGCGGTATGGAAAAGTCGCGGCTGAAAAGTGAGCGTTAGACCCTTTAATCACTGACTCCAAATACCAGCGGGCGGCCAAAACCAGCGTTAGGAGCCTCTAACGCTGGTTTTGACGGCTACCGCCGAACTCTAAATCTAGGCCATTGTGTCTTAACACAAAATATACTTTGCGCGTACACTACTGAAATAATAATAATATTTATAATAATAATAATAATAATAATAAAAAGGATAATATTCATATACTTTATATATACTGTGTATATACAGGGAGTGCAGAATTATTAGGCAAGTTGTATTTTTGAGGATTAATTTTATTATTGAACAACAACCATGTTCTCAATGAACCCAAAAAACTCATTAATATCAAAGCTGAATAGTTTTGGAAGTAGTTTTTAGTTTGTTTTTAGTTATAGCTATTTTAGGGGGATATCTGTGTGTGCAGGTGACTATTACTGTGCATAATTATTAGGCAACTTAACAAAAAACAAATATATACCCATTTCAATTATTTATTTTTACCAGTGAAACCAATATAACATCTCAACATTCACAAATATACATTTCTGACATTCAAAAACAAAACAAAAACAAATCAGTGACCAATATAGCCACCTTTCTTTGCAAGGTCACTCAAAAGCCTGCCATCCATGGATTCTGTCAGTGTTTTGATCTGTTCACCATCAACATTGCGTGCAGCAGCAACCACAGCCTCCCAGACACTGTTCATAGAGGTGTACTGTTTTCCCTCCTTGTAAATCTCACATTTGATGATGGACCACAGGTTCTCAATGGGGTTCAGATCAGGTGAACAAGGAGGCCATGTCATTAGATTTTCTTCTTTTATACCCTTTCTTGCCAGCCACGCTGTGGAGTACTTGGATGCGTGTGATGGAGCATTGTCCTGCATGAAAATCATGTTTTTCTTGAAGGATGCAGACTTCTTCCTGTACCACTGCTTGAAGAAGGTGTCTTCCAGAAACTGGCAGTAGGACTGGGAGTTGAGCTTGACTCCATCCTCAACCCGAAAAGGCCCCACAAGCTCATCTTTGATGATACCAGCCCAAACCAGTACTCCACATCCACCTTGCTGGTGTCTGAGTCGGACTGGAGCTCTCTGCCCTTTACCAATCCAGCCACGGGCAAATCCATCTGGCCCATCAAGACTCACTCTCATTTCATCAGTCCATAAAACCTTAGAAAAATCAGTCTTGAGATATTTCTTGGCCCAGTCTTGACGTTTCAGCTTGTGTGTCTTGTTCAGTGGTGGTCGTCTTTCAGCCTTTCTTACCTTGGCCATGTCTCTGAGTATTGCACACCTTGTGCTTTTGGGCACTCCAGTGATGTTGCAGCTCTGAAATATGGCCAAACTGGTGGCAAGTGGCAACTTGGCAGCTGCACGCTTGACTTTTCTCAGTTCATGGGCAGTTATTTTGCGCCTTGGTTTTTCCACACGCTTCTTGCGACCCTGTTGACTATTTTGAATGAAACGCTTGATTGTTCGATGATCACGCTTCAGAAGCTTTGCAATTTTAAGAGTGCTGCATCCCTCTGCAAGATATCTCACTATTTTTGACTTTTCTGAGCCTGTCAAGTCCTTCTTTTGACCCATTTTGCCAAAGGAAAGGAAGTTGCCTAATAATTATGCACACCTGATATAGGGTGTTGATGTCATTAGACCACACCCCTTCTCATTACAGAGATGCACATCACCTAATATGCTTAATTGGTAGTAGGCTTTCGAGCCTATACAGCTTGGAGTAAGACAACATGCATAAAGAGGATGATGTTTTCAAAATACTCATTTGCCTAATAATTCTGCACTCCCTGTATATATATATATATATATATATATATATATATATATATATATATACATATATATATATACATTTTACAGTATGTATTATTAGTAATTATATATGTAAAATATTTATATATATATATATATATAGTATGTACATATATATATATATATATATGTATTGTATGTATTCAAATAAAAAGACAATTATATATATATATATATATATATATATATATATATATATATATATATATATATATATATATATATACATATATATACTGTATGTATATATAAACTCCCATCAGAAAAAGGCACTCACTGGTCTTCATAAAATATAACATTTAATTCAATTAATAAATAAAAAGATATAACGCTTCGGTGTGCCGTTACACCTTTGTCAAATGTCAAGATAAGTTCCAAAAAATGTATCTCCCAAAACACATAACACAACATACCTTCATCTGCCTTATATACCCATTAAAACCGTTTACTCCACCGTATTGGCCCATGATGACGTCATCACACTACAACGTTAACGCACCATGTTACCGCCAATCGGCTTGCACCTCATTACCATAGTAACGTAAACACGGAAATGTTATTATATGCCTACTTACATGGGACATCGCTGTATAACTAACAGCAAAAAGTACACTGCATCATATAATATGCCACTCTAGCCACATGAAGCATAGCATGGAACACAACATCAAGTGGCGTTGAGCTATTGTTAATCAATAGCCATCAAACATGTCACCCAATTATTTTAGCGTACATATAATACCCATTGATAATTACAATCAGTGAATAAAAATGTTAAAAAACATATTACATCAATACTATATACATCCCATTGGAATAATATATATGCACAGTACAACCATTTGTATTGTACAGAGCAACCATAGTGAGTTTTAAATTTTAACCTTCTAGATACACCCCCCTACTCACCATATTAGCCCCTTCATGTCTCCAGGAGTATAGGTAGAAACCCGTGGGCACCCACTAGAATGAACATCCATGTGGATCCACATCGGGTATTCACTTCCATCCTGCATACTGATGCATAATGTTGTATGAGTCCAGTCATCAGTTACTTGGAATAAAATGGCCCAAAATTAAGGAAGGTGTTTAATCCTCTTGGTATCAGAGTGTTTAAAGTATGGATCCATTTAGTTTCCATTTGTAAAAGCTTTTTAGCTCTATTGCCCCCTCTAGCTAACGGAGGAACATAGTCAATCAGCATTGATCTGAGGTTTGATACGCCATGATTACACTTAGTGAAGTGGCATGCCACTGGTTGTTCTGAATCCCCCTTGCTGAGGGCCTCCTGGATGGCACAACGATTCCAACATCCCCATACCAACAAACGTTACACCATCCGCCACAGGCTAACGTGTACAAGAACACATGTTATATATATGTTCATTTGTTCATGCTCTCTGGTTTACATCGGGAAGACAATTACAAGCTTCAGAGACAGGATGGCCAACCATCGTTGTGCCATCCGGGAGGCCCTCAGCAAGGGGGATTCAGAACAACCAGTGGCACGCTACTTCACTAAGTTTTTTTCGCAATAGAGCTAAAAAGCTTTTACAAATGGAAACTAAACAGATCCATACTGTGGACACTCTGATACCAGGAGGATTAAACACCTTTCTTGATTTTTGGCCATTTTATACCAAATAACCAATGACTGGACTCATACAACATTATACATCAGTATGCAGGATGGCAGTGAATACTCAATGTGGATCCACATGGATGTTCGTTCTAGTGGGTACCCACGGGTTTCTACCTATACTCCTGGAGACATGAAGGGGGTAATATGGTGAGTAGGGAGGTGTGTATCTAGACCGTTAAAATTTAAAACTCATTATGGTTGCTCTGTACATTACAAATGGTTATACTGTACATAGACAGTATATTATTCCAATGGGATGTATATAGTTTTGATGTAATATGTTTTTTTTTAATTTTTATTCACTGATTGTAATTATTCTCTTACCAATGGGATATGATATGTACACTGAAATAATAGGTGACATGTTTGATGGCTATTGATTAACGATAGCACAACGCCACTTGATGTTGTGTTTCGTGCTGTGCTTCATGTCACTAGAGTGGAATATTATATGATGCGGTGCACTTTTTGCTGTTATTTATACAGCGATGTCCCATGTAAGTTCGTAAATAATTACATTTCCGTCTTTACGTTACTATGGTAACGGGGTGCAAGCCGATTAGTAGTGACACGTCGCGTTAACGCTGTAGCATGATGACGTCTTCATGGGCCAATACGGTGGAGTAAACAGTTTTAATGGGTATATAAGGCAGGTGAATATGTTTTTTGGAACGTATCTTGACATTTGACAAAGGTGTAACGGCACACCGAAAAGTTATGTCTTTTTATTGATGAATTGAAATAAATGTTATATTTTATGAAGACCAGCGAGTGCCTTTTTCTGATGGGAGTTTGGATTTATTTGTAAAGTGCACCCTGGCAGCTGAAGCACATTGTAAGACTGTGCTTATCCTTCCTTGGGGATCTATATACAGTATATGTATATATATATATATATATATATATATATGTATTCAAATTAAAAAACAATTTTATTCTAGCTGAAGAATATAGGAATTTAAAGTATTCCTAGCGCATCTTCAGCTTTAGAGCAGTTGAAAAGTATAGTGCCAGGTTAGCACATGAATGATAAATAGAAAAGGCTTTCTATCGGTATCCCATAAAAGTCTATGATATTGAAAGGACTAAAGTTAGCATGCCCACATTTTTCACTTGCGAGCTAACTTTACTTTCAATTTAAATTGGTGTGCAGGAAACAGAGGTAACAGTGACTTGTGGTTGCTTATGTTTGAAAATTTGGGATGTCTGGCTATCGACAGCTTATTTTAAATAACATTACAGGGCTGTGTGTATATATATATATATATTTATTAACTGTTTATTAACTGTTTATCTATCCTGTACACCGACTATGTTTACAGCGCTGCAGAATCTGTTGGCACTCTACAAATACCTGATAATAATAATAATAAAATTAACTATGCCAGAAGTAAGCTTTTTGCTCACGTCTGGTTGCGCTAGTATTATGAGTTGAAAGTAAACTGTTTTCTCTTGCATGCTACCCCGACGAGTACAAAACAACAAGCTTAAAATAGTGTGTGCACCATAACCTATTCCCCCATAGAAGTCAACGGAGAAAAACCCGATTGCATATCCTCATGTGCGCTCAATCAACATGAAAATATAAATAGTTCATATTCCAATGTTCTGCACATAGATTAATATGTTTTATTTATTCTTAAATAAATATTTTTATATATAAGATTTTTTTAGTAATATATATATATATATATATATATATATATATATATATATACACCATATGTACACATAATAATATAAATGTAGGAATATCTATTTAGAAGTACTTACAACATATTATGCTATTTGCAGAACAAGGGAATGTGAAATATTTACAGTAAATACATAGTTAAAACCTTTATTAATATTGGATAAATATGTTTTTTCATTTTTTCATCTAGTTAACTGCAAAGAACTCCAGTGCACTTCCATATATGTCTGTATATACAGGGAGTGCAGAATTATTAGGCAAATGAGTATTTTGACCACATCATCCTCTTTATGCATGTTGTCTTACTCCAAGCTGTATAGGCTCGAAAGCCTACTACCAATTAAGCATATTAGGTGATGTGCATCTCTGTAATGAGAAGGGGTGTGGTCTAATGACATCAACACCCTATATCAGGTGTGCATAATTATTAGGCAACTTCCTTTCCTTTGGCAAAATGGGTCAAAAGAAGGACTTGACAGACTCAGAAAAGTCAAAAATAGTGAGATATCTTGCAGAGGGATGCAGCACTCTTAAAATTGCAAAGCTTCTGAAGCGCGATCATCGAACAATCAAGCGTTTCATTCAAAATAGTCAACAGGGTCGCAAGAAGCGTGTGGAAAAACCAAGGTGCAAAATAACTGCCCATGAACTGAGAAAAGTCAAGCGTGCAGCTGCCAAGTTGCCACTTGCCACCAGTTTGGCCATATTTCAGAGCTGCAACATCACTGGAGTGCCCAAAAGCACAAGGTGTGCAATACTCAGAGACATGGCCAAGGTAAGAAAGGCTGAAAGACGACCACTACTGAACAAGACACACAAGCTGAAACGTCAAGACTGGGCCAAGAAATATCTCAAGACTGATTTTTCTAAGGTTTTATGGACTGATGAAATGAGAGTGAGTCTTGATGGGCCAGATGGATTTGCCCGTGGCTGGATTGGTAAAGGGCAGAGAGCTCCAGTCTGACTCAGACACCAGCAAGGTGGATGTGGAGTACTGGTTTGGGCTGGTATCATCAAAGATGAGCTTGTGGGGCCTTTTCGGGTTGAGGATGGAGTCAAGCTCAACTCCCAGTCCTACTGCCAGTTTCTGGAAGACACCTTCTTCAAGCAGTGGTACAGGAAGAAGTCTGCATCCTTCAAGAAAAACATGATTTTCATGCAGGACAATGCTCCATCACACGCGTCCAAGTACTCCACAGCGTGGCTGGCAAGAAAGGGTATAAAAGAAGAAAATCTAATGACATGGCCTCCTTGTTCACCTGATCTGAACCCCATTGAGAACCTGTGGTCCATCATCAAATGTGAGATTTACAAGGAGGGAAAACAGTACACCTCTCTGAACAGTGTCTGGGAGGCTGTGGTTGCTGCTGCACGCAATGTTGATGGTGAACAGATCAAAACACTGACAGAATCCATGGATGGCAGGCTTTTGAGTGTCCTTGCAAAGAAAGGTGGCTATATTGGTCACTGATTTGTTTTTGTTTTGTTTTTGAATGTCAGAAATGTATATTTGTGAATGTTGAGATGTTATATTGGTTTCACTGGTAAAAATAAATAATTGAAATGGGTATATATTTGTTTTTTGTTAAGTTGCCTAATAATTATGCACAGTAATAGTCACCTGCACACACAGATATCCCCCTAAAATAGCTATAACTAAAAACAAACTAAAAACTACTTCCAAAACTATTCAGCTTTGATATTAATGAGTTTTTTGGGTTCATTGAGAACATGGTTGTTGTTCAATAATAAAATTAATCCTCAAAAATACAACTTGCCTAATAATTCTGCACTCCCTGTATGTACATATGTATTTATGTGTATTTAGGATACAAGGAGCGCCTATAATATAAGGCAAAGACAAATGGTGTTAGCAAATGGTGTTATCAAATGTATGTGTTTAATAAAACATATGTATAAAAAAATGTTGTGGATCTAAAATGAATAAAAACCTATTTAATAGTATAAAACGTAATTGACCTATTTCAGAGTCATATGCATAGGTTATAACCTACTTAAAACAGTGAAAATAAATAATTAAAAGTTAATGTATAGTCCAATCCTGACAGGTATTCCTAGTTCAATGTTAAAAAATGATAAAAAAAAACTGATTCCTTAAAAATAGTGAGTGCCTCACAAAAATAGTGGATATGTGAAGAAAAATAAAAATAAAAATAGTTATTAAAAGGTGTTCAAAACCATATATATATATATATATATATATATATATATATATATATATATATATATATATATATATATATATATATATATATATATATATATATATATGAAAACAATAAAAAAAGCAGTTGAAAAAAAATTCGTTAAAAATTCCTGTAAAAAAACAAAATGCAAAAATATATATGTGTGTAAAGTTTTTGTTCCCAAATGATTAAATATGCCCTAGTTATGGGCTTTGTGAAAATAATTCCTTCTTAGATGTATTCCCTAAAAAAAAGTTTATAGAAAATGCTGATGAGATGATCCTGTGTTTCCAAGGTTTATCCCTTCACTTTCTTCAAATTTTAAACCTATAGAAAAACAAATATAACATAGTGTAATACTAGTTCAAAATGAAGCTTACCATGTATGTCAACGCGTTTCGGCCCTTAATGTGGGCCTTTTTCAACAAGACTATAAATGGTGTATTATGGTAGCTTCTATTATAGTTATGTACATCTAATCATTGTCGCCGTTGCTTTGGCCAAAAAATGTCATGTGGTATTGTTTACAAAAAACGGAAGTGATACTTTACTTGTTTTTACTTCCCGTTTTGTCACTAATATTCATATGAATCTTTTTCTCCACTTGATCATAAACCTTGATATATTTCTCTAATTATAACTGTGGCTTTTGGGATTTTTTATATTGTCTCAATAAAATGTTTATTCTTACCGTGTGTATTGAAAATCTTCAAGCCGGAAGTGACGTCATAACTTGTGACGTCACTTCCGGTATTGACGTCCATTCTGAGTATCACTTTCGGTTTATCCTTAGTAATCAACAATCAATCCGACATAGAAAGCAAGTTACCATAGTTACTAGGTTAAAATTTAACAGCTATCTAAGAGATGGGGTCTATCTGAATATACATGAATAAATATGATAAAATTAATACGTGTTTCATTTTGTATTGATTTCTATGTAGTTGCCTATTCTTATAGTTGCCTATTCTTATAGTTGGAAAAGAGCAAAAAGACAAGAGCGCAACACACTCTCTAAGAGTAAAAGTTTTTTACTGGATAATAAAAGCGCAATCACAAGATTAAAACGTACAAGATTAAAAACAAAATGAGCAAAGTGTGAATATTTCACCATGAAAGTCTCCCCCAAGCAGAAGACGAAACGAACACAGCCAGTTTCACAGGAACCTTCAATGCTTTGTGAATTTGTCCTACAGCCAGTCAGCTGTTCCAGAGCGTGCAACTGGGGCAAGCTTAAGTGCCTCAACGCGTTACCTCTGGTCTCCACCAGACTTTATCAAGAGGTTAGATATCCTCTAACCTCTTGATAAAGTCTGGTGGAGACCAGAAACAAACCTATATGAAACAGTTTTATTAATATGATTTATGCTCTTTACATTTATATTCAAAGTTTTATTATTCAATCAGATGAGTTAATCAATTATGGTTTGCCCTTTAAAGTCACAAATATTTTTGTTTGATAATACCTGCTAACCTGGTTTTATCTGTCGACAATAACACTGGGTCAATCAGGAATCTGGTAATAATATAATTTTCTTATGGTTTGCCAGGATTATTAGTTTACCTGATTCTTGCTAGCTATGCTGATAATTTAAATAACAAACGTTTCTGTTTCTCTATTTTACATGCAAGCTACTGCAAGTAAAATTATTTAGTGATTGTTTTCATTAGTTTTGACCTGATAATCATTAAATCATTGTAATGATGTATGCTTATTGATTTGCTTTATTCAAATATTGCTTATAATTTCCAATAATTCTTTTAATAATCTGTCAGGGTGCCAGGAATCAGACTGAGACGAGAAGTGCAAAAATAATCACACCTTTATTAATAGCAAAAAATAATAAAAAGTCCACAAGTCAAATAACAAGCCAGGATTCAAAACCAGAGCTGGTAGCCAGGCGAGCCGAGTCAGGAGCCAAAGCGAGTAGTCAGATGAGCCGGAATCAGGAACAAGGAGAACAGCAGAGTCAGGAACAAGCCAGGGATCAGGAACCAGGAGGGACATCAGGCAGCCAGGTAATACACAGGAGCTCTCACAAACAGGTCTGAGACAACGCAAGGGCAAAGCATACTGAACAGAGGCCCTTTAAATAAGTGATTACATTAAAATGGTGTCCCTTGAATTCC
Organism: Bombina bombina; assembly: GCF_027579735.1. NCBI lineage: Eukaryota > Metazoa > Chordata > Amphibia > Anura > Bombinatoridae > Bombina > Bombina bombina. The sequence continues at coordinate 1,484,476,581 of NC_069499.1, read as the reverse complement.
GATTGGCTGATAGAATTCTATCAGCCAATCGAAATTAAAGTTGAAAAAAAATCCTATTGGCTGACTCGGTGAGGATGTTGGCCGTATACATCATAGACAGTCTCCTATGTGGAGAGTCTGTTATTTTTGAGCCTTCACATTTATCAGCTAGTCATCTTTAAACTACAGTATGTCTTTAGTGCATTTGGGGATATGACACTTCAATCTCCCTCTATGACTTGTAGTTGGGAACTAGGGTGACATGCCTGCAATTGATTGATATGGACCCATTTATCTATGAAACTTTCATTTTTGGAGATCCGTATTTTATAGGCCACTGGAGATAGTTTGTCAGTAATGACAAAAGGACCTTTCCATGAGGGAAGAAATTTCTTCTCCCTAACCTGATCTCTTCCAAAGTTATAAAGATAAACTTCATAATTTATTTCATATTCCTTTTTGGACGTTTTGAGATTATAATAGGTTTTAGTGGCAGTTGCGGCTCTTTCTAAATTCCTTTGAGCTAATGCAAAGGCATATTGCAGGTGCTTTCTTAGGTTCTCCACATATTGATGTGTATTGGCAGCGTTTATCAAATTTTGGTCTGATGTACGGTACAGTAGATGCTGAGGTAGAACCATTCTTCTACCAGTCATCAGTTCAAAAGGTGACATCTTGGTAGCACTACTTGGAGTTGCTCTTAATGCCATTAAGACAAGAGGTAGTTTTACATCCCAGTCTTTACCCGTTTCACTCACAAACTTTTTGAGGATTTTAACAATGGACTGGTTGTAACGCTCTATACCACCACTTGAGGCAGCTCTATAAGCAATATGGAGCTTTCTTTTAACCCCTAGTATTTTCCACATTTTGGTCATCACTTCACTTGTGAAGTGGGTTCCCCGATCTGACTCGATTCTTTGGGGCAAACCAAATCTGGAAAACACGTGGTTGATGAGCAACGCTGCACATGTTTCAGCACTATTGTTAGGTGCACTGATGCATGTATTCGTTACCTCTTGATGACCTTGTTACTGGACCAATAAAATCAATTTGTATATCTGACCATGGTATTACCATCCCCCTTTTCTGCAATGGCGCTCTATGCGTTGGTGCAGTGGGTTGGAACTGTGGGCATTTTAAACAACCTTGACAGTAGATTTGAACATCTTTCAACATGTGTGGTCAAAAAGCGTAGTCACGTAATATTTCATATGTGAGTTTGACACCACGATGACCAGATGTGGGAGCATCATGGGCATGTTGAAGCATTAGACCTCTGAACTTGGTGGGTACTACCCATTGCTGGATGCCAGTTTTGGAGGTTCTAATTAACAAACCATTCTGTAACTTGAATTGTGATCTGGACTTTATTAAGATTCTAAGATCTTCTTTGTCAATACAGTCATCTTTTGATATAGGGTTGCTTTCAGGATCTTCTATGTGTTTATAGAAGATGCCTACAATGGGGTCCTCTTTTTGACTAGTGATCAGGTCCTCACTAGGAGAATCCTGACTCCATTGTACCAGGTTAGGTTCACTCTGTTGTTTTGCCTGGTTTCTGGTAATGGCTTCTACCTGAATTGCACCCATTAAGTGGTCAATATTTAGGAGTTCTCCAGTTATGGCTCCCTGTTTGGCTAATAAATCCGCTAGATCATTGCCTTCCTTATCTGGGCCTAGAACTCTGGAATGACCCTTGGTCTTTTTCCAGTGTATGGTTTAGATCATTGGATACCACCAGATTATCAATCTCGCAGAACAACTTGCCATGCTTGACTGGTTTGTTATTGCTTTTCTGCATGCCATTTCTTTTCCAAGTTGCCAGGTATTCAACAAAACTGTCACTCACATAATTTGAGTCAGTTATGATCACAAATTCATGAATACCATGTTCAATAGCCATTTCAATGGTTTTTAGAATAGCAGTGAGTTCTGCAATTTGACTGGATCTTGGTCCAATGTTAAAACCCACAGATATATTTGGGAATCCATTTGCGCAAGTTATACCAATGCCAGTGACTAATCTGCGCTCATTTTCAATAGTGGCCTGGTAAGAACAACCATCAACATATACCCAAGGTAATGTTTGACAATGATCCTCATTGTATATTTTATATGGGGAAAGCAATTGTTCCTCCAGGAAATCATCTTCTGATAATTCTTCCCCAGGATCTCTAGCAGTACAGTCGTGGAGCTCAGCAAGCCGCTGTGTGACCGGATTCTTTTTATTCTGCTTGTAGCGAATTTCTAAGGCCCAGCCTTGTAAGGAAAGAGTCCACGCTGTTATGCGGCTATTAGACAAATTCCCATCTCTTATTCTCTCACTTTGCAAATATAGCAAAGGTTGGTGGGCCGTTTCTACAATAATTTTCTCGCCCTGTATATAGCTGCGGAAATTTTGTAGAGCCCATACAGTAGATAAGAGGGCTTTTTCGCAATTGCTAAATTTTATTTCTCCTGGGGATAAAGTTTTGCTTGCATAAGCAATGGCTTTGCTTAAATTATCATGCTTCTGGTATAAAACAGCACTCATGCTTACATCCGTATAACCTGTCTCTAAGAAGAAAGGTTTACCACCTTCAGGGTACGCTAAGCAAGGTGCTTGAGTGAGTTTTCTCTTCAGCTCTCTGATGGCTGTCTCTTGAGACTAGCTAATTCTGCATAATTATCAATGAATTTGCTTGAATAATTTGTCATACCCAGGAATGATCTCAATTCCTTTAAGTTAGTTGGGCTTTTAGAATTTACTATAGCTTCCACCTTTTTCTTCTGAGGATTTAGCCCTTCAGAAGTAACTTCATGTCCCAAGAAGTTTACACAAGTGCGGCACCATTGAGCTTTCTGTAGGGATAATTTGACACCTGCCCTTTTAAGTTGGCTGAGGATGTGTTTAAGCTCTGCAATGTGTTTTTCAAAGTCTGTGCTTTTGATTAAAACATCATCAACATAAGATAAGGTCCCCCTGAATACAGCAAATTCATGTCCAGAATTTATGTATCCAAATGGAAGTCTCTGGAATGCATATTGGACCTTTTGGAAAGAGAATGCCAGCTTATATTGGTCTTCTTCATGTACCTTTATGGTCCAATATCCCTGTGCACAATCAATGGCAGTGAATATTTTGGATCCCTGCATTTGTGCTAGGCATTGGTCAATATATGGCACAGGCCAGCCAGACATGTACACTCATTTGTTTAGCTGTCTTAAATCAGCACACAAACGCAATTGTCCATTGGGCTTAAGAACACCTAAAATAGGATTATTATAAGAACTGTGCACCTGTCATATGATACCCCTTTCTTCCAAGTTCCTTATGATTTCTGCAAGAGAATCATATGAGGCTAAAGGAAGTCTGTATTGTTTAATAAAGACAGGTGGTGCATCGGGATCTGTTTGTATTCTTGCAATGTGCAAGTCTGTAGTACCACAGTCATAAGAATCCTTAGCAAAAATATCCTTGTACTCCATCAGGAGTTCTCGCAACAGTTGGAGTTCATCATCGCTGGAACAGCCATTAGCTAAGGATATTTGCTCTTCGACTATTTGCTGAAATCCTGGAAAGATTTCAGGCTGTCCTATTTCATAGGCTTATTCCAACCTAGAGGTGAGATCCCCTTGATTATAGTTTACATTGCCCCCATGACTCTGGGAATTGGGGTAATCTTGCTCTTTGATCGGCTGATCATATACTAGAGAGGCTTCTTCAATTTTACAGATGCCTTCCTCTGAGCTGAAGGGATAAATAGACTGAATATTAAATAGACCCTCTGGCATAGATGTAAGGGATTGTTCTATTAATTGTTCTTCAGTTAAGTATCCTTCAGGTATTAGCCCAATTACATTATTCTGGAATCCAAAAGTGTAATAACTCGATTCCAGCGCATATCCTATGGTAGTCCCCTTGGATAAGGTTATATCCTGTGGGGTCATGTTATGTACAATAACATGTATTGGAACAGTTCCGATATTTACCAAAGGAGTGTAGGTCACTGTGACACCCAGATTTAGGTATTCTATGGGAGGGGCAAATTAGTGTTTCAGAAGTTTTTAATTTCTGACCTCTGTTTACCTGTAAGGGTAAAAGAAATTTATCAGCCCTGGCAGGAATTATAACATCGCTAGACACCTGCATATTCACAGCATATGGCAATTGCTGGTTTGATTTCAGGGCTGCATTTTCATCCTGAAATACTTCAGGTTCCCCCTTTAACCTGCTCCAGAGGCAAGAATTAATCAAATCTATTTGTATGGCATATCTATATAAGATATCATTGCCAATGTATATTTGATTATGGGGAGTATTTAAAACTAAAAACAGATCCTTCACTGACTTATTACCTATAGAGACAGATAATAAGCACTTAGCTGTGATGTTATAGCTTTCAAACCTGTTATCCAGGTTGTGGACACAGTGGTATTGGGGAGAAAGATATTTAATCACTTTAGGTTCAGCTATCTGCGCTAATAAGCCTTCGCTTATATAGCTAGCTTCCTGTTTTAAACTAAACTTGGCATATTTTGTTGTACCAAGGTCATGCATTTGTATAGGGATAAATAGATCCTCTCTAACTCTCTCAATCCCTGTGAGGTATTGAGCGTGGCCTCCCCCCTTAGGGATTTCATGATCCCCCTTGTGGAGAGATATGGTTAATACATCGCCATCTAAGGAAATATTCGCTATCTTTCAAGGCGAAATTTTAAAAGCATTACCATCAGAGCCACTTAAAGGAGTCTGATCATCTATTTGTAAAATAGTGATTTCAGGTACAGAGTTATTCCTGAAATGAATCTCCACAGCATCTGGCTTCTCCTCCACTACGTGACAATTATGTCGGGGGCGAGATATACCAGATTATTCATAATTGATAGGCCTTTTAACTTGTGACCAAATTACATTATTTATGCAATCAATTATGGTGCTTAATCGCTTCAGGAGATCACTACCAATAATTAACCGATCAGTTGGCAGATCCACTATAATGACAGGGTGTCTTATGACCCTGCTCCCCAATTTAAATTTTAACCAGGCAGTACCGTAAACTTTAGAGAGTCACCCCCAACTCCTATTAGAGAATCATCAAATTCTTTTATTTTTAGGTTTGTGGGGTGTTAGCTCATTTAGCTGTGTGTAGTACCTGTGGGATAAAATGGTTGCCTGAGACCCAGTATCAATTAATCCCATGATAGGATTGGAGACTGAATCTTGCAGCTCAGCTAATACAAAATACCTTCCTGTTTTTATCATTTCACACATAAAATTTGCATTCTTGTACATCTGTGGGCTTCGCCACGTGTTACCTGAATCCGCCGTGTCATTCGATGTAGAGGAAACTTCATACCTACCTGTTTCCTCCATGACAGGGTCAGCTGGGTTCTTGTGTACTGCATCTTTGGAAATAAGATTAAGAGAACACTGCAAAGGGAAAGCTTGGTTAATGCTATTAGGCCGAGGTTGCTAGTCATCACAGCTAAATCGTCCGTTTTTGGTCTGTGGGGAGAAAACATGATTAGTATCATTGATATTTATTATTACATTTTGTATATCTCTCCCCCCCTTCTCAGGTGATATTGCAGTATTTATGACTGTGCCTGTGGTCCACTGCTGACCACTGGCTGTACCCCTAAAAAAGTATTGTTCTGTTGCTGAGCCGTAGAAGGTTGACTCATATTAGCGAATTGTTCACTCAACCGATTTAACTGGGTAAAAAGCATATCTACCTGATTGTACAAGTTAACTCTACTCCTGGGTCTATCCCTTGGTGCCCCATAAAAGTGATTCCTGGACCATTGGGTTCCCTCAGGATTAGGGCCGCTATTTCTATTCTGGCATGGTTGCCCCTGGGGTTCAGCTTGTTCAGCGTTATGATTTTGGGGAGCAGTATATATTTTGGGTGTCTGGTAACACTGAGAATATCTTCGCCGTCTATTGTATCTACCTTTGCATGGGTACCAATTATTTGGTGAGTATTCTCTTTGTGAGTAATTATTCACCTGATTATGTCCCCCACTTTGGTTATAGTCTCCCTGCGCCTCAGCCCCTGTAGGGGAGGGGGCAGAGTTAAACCTCTGTGAAGATGGCCTGTTTTGACTGGCCACCTCCACATAGGTTTTCTTTTTAGACTCCAAATTGAGGGGGCTAGGTGACACCCTAGTTTCTGCTACAATTTTGGGTTTTGACTCCTTTTTCACCCCCTGTTCACTGGACTGCTGAATAGAGTATAATTTTGTACTCTCTTTGATTAGCCATTCCAATGAGCAGTCCTTATCAAAATCTCTAGCTAAGTTAATTTTGATGGGTGTAGGCAGTGCTTCAAAGAATAAATTTACAAATTCTGAGCAATCAAATCTGGGATTATCTTCAGCCATACTGTATGCATTTTTCAATTCAGAAAGGAATTCGATGGGACTCTGATTCGCATTACATTTTAAACCATATACCGCTATTTTCGTGGCAGTTTTAGTGCAATGTTGCCCGAATTCTTTTCTGCATTGTCATTTTATTTCACTCCAGCAATGAATATTCATATCCTTTAGTTAAGTAAAGAATTTATGATGCTTACTGTCAAATATCCAGGGCAGAAATTAAAATTTTAATTTCTCACTTGTTACATTCATTATAGCTAATGCGTTTTCAAAATTTTCTAAATGATCAATTATAGATTTTGTTCCCTTATTGGAGAAAATAGGTACTGCACCCTGTATGAAAGTAACTATTTTATGGGAATCATAGACCTTATTAGACTTACTTTGGGATTCTCTATTAGAGTTTCCCTCATCCGCACCAGCTGAGTTATAGCAGTTTCCTGGATTTACATCATGAGGTGATTGTCTATTTGGGAAATCTATTTCTGACCCATTAGGGGTCATTTGTCTATACTCTTCCATATATTTTTGTACCTTGTCCCTGACGCGTTCTCTAAGGGAGTTAGTATTATCTGCATTACTCTCACTGTTAATATAAGGGTTTTCATTATGGCGATATGACCTTTTTAAATCGATTAATTCTCTTTGCTATGCGCAAGCTGTTTATTTAATTCTTGTATCTGTGCGAGTAAGTCTATGCTATGCTTATCTAAGGCGGTTAGGTTTTGGGCAAATTCATCCATTTTATTTTTGGCTCTTTTTACATCCTCTTTGCATCTGCGTGAGGAACGAATACTACTTTCTAGCTCTTGTATTTGCAATTGTTTGTCTGTGACACAAAGCGACATTTCGTCAATAATGCATATTACAAGGGGCCAAGATTTTAATATTAGTTTGTCTCGCTTTTTGGGAGTTTTGCATTGATTAATCATTAATAATTCTTGGAAAAATTCATTTTTTTCATTCCACATATTATTATTAACGGTAATATTTTTAGCCCTAATTTCAAGCATATCCATAAAATCATTTAATTCACCTGCAATATTAAACTTCTCTTTAATGTGACTTATGACATCTTTCTTAAGGATTTGACATTTTGTAAGGGGTATTGTTATGGGACCATTTTCAATGCTATGTAGAGAATTAAATGAGTCACTTCTGGCTACAGACATTATTATTAGTGATGTCCCGAACTGTTCACCCGCGAACGGTTCACAGCGAACATAGCTTGTTCGCGTTCGCGTTTGTGGGCGAACAGATGGCGATGTTGGATCCGCCCCTATGTGTCATCATTGTGGAAACTTTGACCCTTTATGTCACAGCCGCCTGACACATTAGAGCCAATCAACATCAGACACTCCCTCACAGACACTCCCAGCTACTCGGAATCCGCCATTTTAGACTCATAACGACCTTGCTTTTTTAATGATAGGACGTGTTATATTTTTGCTCCTGACATTCATAGGAAAAACATAGCTAGGCTAGTGTATTTACAGTCCAGAAGGACTCCACTCATCTCTGCTGCAAGCACAGCACCCCAAAAAGCCCTTTTTAGGGCTATATTTCGTGCCGTTTTTTTTTTTTATTTATTTATTTTTTTATTAGCATTTGCCTGGCTTTCAGCTGTGTGTTTAAGGCTCACAGCATATGCTGTGACTACTGCCACCACTGATATCTCCCTAACAACATTAGTTTAAATTTAACTAACCCAAAAATATAATTATTTTTCTAGTGTAATTTTTTTTCATTTTCTATCAGGCCAGTGTCACACAGCATATACTCTGGTTCATTGCTCTGTGCCAGCCAGCAGCCAGCAGTGTTAATATCCGTTTATAACATTATTTTTAATTTAAAAAAAAAAACACAAAAAAATATTTTTCTAGTTTAATCTAATTACATTTACTATCATGCCTGTGTCTGTCAGGCTCACTCAGCATTAATATACCTCTTTTTTTTCAGTCTTTTGGTTAATTGGTCTGTGCCAGGCAGCCACCCAGCACTCATATCTATTTTTCTTTCACCTTAATTTTAATATAAAAAAAAAAAAAAGTTTAAATTTGTTTGCTAGTGTAATCAAATCTAATTTTCTATCCGGCCTGTGTGTTTTGCTGACATAGAGAGCCTACTGTGTTTACTTGCTGCCCTCCCTAGTCTATGAGCCATGACTCATATGTGTTTAACCTTTTTTTAATTCCCCCCCCCAAAAAAATAATTTCAATCAAATTTTCTAGTGTAATCTAATAGTATTTTCTATCAGGCGTGTGTGTATCCGACATACATAGCCTACTGTTTTTAATAGCTGCCCTTCCAAGGCTATCAGCCACGACTCATATGTATGTGCTTAACCTTTTTCTTAAAATTTCCAAAAAAAAGTCTTTAAATCATTATGCTAGTGTAATCTAATAGTATTTTCTATCAGGCCTGTGTCTAACTGTCTATCTGACTTATACAGCATACTGTTGTTATAATTGCTGCCCTACGTAGCAGCCAGCCAGTGCGACCACTCATAGAGTCATATGTGCATTGCACTTCTTAACATAATTTTAATATTAAAATCTAAAATTTTAAAATATTTTGCTAGTGTAATGTAACTTAATTTTCTATCAGTCCTGTGTTTTTGTCACTTACACAGCATACTGTGTTAAATTACTGCCCTACCTACCATCCACGACTCATATCTGCCAGCCTGTCTGCCAGGCCCAAGTAGCCAATTAGTGGCACCAATCACAATTCTTGTAACAGTAATAAAAAAATAAAAAAACATAATTTTTTGGACTGCAAATATTCAGTCTCCTGGGGCCATTGAATTTCATTTACCTCCTGCCTGCCACTGCCAGCCTTTTGTGCCAGGCCATCTAGCCAACTATTTACACCAATCATAATTGTTGTCACAGTCAGACAGTATAGTTATTAATTTAAATAAAAAACATTTTTAGTGTTGATCTTAACCCTCAGTTTGCTCGTGCCTTTGAATTGCACTTTTCTACAGCCTTCCAAGCCTGTGTGCCAGGCCTACTTAAAAAATATTTAAACCAATCATATTTGTTGTGACAGTATTCTAATAATTAAAAATTAAAATTTTTGGTAATAGTTGCTGTGATTTGAATCCTCAGTTTGCTGGTGCCATTGAATAGCACTTTCCTCCTGCCTTGCAGCCTGCTGTGAGCCAGGCCCACCTAGCCAATTGTTGTCACCAATCATATTTCTGTTAACAGTATTGCAAAAATGGTCAATCATCACTGTTTAGACTGTCAGTAATCAGTCTCCTAGTGTCCTTGAATTGCATCTCCCTCCTGCCTGCCATCCTTTTGTGCCAGGCCGTCTTGCCAACTATTTACACCAATCCTAATTTTTTTTCACAGTATAGTTACTAATTAAAATTAAAAAAATCTTTATTGTTGATGATCTTAACCCTCAGTTTGCTCGTGCCTTTGAATTGCACTTTTCTACAGCCTTCCAAGCCTGTGTGCCAGGCCTACTTAAAAAATATTTACACCAATCATATTTGTTGTGACAGTATTCTAATAATTAAAAATTAAAAATTTTGGTAATAGTTGCTGTGATTTGAATCGTCAGTTTGCTGGTGCCATTGAATAGCACTTTCCTCCTGCCTTGCAGCCTGCTGTGAGCAAGGCCTACCTAGCCAATTGTTGTCAGCAATCATATTTCTGTTAACAGTATTTCAAAAATTGTCAATCATCACTGTTTAGACTGTCAGTAATCAGTCTCCTAGTTTCCTTGAATTGCATCTCCCTCCTGCCTGCCATCCTTTTGTGCCAGGCCGTCTTGCCAACTATTTACACCAATTCAGAACAGAACAGTACTACCAAAATACAGCCAATGAAGGGCCTTAGGAAGGTTAGATTGTAGTATTTGGTTAGGCTAATCATGATGGCCATGTAGACCACCACCACCGAGAGTCCTGGAAGTAACAGGGATGATGAGATGAAAGAGCTAAGAATAGTAGAACTTGAAACAACAGAGTTAGCCATGGGTGTTAGTGCAAAACCGCTTGGGTTTTTTTTGGCTTTGGGTGCGGCTATTCATGCAGGCCATATAGAGCTGACAACATTCGGTGTCGTATCAGCTATTAAACTAATAAGAACAGTACTACCAAAATACAGCCAATGAAGGGCCTTAGGAAGACTGGGCCAAGGTTGGATTGTAGTATTTGGTTAGGCTAATCATGATGGCCATGTAGACCACCACCACTGAGAGTCTTGGAAGTAACAGGGATGATGAGATGAAAGAGCTAAGAATAGTAGAACTTGAAACAACAGAGTTAGCCATGGGTGTTAGTGCAAAACCGCTTGGCTTTTTTTTGGCTTTGGATGCGGCTATTCATGCAGGCCATATAGAGCTGACAACATTCGGTGTCGTATCAGCTATTAAACTAATAAGAACAGTACTACCAAAATACAGCCAATGAAGGGCCTTAGGAAGACTGGGCCAAGGTTGGATTGTAGTATTTGGTTAGGCTAATCATGATGGCCATGTAGACCACCACCACCGAGAGTCTTGGAAGTAACAGGGATGATGAGATGAAAGAGCTAAGAATAGTAGAACTTGAAACAACAGAGTTAGCCATGGGTGTTAGTGCAAAACCGCTTGGCTTTTTTTTGGCTTTGGGTGCGGCTATTCATGCAGGCCATATAGAGCTGACAACATTCGGTGTCGTATCAGCTATTAAACTAATAAGAACAGTACTACCAAAATACAGCCAATGAAGGGTCTTAGGAAGACTGAGCCAAGGTTGGATTGTAGTATTTGGTTAGGCTAATCATGATGGCCATGTAGACCACCATGTAGTAATAAGAACAGTACTACCAAAATACAGCCAATGAAGGGCCTTAGGAAGACTGAGCCAAGGTTGGATTGTAGTATTTGGTTAGGCTAATCATGATGGCCATGTAGACCACCACCACAGAGAGTCCTGGAAGTAACAGGGATGATGAGATGAAAGTGCTAAGAATAGTACTACTTGAAACAACAGAGTTAGCCATGGGTGTTAATCCAAGACCGCTTGGATTTATTTTTGTATTGGGTGCAGCTAATCATGCAGGCCATATAGAGCTGACAACATTCGGTGTTGTATCAGCTATAAAAATAATAAGAACTGTACTATCAAAATACAGACAATGAAGGGCCTATGAAGACTGAGCAAAGGTTGGATTGTAGTATTTTGTTCGGCTAATCATGATGGCCATGTAGACCGCCCGTAACAGGGATGAAAGTGCTAAGAATAGTACTAATTGAAACAACAGAGTTAGCCATGGGTGTTAGTCTAAGACCACTCTGCTTTTTTTTGGGTTTGGGTGCAGCTAATCATGAAGGACAGATAGACCTGCCACCATTTGGTGTTGTAACAGGTATGAAAATGCAAAGAACAGTACTACATAACACAACCTAATTACCATGGATCCCAGAACATATGTTTGGTTGTTATATTTTGTAAGGGTAATCATGCAGGCCATATAGACCTCCACCGATAGAGTGAGTATGAGTAACAGCTATTAAAATACGAAGGACATTACTAATTAACACAACATAGTTACCATGGGTCGCAGACCAAGAGCAGATGTCTTATTATTATATTTTGTATGGGTAATCATCCAGGCCGTATAGACCTCACCAAATAGGGGGAGTTACAGAGATTAAAGTGCTAAGAATGGTAGTACTTAAAACACAACCTCGTTAAAATAGGTAGCAGACCACATGTCTTATTATTATAATTTTTCAGGGTAATCTGGCAGGCCATATAGAACTCCCCCGATAGGGGGGGGGGGGACAGGGATTAAAGTGCTAAGAAAAGTACTAATTGACACAAGCTAGTTGGGTCCAAGAACGCATGTTTGATTATTAGAATTTATTAGGGTAATTATATATCTAACAAATCTATCTATTTCTCTTCTATCGATTCTATCTAACTATCAATCTATGTATATCTATCTATCCTATCTATCACTATCAATCTATCTTCTGTCCGGGATGTTTTGAGACAGCCACTTTGGGAATGCTAGTTTATTTAGACCCATTAAGGCTTAAAAGCAGACTCTGCATCAACTATGTAATTTTCCATGGGAGTTTTGCCAGGGATCCCCCTCCAGCATGCAACAGTCCAGGTTTTAGTACCCTTGAAACAACTTTTCCATCACTATTGTGGCCAGAAAGAGTCCTTGTAGGTTTTAAAGTTCGCCTGCCTATTGAATTCAATGGTGGTTCGCGCGGTTCGTGCGTTCGCGAACAATACCGGAAGTTCGAGTGCGCGGTTCGCGAACCGAAAATTTTAGGTTCGCGACATCACTAATTATTATATTGGTTTAGTATTTAGTTAAATTAAAATGCTAATACAATTTTTACCAATAAAAAGAGAGAAAAAATCATTTATATTTTCAAAAAAAAAATTAATATTAATTTTAAAATATGAAAAAAAATAATATTGGTAAAGAAGGCGCCCGCTGAGCCGGTTGGAAGAAGTGCGGTCCGACGCATTAAGCTAACAGCAGAGACCCACTCCTCAGCAAGTTGACGCCACACCAGGTTAGTTAGTGCCGACTGCGTTAAGAGGTTAGACATTATAAGCCCGCAGGCAGAACACAGCACATACTGTTCCGGAGGGTAGGGGCTCCGCTCCGGAACATTACACCCACGTGGCCACTAAGCAGGGAGCTGCATTATTGTTAATAGCCAGTCTGGATCACACAAACAATAAGGGGCTGCCAGTTTCATAGCCACATCTGTTGGGGCTTTTGCTCCAGGACATTACTTCACACCCACGTGACCACTAAGCAGGGAGCTGCATTACTGTCAAAAGTCAGTCCGGAGCACACAAGCAATAAGGGGCTGCCTAAAGGAAGGGGAATAGAGGGACAAACCTTATCTACTCTGGTGCCTTTTTATGTAACCGAAAGTAACTTGTTATGCAATTGGCATGACCACTATTTTGCTTTCATAGAGACTTATAATTGGTAATCCAGTTCATCTCTGAATGAGTCCCTCACCCATCAGCCCTTGGGGCTTGCAGTTTTAGCCCAACAGCCTGGATGTCTCTGCTAACTAAATATATCTGAGACCTTATCTTCATCAAGAGGGGAACCAGAGTGTCTCTCCCCCCCTTTCCCGCTCCCTGCGAAAGAGCCTTTTCCCGGCTGGGCCCAGTGGTGGCAATATCCCTGGGAGAGGCACACCTGAACAACTGCTGAGGTCTGCTAAGCTCTGTTGTTCTTAAACCTGCACTCTCTTTATTTCAAGACTCTTTAACTAATCACATTATGGCGGGTTAATTGGCTGGGTGCCCTCTCCCTGCCGGCGTGCTCTTACTGTGATCGCTACCAAGGCATCTTCACTGCATCTTGTAGATTTGCTTGTGTGAGCTGAGAAATTTAGGACCCTGCCTAAGGAGTCAAGATGTCGCAGCAAGCAAAGAAAAAGCAGAAATCAAGACAATCCTCTAAGCACACGGTCAGGGATCATTTCCTACCTATCAGAGATAACCATCCTGGTTTTTCGGATGATGACAGATCGATCTCCCCTGCTCCATCTGAGGACAGACCAACTTCAAGATATTCCCCCCTGGCACGCTCACAAAGCGACACACTCACAATAGACTCTATGAAACACTTGCTGGACAGGCAGAGTCAGTCTTTTGATAGGAGATTTGATAAATTGGAGAAATCCTTTGAAGACCTTAGAAAGGATATCAACGCTGTCAATGACCGCACAGACATCATTGAAAGAAAACAAGAGGACCTATTGGTAGACCACACCAACTGGGTAAGCTACACACAAAACCTGTCAGACCAGGTGTCCTCCTTGGAGGCAAAGCTTGCAGACCTCGAAGACCGCTCTCGGCGGAATAATGTGAGGATTAGAGGCATCCCTGAATCCGTTGGCCCCCAGGATCTGGAAAAATATGCCCAGGCCTTGTTCCAGGTGGTGTTGGGGTCTCCAGGAGGAGAAGATGCTAGAATTGACTGCATCCATAGAACGACCAGACCCAGAAACCTTCCAATGGACAAGCCACGAGACACGATAGCTCGATTACATTACTACACCTACAAAGAAAAGGTCTTGCGAGCATCAGTGAGACAGCCCCAACTTTCAGATCAATTTAAAGATGTCTCGCTCTATCCAGACCTCTCAGCGCATACACTCCAACAAAGAAGAGCCTTCCAGGAAACCACTAAAGTGTTAAGACTTCATCAGATCCGATACCGATGGGGGTTTCCCACGAGGTTAATAATTACCAAAGATGGATCCCAGCACATTGCCCTCTCCCCTAGACAAGCTCAAGACCTACTGAGAGGTTGGAACCTGCCGGCTGGGGACGAAGTCCCTCCAAACAGACCTCCACGTCCGGGTGCCCCGCTGAGGGCAGGAGCCCCAGACTGGGTAACTGAGTGATAAGACCTTGTCTCCTGATGTTTTTCTTGTGTCTGTTATATCTCTGGACTACTACATGCGGGCCTTCAGGAGCCCACCTTTCGCTGAATTCATCATCACCCGAAGGATGGTAACGTATGATGCAAGATAAAGACTCCTGTTATATTATACTTTATGGACTCAAGTTGAATTTTCAGTTTATCCCCTATTGTATGTTGGTTATGCTCTTTCAATACTATGTTTTCCCACCCTAATGTTGATTTTTCTGTTTAACATGGGCTGATCGCTGTTTACCAATCTACTTGTACTCAGGAAAATTTAACCTAGTCAGAACCTAGCTTATGTAGTTGAAAAGTCAAGAATCCACCACGCTCTCTATTTATTAACTCATCTATAAGGTCATTGCTAGTTAATAGAATGCTATGTTTCCCCACTGAAGATTAATTTTTGTCATAGGTCCTGCATGGTGACTGTCAACAGACGGGATGCCCTGGAGTTGGGGGCCCCCCGCCTCCCTCTTTGTCTCATGGACCTCTTCATGATCCATGGCTGCACCGTCTTTTGGCACTTTACCATGTAGCTCAGAGGCCATATCTTACATGCGCTGAGTCCCAGTTTATTTCCTATTGTCTGTCAGTTATGCTCTTTCAATACTATGTTTTGTCACCCTAATGTTGATTTTTCTGTTTAACATGGGCTGTTTGTTGTTTACCAACCTACTTGTACTCAGGAAACTTTAACCTAGTCAGAATCTAGCTTAAGTAGTTGAAATGCCAAGAATCTACCACACTCTTCACTTATTAACTCAACTATAATATCATTGCTAGTTAATAGAATGCTATGTTGCCCTCCTGAAGGTTAAATTTTCTCATAGGTCCTGCATGGTGACTGTCAACAGACGGGATGCCCTGGAGTTGGGGGCCTCCGGCCTCACTCGTTGTCTCATGGACCTTTTCTTGACCCATGGCTGCACCGTCTCTTGGCACTCTATCATGGGGCTCAGAGGCCATATTTTACGGGAGCTGAGACCCAATATAGCTATGCTAAAGTACTGGGATTTTTTATATGGATGAAATGTTGCATTTCCACACCTAATAACCCAACCCAGCCTGACCTTAGTTAGTATAGTTGGGAACTTCTAGGTCCCCCCCATTAATCACTTACTAGCTCAGCCGAAATGTTGTGCCTGGTCAATCAGTTACTATGTCTATATTTTAATGTTTAATCACTGCCTTACGACCCATATGGAAGATGTCAACGGCCGGAGCATGCTGGAGCCGGGGGCCTTGCGGCTACTCCCGTCGCTCTGTCAGCCTTTTCCTGACCCATTGCCGCGCCGCCTTTTGACATCTGGCCATGGCGCTCAAAGGCCATATCTTAAACGGGCCGAACATACAGCTGGCCCTAAAATACTTAATACTGCTTGAAACTTTTAAGGTGAAAAATATGTTATCAAAGTTTTGTATCTCTTATTGATGCATGGTTAAAGCAGATCACAGTTCTCTATCTGTCTTGTTGCTCTTTTGTTCAAACTGTGCCGGCAGTGGAGGGGGCCACAGCCTTGGACCCCCTCTGTAGCCTCCGTCCCCCCCCCACCCACCCACTTTCTGTGCAGCTAGGGGTAATTTGTTACCCTCTGCGCCAAATCTTTTTGGCAGAGTTACGCAGTCTCTGCTCAATCCGAGGAGCTAATCCAGTGTCTTATTTCTTCATTCCTCCCCCCCCTCTCCTTTTTTTTTTTTTTTTTTTCTTTTTCTCTTCTTCTCCCAGGGCCCCTCATATCTCTCCACCTCCCAACCCTTTTCCTTTACAGACATGAAAATAAGCACACTCAACGTAAGGGGTCTAAACTCCCCCACAAAATGGAGTCTCCTCCTCCGTTTCCTTTCGACCCACCAGCTGGGAGTGGCCTTCCTCCAAGAAACCCACTGGGTCGAGGCTAGAGCAGCTGCATTTAAGCCTAGGGACTACCCTGTCTGTATATCCTCAACGTTCCACAAAAAGGCAAGAGGTGTGTCAATATTAGTCAGTAAGCATCTCTCTTACGACCCTGTCCACATAGATGTTGACCCAGTGGGGCATTATGTTATTGCAGTTGCCCACATTAATAATGTTCTCTGCACCCTGGTAGCTCTGTATTCACCGAATATTAACCAAACTAGTTTCCTTCAGAAACTTCTACATAGGTTTGACAGGCTTAAGCAGGGCCATGTGTTTGTTGGGGGGGATTGCAACCTGGTCTGGGACCCATCCAGAGACAGAAAATTGAAAAACAAAAAGTCCCCCGCGTTAGGGGAGGAACATTATTCAAAACATTTTAGAAACCTAATTTCACAATACACTCTGCAAGATGTCTGGAGGGCCCTGCATCCTGATGACACAGACTACACTTTCTACTCGGCCTCGTCCCAGTCCTTCTCAAGACTAGATTACTTTTTCTGTTACCCCTGGACCTTGGGAGAGATCGCCGGAGCGTCCATTATGCCATGTGTCTGGTCAGACCATGATGCAGTACTATTGGTGGTTGACTTTTCGCACTCGGGAAGCACTAGGTGCCCCTGGAGACTGCCGGAATATTTGCTCTCCAAAACCGAAATCCCTGCTTATAAACGATGAAGAGGGCATTTACTCCCTAACCCTATGGGCGTCACTCAAAGCCTATTTGAGAGGCCTGTTCATCCAGCAGGCTGGTCAAGACAAAAGGTCCAGGGGAGCTTCGCTGGCCCAACTCTATAGTGACTATGCCAATCTAAGAGAACAGCTGAAAAAGGGTAGACCAAGTGCCCTAGTCTGTAGACTGCAGATAATTAAAAAACAAATAGCACAATTGGAGCTACAAAAAGTCCAGCGAACCCTCTCAGTTCTTAAGCAGAAATACTACCACAAAGGCGATAAGGCCGACAGATTGCTGGCACACAAGCTCAAACAGAGATCACTCCTAAATAAAATACCATACATACGGAAGGGTGAGCATAGAGTTTACGCTCCGAATAACATAGGCGAGGCCTTTGCTCAATATTATAGCCAGCTCTATCAGATTTCAGATCAAGACCATTCTCATTACGCCCCTAAGGCGAAGATTACCGAATTCCTTGAGAACTCACAATTGCCGCATGTCCCCGAAAAATACATTGATTCCTTATCCGCGACTATCACCGTAACAGAAGTTTGCTCTATCATCAAGGGCCTTAAACTCCATAAATCCCCAAGACCAGACGGGTACGGCGCCCTCTTTTTTAAGAGGTATCTAACTCTTCTCGCCCCTCTTTTGACTAGAGTTTTCAACACGGCTGTAGGCTCGGGAGGTTTCCCTTCGGAGTTTCTAGAAACTTCTATCGTCACAATCCCCAAACCGGGAAAAGACATCACCCTCTGCGAAGGCTATCGGCCAATCTCCCTCATAAACGGAGATGTGAAAATATATGCCAAGATATTGGCGACAAGGCTCAACCGATTCCTTCCTTGCCTGATCCACCCGGATCAGGTGGGATTCACCCCTGGGCGCCAAGGTACAGACAACAGCAGAAGACTTCTAAATGTTTTCTCCGAAGCAGCATCACTTGAGATCCCATTGGTAACCCTATCTTTAGATGCCGAAAAGGCGTTTGATAGGGTCCGATGGGATTATATGACAGAGGTGCTCCGGGCTTTCCATTTCCCTGATCGATTTATCTCTGCAGTCATGGCGCTCTACACAAACCCAACCGCGAGGGTATGGGGACTGGGTTTTGTCTCTAGACCATTCGATATCAAGAATGGCACTAGACAGGGTTGTCCCCTGTCGCCATTACTTTTCACCCTGGTTATCGAACTCTTAGCAAGCCGGCTCAGGGCCTCACCGACTATTCATAGCCTCGTACTCTATGACACCCCTCATTCATTGGCACTCTTCGCTGATGACCTCACGGTGTTCCTTCCAGAGCCGGAGGATTCCCTCCCGGAGTTGTTCAAGCTCCTAGCGGATTTTTCAGCAGTGTCTTACTACAAACTGAACTACACCAAAACAGAGGCGTATGCTCTAGGGCTGACGACTCACAGGTTGGAGCTCCTGAAAGAGCAATACCCCTTTAAATGGTCCACAGATAGTTTGAGACACCTGGGAATAGAGCTATCCCACGATCTCCAAATCATTATAAAGAAAAACTATGAGCCCCTCCTACAGGAGTTCAGAAGGACCACAAAAAACTGGAGTTGATTAGAGGTATCTTGGACGGGCCGCATTGTTGCCCTAAAGATGATGCTGCTCCCTAAGCTGACATACTTTTTTCGCTGCTTACCGGTAGCGGTTCCTACCTACTTACTCAACCATTTTCAGTCCGTCTTCACCAGATTTATCTGGAGAGGCCATTCTCCCAGAATCTCCCTATAACAATTACAGAAACCGAAAGAATGCGGACGTCTCTCCATACCAAATGTAACCCACTATTACAGGGGAGCCATGCTATCGCACATAGCAGCCTGGGGAGTACGACCAAATACCTCACAATGGTCCCAAATTGAGCAGGCGTCATTACCTGCAGAGATTGAGCTGGCTGACCTGATTTGGATACCTGACCACGCGGATATCCTCAAAAGTACCTATAGTTCCACCATAAAAACATGTCTGAAAAGCTGGAGAGAATTCCGCTCACATAAATCAATAGCACCTCACCCTTCGCCTATCCATGCCATGAAGGCTATACTGCAATGCCTCCCTGATTCAAGGCCTAGACGCTGGGAGAACCTGGGAATCAAGCAGATCTCTGACCTCTATAGAAGAGAATGTCTCATGTTGCCACCAGCTGCTTTCCCAGTGGATGACTTCCCTAAAGATTTGCAATTTGAATACTTGAGAGTGACCTCTTTACTACTCTCCTGGGGATTCCCCAAGACACGACTGCGGACTCTCACACTTTGGGAGAGACGCTGGGCGGCGGGCAAATCTATCAAAGGGTCTCTATCCTTCCACTATAAGCTTCTCTTAGACTCTCCCCATTTTGTCAAACCGGGAGCCATGAGGGACTGGGAGAGGGACCTGGGGGTGGTGCATCGAGATGCAGTTTGGCAACGAGCCCTCCGAGACGTAAAAATAGCAGTCCGCTGTTCAAATCTATTTGAGTTGTATATAAAACTAGCCCTGCGTTGGCACTGGGTGCCGACTAGGTTGCATAGGGTATTTCCCCTTAGAAGCGCAGATTGTTGGAGGGGGTGCGGGCAGAGGGGTACCCACCTACATGTGTGGTGGGATTGCCCCAAATTGAGTGCTTTCTGGAACTCTGTCGCGGATTTGCTCCGCCAGCTACAACTGTTACAACAGCTAAGTGGAGATGTTGCGCTCTTTCACCTAGGGCTTCACACACTCCAAAAAACCCCTAGAATCTTATGTATCATCATTTTGCTGGCAGAAAAACTAACCATAGCTAGACAATGGGCTAGGGACCCTCCTTTAACTCTAGCTCTAGTCCTCGAAACACTAGATTACCTGCAGAGGATGGAGGAATACTCCCTGAGAGTGGAGGCGCGATCTGACTTCTACTCCTCAGTTTGGTGCCCATGGGATGAATATCAGAGACCTAACCCGTGACTGAAAGGTATCCACCCCTCACCCACGGCCCCTTTATCTGTTTACTTCCCCACTCCTCTCTATTTCATCTTCCCACACTTACCCCTCCTCCTCCCATACATATATATATATATATATACAATATAACAAAGAAGCACTCACTGAACTGTTCCAACTGTGACAAAAAAATTTTAATTCAAAATCGTGACGTTTCGGGACAGCAACAGTCCCTTCCTCTGACAGATTAACAATGTGAAAATACAGGCCTTAAATAGGCTCCAAATTACCCTCCCCTAGTGATTGACCAATCATGGCCAAAAATACATAACACACCCTTCATAGTGACCAATAATAATCAGTGATAGAAACCTACCAGTATATAGTAAATCAAGTGAATAGAAATAAAACATTTTAAGCATAAAACCCCGTATTGTCAATAGAGAGGTGCAATCTCATTCCAACCTGACATAAACCTCAGCTAAACAATTATGTAAAAATGCAGACAAAACCGTAAAAAAATGAAAAATAAACAATGAAAGTGGGGATCGTGTTTCAACCAATCAACTTCACCCTGGCTCATAGGGATCGTAATTCCACCAATCAGCAGCGTGCTAGCACTCAAGGCTCAATACGTCAGTGTTGTGTGTTCAAACAACGCCCAACTGTCACTAGGGACGCATAACTCCTCAAGGCTAGAATGTTATATTTATAAAACCCAAATGATCACAAGTAAACATTCACCTAGATCACTGCATATGTATGATTTGAATTGCTGATGTTTAATAATAGCCAAAGCTGATCTATACATATATCAGATCAGCTACCCCAAACGATACTAGAGACCGGATAGTCAGTATCACGTAACCACCTAGTCGTACATATGTAATAAAGAATAAATATAAATAAAATAAATGAATGAGCCATGTTTGTGCCGCACTTAATCACTCTGCCACGGCACTCGTCATAAAAGTAAACAAAGTGCCGAGATTTATCCAATCATAGATTGGACCGCCCACCCGTGGGCGTATCAAAACAACGGAGAGTGTAAACAAGTTCTACGTGTCACACTGACACAAGTTATGCTGTATGCGCTCAGCTGGCTCCGTATAATAAAAGAAAAACTGCGTAAGCATAAAGGTGTGTGGCTCCCCTGACAGGCCGGCACTTGATCACATCCTGATACGGTCCCCCTCCAGCCATCAGAAACCAAACAAAGGTGCTTAACCGAATACATAATGCTACATAAACATATGTAGCCTCACCTCTTATTCCCAAATCTCCAAGGCAAAAAAAATATATAATAAAAATATATATAAAAATATATATAAAAAATCAATAATCACAATAAGTGTACTTCCACCTACCCCTATGTGAGTATATAAAATTTTTTTTGTTATAAATGTAATCCATAATAATACTTTGTGTTATTCCCAAAGCTAAATAAATAGAGTCTCCGCTCCTATTATAGATAATAGTTATTTACAAATATCTGAATTCTTTTTATTTAGTTAATATCTATGAACATATTGGATTATATTTGTAGGAACCAGAATATGAGACAATACTATACACCTTATTAACAATAGAAGTTTCACCCAGTTAACACAATGAGACTAAAATATCACAGTGAGACTTAAAATAACAGCTACTAATATTCAGCAATACAATTAACAGTGCTAATAAACAATAGAACAATATATATATATATTCAGCTTTTTAGATGCACTTTAATCTAACACAATTCTAATTTAAAACTAAAAATACATATATTCTTACTGTGAACAATTGCTTTAAATGAATTTCTTAGCATACAAAATATAAACTTTTAACAATACACAGGCTTATGAAATACTAACTTGAAATACAAACTGCTTCTTTAAATCTATTAGTTGTAATTTAACTGTAGTGACTATGCATATAATTTATTTTAAAACATCACATGTAATTTCAATACTTTACCCAAATAAACAAATTGATGTTCAATATTCTTCAACTGGAATGATTTAACCTCAGAATACCAAAATTGGGCATCCAAGAGTTTAGTGAGAGTTAGCCAGCAGCAGCCTTTCAGTAGGTTAGCCTCTCTCTCTCTCTCAAAGCATGGGGTTAAATAATCTGATAGCACCCCGTCCTTTTTTTGTTTAGTAACCATCATTGGTGAAATTGGAAACGCCCAAACAGAAACCTTGTCTCGGATTCGCCCTTTGAAATTGAACATGGATTGGTTCATCTGGGAATTATCTTTTAACAGTCAATCGTCTCCTGGCTGCAATACCTGCATCTGTCCATCTGGGGGCCACATGACACACAAAACAAATACACCTAACCATTTCTAAACATTTGAAAGAGATTATTTCTTTAAACTATGTAATAACTGTCATAATTTCCTTATATTAATAAGTTTACAATATCAATCGCAGATGGGGCAGTATTACATCACCTCTCTGATCATTTTGATATGAAACATCATGCGTCTAACATTATATTATATTAAAATAACTTATCCTGTTAATTATTCTGAAATTAATGGCATTTATATATCTAATATGTTTTCAGAGCTGTGTTTAAACTTTCATAACCATCTAGTATATAATCATATGACATGATTCAGGTATCCCATGCAGGCACTTCATCTGAAAAATAGAAAAATTATGTTACATATAATTAGACCATGGGATTATTGCAGTTTGAATCTATTTTTCATATATCTATTCACTGCAGCAATTATTTATTTAGTATAATACATACCATTTCAACATATATATATATATATATATATATATATATATATATATATATATATATATATATATATATATATATATACATATATGGGCTATTTGAATCATTTCAAACTTATCTGAAACTATTGGCCTCATTCCCTTTGTAAAAAAAATGTATTTATTTTTATTTGTGTCATCCAAGGGCTTCAGATGCTAATTTGTTTGGTTCCTGCACATGGAATTTTTCATAGGAAACAACTTACACAGGGCTGTGAAATGTCTCTGTTTGTCAATTTGTTTTTTTTTGTTTTTTTTATACAGGGAATTGCAAATGCTAATTTGTCTGCTCTCAGTAATTTTAAGTTTACACCATAGCATTTGTCTTTGCTGGCTAAGGTCTTCACTGCCCCACCCCATAGCATGGGGTCAATCCATGAGCTTGTGCTAATTATCAGTCCCTTTTGGAAAATGCTTGCATTTTCAACATCTCTCCAGATGGGTCAGCATCTCCGTTGGAGGAAACCCATATATGGGCATGTATCCTGAGCTAGGCATCAGAATGCTGTCTTTACATAGCAGGAGGTGGGCTTCAAAGGCTATGTTAATTTTTAATTATGATAAACCTGTTTCCACCCACAAAATACAAATGGTTTTAGAGTATAGATAGGGGTTTTTCAATTTACACCTCAGCAAGAAAGTGTTCCTTTTAAGATGATCTCTTCCACAGATAGCCCTGAAAGCAATTTCTTTTGATGACCTGGGAACAAAGGGGTTTTGTTTATACAGCCAAACATTCATCTGGCATAGATGACTGCAATCAAAGTGAATAGGGTTGTTGCAAATAGTCGCATATACAACCAATCATGTGGTTTCACCAACTATATATGAATAATTTCCAGTGCCTCACAAAAATAGTGGATATGTGAAGAATCAGAGATCTCGTATATATATATATGATTTTCATCTATAATACTCATATACCCTGACAATATGAATCTTTTTCTCCACTTGATCATAAACCTTGATATATGTCTCTAATTATAACTGTGGTTTTTGGGATTTTTTACGCTGGCTTTTGGGATTTTTTATGTTGTCTCAATAAAATGTTTATTCTTACCATGTGTATTGAAAATCGGCAAGCCGGAAGTGACGTCATAACTTGTGACGTCACTTCCGGTATCGCTGTCCATTCTGAGTATCACTTTTGGTTTATCCTTAGTAATCAACAATCAATCCGACATAGACAGCAAGTTACCATAGTTACTAGGTTAAAATTTAACAGCTATCTAAGAGATGGGGATCTATCTGAATATACATGAATAAATATGATAAAATTAATACATGTTTCATTTTGTATTGATTTCCATGTAGTTGCCTATTCTTATAGTAACGGACTTATAATAGCAATTAACAGCTAAAAACTTGACTCATATTTAAATATTCCTTTTAATCTATATAGGATGAATGTGCAATTTTACCTCTGAACAATCTATAAAAAATATCTATAAAAAATATATATAATTTTTTTTTGGTACAAACTTTAAACATATACTGTCTTCACTCTAATTTGCTGTTTAATCTAAGTACTTTATAAAATGAGAGAGTATTTAAAAGATTTGCATCTTAAAATGTTATAATATCAAATATTATTTATGCATATTTAACATCGGTTTACATATATTACTAGTCCTCATAGGTAATTCTAAGCAAATCTCAAATTCACTAGGATCTTGGTATATGTGGTACACCTGTCCATACCTAAGGAAGACAATTGCAGTATTTTTTTTATAGAAAGTTTTCTTTAAATGGTGAAATAATGGGAGGGATATCCATAACATTCAAAATTGCATCTACTAAAATATGGCCAAAATAATAAGGTAAATGTTAAAGAGGATATTGGAGTCTATCTTATAAAACCAAGGACACTTGGCTAAAGAGTTAAAATGATGATTAAAAATTGAAATAAAGATTAAAAAAAAGGGTTATATGCTTCCAGAAACATCTGTGGGTTAAAGTACTCATCTTTGTAATCACAAGTATTAGCCTACTCCAGTAGCTAAAATATTTTCACATATATCTTTGGTTATACCATATCTGGTCATAAATCTTTCTATCAATCTTAATATAAGGTCTTAATATAAGGTCTCATATAGGTCTCATGTTGTATGCAAAAACTAAAATGTATACACCTAACTATATGCTAGTATGATCATACATGCAAAGAGTGGAATGTAACATAAAATTAGCACATCATTTAGTTATTTCAGATTTATTAAATGTGATAGGTCTTCCCTATTGTTTAGACCCCTGGGATATAGGCAATCCAGATCAAAGATTTGTTTGGATTTTGCAGTGAGCAATTTCCTTTTGTAGTTTCCTCCTCTCCAATTGGATGTTACTAATTGGATACCTATATAGCTAAAGTCGTTTTGCTTTCCCTGATGATGGTTTATAAAGTGTCTATATAGTGGTGTTTCTATACTCTTGTGTTTGATCTGCAGTAGGTGCTCTCTGATCCTATCTTTCAAGGGCCTGGAGGTCTGTCCTACATATTGTAGGCCACAGCTGCACTGTATTAGATATATTACCCCTTTGCTGCTACATCTTATCAGATCTTTGATTTCGTACTTAACTTTTGAGCTATGTGAGATGAAGTTCTGTGTTTTTCTACCTCTCTCACATGCCTTACAATTCGGGCATGGAAAAAAACCTCTGATGTTTCTACCATATACATCTTTGACCTGGATTTACTAGTCCTAGGTATACTGGGGGACAGTATGTTCTTTAAATTGTCCGCTTTTCTGTATATTAATTTTGGTCTTAATGATAATTTTTCTCCTATGATGTCATCATATTTTAAAAGTTGCCAATGCTTCTGGATGATATTTTCTATAATATGTCTATTCTACTATATTCTCTAATGAATGGGACAGTGAGTGTGTCCTCGCCAGAGTTGTCAATATTGCTTTTGGTTTTATATTTCAAAAGATCTTTCCGATCTCTATATCGGACTTCCTCTACATTTCTATCAAGGCTGTTCTCTTCATAGCCCCTCTCCAAAAACTTTTTTTTTAGAATTGTGCCTGCTCCTCCCATTTATTGGGATTTGAGCAATTTTTCTTCAATCGTAGAAGTTGCCCCTTGGGTATATTTGACTTCCAGTTTCTGTGGTGGCAACTTTCTTGATGAATATAATTACTACAATCTACTTCCTTAAAGAAAGTAGATGTCTCCAATTGCCCATTTTTTACTTCAATTTTAAGATCTAAAAAGATGATTTATTTAGTGCTAACCTCATAGGTGAATCTTAAGTTTTGTGTATTGTTATTCATAACCTATATAGTATGTTCCAAATCCTCTAAAGGGCCTTTCCATATTATACAAGAGTATAGAAACACCACTATATAGACACTACGATTACGAATATAGGTATCCAATTAGTAACATCCAATTGGAGAGGAGGAAACTACGAAAGGAAATTACTCACTGCAGAATCCAAATGGATCTTTGATCTGGATTGCCTATATCCCAGGGGTCTAAACAACAGGCAAGACCTATCACATTTAATAAATCGGAAATAACTAAATGATGTGCTAATCTTATGTTACATTCCACTGTTTGCATGTATGATCATACTAGCATATAGTTAGGTCTATACATTTTAGTTTTTGCATACAACATGAGACCTATATGAGACCTTATATTAAGACCTTATATTAAGATTGATAGTTAGAAAGATTTATGACCAGATATCGTATAACCAAAGATATATGTGAAAATATTTTAGCTACTGGAGTAGGCTAATACTAGTGATTACAAAGATGAGTACTTTAACCCACAGATGTTTCTGGAAGCATATACCCCTTTTTTTTTCAATCTTTATTTCAATTTTTAATCATCACTTTAACTCTTTAGCCAAGTGTCCTTGGATTTTTATAGATATTTTTATAGATATATTTTATAGATTGTTCAGAGGTAAAATTTGCATATTCATCCTATATAGATTAAAAGGAATATTTAAATATGAGTCAAGTTTTTAGCTGTTAATTGCTATTATAAGTCAGTTACTATAAAAATAGGCAACTACATGGAAATCAATACAAAATGAAACACGTATTAATTTTATCATATTTATTCATGTATATTCAGATAAACCCCATCTCTTAGATAACTGTTAAATTTTAACCTAGTAACTATGGTAACTTGCTGTCTATGTCGGATTGATTGTTGATTACTAAGGATAAACGGAAAGTGATACTCAGAATGGACGGCGATACCGGAAGTGACGTCACAAGTTATGACGTCACTTCCGGCTTGCCGATTTTGAATACACATAGTAATAATAAACATTTTATTGAGACAACATAAAAAATCCCAAAAGCAAGCATAAAAAATCCCTAAAACCACAGTTATAATTAGAGACATATATAAAGGTTTATGATCAAGTGGAGAAAAAGATTCATATGAATATTAGTGACAAAACGGGAAGTAAAAACAAGGAAAGTATCACAATAACACATGACATTTTTTGGCGCCAAAGCAATGGCGACAATGATTGGATGTATATAACTATAATAGAAGCTACTATAATACACCATTTATAGTCTTGAAAAAGGCCCACATTAAGGGCCGAAACGCGTTGACATACATGGTAAGCTTCATTTTGCACTAGTATTGCACTATGTTATATTTGTTTTTCTATAGGTTTAAAATTTGAAGAAATTGAAGGGATAAACCTTGGAAACACAGGATCATCTCATCAGCATTTTCTATAAACTTTTATTTAGGGAATACAACTAAGAAGGAATTATTTTCACAAAGCCCATAACTAGAGCATATTTAATCATTTGGGAACAAAAACTTTACACACATATATATTTTTGCATTTTTCTCACATTTAGTTTTTTTCACAGGAATTTTTAACGAATATTTTTTCAACTGTTTTTTGATTGTTTTCATATATACATATATATAGTTTTGAATGCCTTTTCATAACTATTTTAATTTTTATTTTTCTTCACATATCCACTATTTTTGTGAGGCACTCACTATTTTTAAGGAATCAGTTTTTTTTTTATCATTTTTCATCATTGGACTAGGAATACTTATCAGGATTGGACTATACATTAACTTTTAATTATTTATATTCACTGTTTTAAGTAGGTTATAACCTATGCATATAACTCTGAAGTAGGTCAATTACGTTTTATACTATTAAATAAGTTTATTATTCATTTTGGATCCACAACATTTTTTATGCATATGTTTTATTAAACACATATATTTGATAACACCATTTGTTAACACAATTTGTCTTTGCCTTATATTATAGGCGCTCCTTGTATCCTAAATACATTGCTATATTTTTTAGGGGTTGCTAGGGACCCTTTTCTCAAGGAGCTATAAGACATTAGTTTAGGTAAGCGCTGTAAGATAAACTTAATTAAATATGTATTTATGTGTTAATATGTGTATGTGTGTCTGTAAATACATACATACACATATAGATTCATAAATACATATGTACACACACAGCCCTTATAAATTTTGTGTGCAATATTTTTTTAAATAATTTTAATTAGATAGTGTTATTATGAGTGTAACTTTACCTTGTAAAGTATTTTTGTTGTATTTATAACACTTTTCGATTAGCGAAACAGTTAACCAGAGTTCTGAGGAAATCCTTCTAGCATAAATTGCAGTTGCACTCAAGCGATCACGTTTACTCTCGACTTGTAATATGAGCAGATAACCTGACAACTGCAAACACCCGTGATATACCTTTAATTGCTTGTGCGTAACTGTTAGCGCTCCACTCGTAATCTGGCCCCTTATGTATCAGATTCATGGAAGAGTCACTTTTATTTTCATGTCCCTCAAGTGACATTTAAAAAAGAATGAATAAGACACATACGCCTAGATTGCGAGTTCTGCGTTAGCCTTAAAAGCAGCGTTAAGGGGTCCTAACGCTGTTTTTTAACACCCGCTGGTATTATGAGTCTGGCAGGTACAGGTGTACCGCTCACTTTTCGTCCGCAACTTTTGGTCACCGCAAATCCCCTTACGTCAATTGCGTATCCTATCTTTTTAATGGGATTTCCCTAACGCTGGTATTACGAGTCTTGGAAGAAGTGAGCGGTACAGACTCTACCTCCAAGACTCCTATCGCATTAAAAAGGCAGTAGTTAAGAGTTTTATGGGCTAACGTCGGGAACATAAAGCTCTTAACTACAGTGCTAAAAAGTACACTAACACCCATAAACTACCTATGAACCCCTAAACCGAGGCCCCCCCACATCGCAAACACTATAATAAAATTATTTAACCCCTAATCTGCCGACTGGACAACGCCGCCACCTACATTATCCCTATGAACCCCTAATCTGCTGTCCCTAAACATCGCCGACACCTATATTATATTTATTAACCCCTAATCTGCCCTCCCAACGTCACGGCAACCTAACTAAAATGATTAACCCCTAATCTGCCGACTGGACATCGCCACCTCTGTAATAAATGTATTAACCCCTAAACCGCTGCGCTCCCGCCTCACAAACACTATAATAAATTTTATTAACCCCTAATCTGCCCCCCCCAACGTCGCCGCCACCTACCTACAATTATTAACCCCTAATCTCCCGCCCCCAACATCGCCGCTACTATAATAAAGTTATTAATCCCTAAACCTAAGTCTAACACTAACCCTAACACCCCCCTAAGTTAAATCTATTTTAATAAATCTAAATAAATTTACTATAATTAAATAAATTATTCCTATTTAAAAATAAATACTTTACTTACCTATAAAATAAACCATAAGATAGCTACAATATAACTAGTTATTACAATGTAGCTATTTTAGGATTTATATTTGTTTTAAAGGCAACTTTGTATTTATTTTAACAAGGTACAATAGCTATTAAATAGTTAATAACTATTTAATAGCTACTTAGTTAGAATAATTACACAATTACCTGTAAAATAAATCCTAACCTATAATACAAATACACCTGACACTACACTATCAATAAATTAATTAAATAAATTAACTACAATTATCTAAACTAAAATACAATTAAATAAACTAAACTATATTCCAAAAAAACAAACACTAAATTACAAAAAATAAAAAAAATTACAAGAATTTTAATCTAATTACACATAATCTAAGCCCCCTAATAAAATAAAAAAGCCCCCCAAAATAATAAAATTCCCTACCCTATACTAAATTACAAAAGTAATCAGCTCTTTTACCAGCCCTTAAAAGGGCTTTTTGCGGGGCATTGCCCCAAAGTAATCAACTCTTTTAACTGTAAAAGAAAATACAAGACCCCCCACAACATTACAACCCACCACCCACACACCCCTACTCTAAAACCCACCCGATCCCCCCTTCAAAAAAAACTAACACTACCCCATCGAAGATCACCCTACCTTGAGCCGTGTTCACCCAGCCGGGCACCGATGGGCCAGAAGAGGACATCCGGACCGGCAGAAGTCTTCATCCGATCGGGGCAGAAGAGGTCCTCCATCCAGCAGACGTCTTCATCCAAGCGGCATCTTCTATCTTCATCCATCCAGCGTGAAGCAGGTCCATCTTCAAGACATCCGACGCGGAGCATCCTCTTCTTCCCGACGACTAACGATGAATGAAGGTTCCTTTAAATGATGTCATCCAAGATGGTGTCCCTCGAATTCTGATTGGCTGATAGGATTCTATCAGCCAATCGGAATTAAGGTAGGAAAAATCCGATTGGTTGATTTAATCAGCCAATCGGATTGAAGTTCAATCAGATTGACTGATTGGATGAGCCAATAGAATTGACCTCGTATTTTTTCTACCTTAATTCCGATTGGCTGACAGAATCCTATGAGCCAATCGGAATTTGAGGGACGCCATCTTGGATGATGTCATTTAAAGGAACCTTCATTCATCGTTAGTCATCGGGAAGAAGAGGATGCTCCCCGTTGGATGTCTTGAAGATGGACCCGCTCCCCGCCGGATGGATGAAGATAGAAGATGCTGCTTGGATGAAGACTTCTGCTGGATGGAGGACCTCTTCTGCCCCGATCGGATGAAGACTTCTGCCGGTCCGGATGTCCTCCTCTGGCTCATCAGTGCCCGGCTGGGTGAACACGGCTCAAGGTAGGGTGATCTTCAATGGGGTAGTGTTAGTTTTTTTATGGGGGGATCGGGTGGGTTTTAGAGTAGGGGTGTGTCGGTGGTGGGTTGTAATGTTGGGGGTCTTGTATTTTCTTTTACAGGTAAAAGAGCTGATTACTTTGGGGCTATTCCCCGCAAAAAGCCATTTTAAGGGCTGGTAAAAGAGCTGATCACTTTTGTAATTTAGTATAGGGTAGGGAATTTTACTATTTTGGGGGCTTTTTTATTTTATTATGGGGCTTAGATTAGGTGCAATTAGATTAAAATTCTTGTAATATTTTTTTAATTTTTGTAATTTAGTGGGGTTTTTTGTAATATAGTTTAGGTTATTTAATTGTATTTTAGTTTAGATAATTGTAGGTAATTTATTTAATTAATTTATTGATAGTGTAGTGTTAGGTGTATTTGTAACTTAGGTTAGGATTTATTTTACAGGTAATTTTGTAATTATTCTAACTAGGTAGCTATTAAATAGTTATTAACTATTTAATACCTATTGTACCTAGTTAAAATAAATACAAAGTTGCCTGTAAAATAAATATAGATCCTAAAATAGCAACAATGTAATTATAAATGTATTTATAACTCTTATGGTTTATTATGGTTTATTTTATAGGTAAGTATTTATTTTTAAATAGGAATAATTTATTTAATTATAGTAAATTTATTTAGATTTCTTTAAATTATATTTAACTTAGGGGGTGTTAGGGTTAGGGTTAGACTTAGGTTTAGGAGTTAATAAATTTATTATAGTAGCGGCGACGTTGGGGGCGGGAGATTAGGGAATAATAATTGTAGGTAGGTGGCGGCGATGTCCAGTAGGCAGATTAGGGGTTAATAAGTGTAGGTAGGTTGCGGCGACGTTGGGGGGGGGCAGATTAGGGGTTAATAAATATAATATAGGTGTCAGCGATGTTGGGGGCAGCAGATTAGGGGTTCATAGGGATAATTTAGGTGGCGACGGTTTCCGTAGCGGCAGATTAGGGGTTAATAATATAATGTAGGTGTTAGCGATAGCGGGGGCGGTAGATTAGGGGTTAATAAGTCTAAGGTTAGGGGTGTTTAGACTCGGGGTTCATGTTAGGGTGTTAGGTGTAGACTTAGAAAGTGTTTCCCCATGGGAAACAATGGGGCTGCGTTAGGAGCTGAACGCTGCTTTTTTGCAGGTGTTAGGTTTTTTTTCAGCCAGCTCAGCCCCATTGTATCATATGGGGAAATCGTGCACGAGCACGTTTTTCCAGCTTACCGCTACCGTAAGCAACGCTGGTATCGAGGTTAGAAGTGGAGCTAAATTTTGCTCAACGCTCACTTTTCTGAAGCTAATGCAGACATTCAGAAAACTCGTAATACCAGCGTTGGCTTAAGGGAGTGCTGGAAAAAAAAGGAGCGTTAGCTCCGCAAGTTTTTACCGACAAAACTCGTAATCTAGGCGATAGTAATATTAGAGGTCCCTTAGTTTACTTCTCTCTGATCAGACTTCATGAAATTTCAACAAAATTAATTTAGCACATTTTTGTCCTTTTAGTTCATAAAATTATCTTTTTACTTTTGTCTGTTCTTTATGCCCATATAATTCTTTCATCTTTTCCAGGAAGAATGATCAAATCCGCCCCATATAACACAGAAATACCAACCGAACCGCAACTGTGTGATAATAAATGTATTTTTAAGCTTCTATTTCATTTATACATAAATCAGAATGTTCTAGTAAATACTCCCCAAGAAGATGACATCATCAGCAAATCTCTACCGCAGACATACCAGCATGCCAACCTCCTAATTTAGAGATCTTTATTAATTTTAGGTGGTCCATAATCTTTTTTTTTTTTTTATCTCCAGTTATTTAAAAAAATATAATATGATGTACGTCAGGTCTTTGATTTAATACTATTTTTTATGCGTAATTCTCCAAATTTCACATAAATTGTCCACTGAAGTCCCATGGATACATAGCTAATTCATGGAAATTCCATTAAGTACCTTCCATTGATTTTCCATATATTGTATCAGTTTTCAAGCTCAACCATCCAAAAATCTGCAAGATATTATTTCTGAGTTGGGAGGGTACAGAGCAGTATCATCGTACATCAGATTCTTTCTGCATATTGAGTTCTGAAATACACACGCCAGAGTTTTCCATGCAGCGTCTGAACATTTGATTTTCCTGCAAATCTGTGTTAAATATATCTGTGGAGACCTTCAACATTGTACATATGACCAGCCCCATAGAAAAGCGTATGGTTTATCAAAACAAAAGTCTTATCTTCATGTATCAGGGAAATTTAGAAACATAGAAATTGACTGCAGATGTACTTACTCAAAAGAATATCTATGTAATTGCTCTCCAGCAGCTTTTAAGGAACTTGAAAAACACTTTAATTGAGGTGAAGATCAGCTAGAGTGTGACGTCAGAAAAAAATAATAATAATTCTACATTCTATTGTATCTTTCTGTCGGCATCTCTATCATCTATCTATCTATTTATCTATCTATCTATCTATCATCTATCTATCTATATCTATCTATCTATCATCTATCTATCATCTATCTTTCTTTCTTTCTTTATTTATCTATCTATCATCTATCTATCTATTTATTTATCTATCATCTATCTATCTATCTATCTATCATCAATCTATCTATCTATCTATCTATCTATCTATCTATCTATCTATCTATCTATCTATCTATCTATCTATCTATCTATCTATCTATCTATCTATCTATCCATCTATCTATCTATCCATCTATCTATCCATCTATCTATCTATCCATCTATCTATCTATCCATCTATCTATTTATCTATCATCTATCTATCTATTTATCTATCTATCTTTCTATCCATCTATCTATCGTCTATCTATCTATCTATCTATCTATCTATCTATCTATCTATCTATGTATCTTGATGTCTGCAACATGCTAATCAATTATATTTTATATATAAATAAGCATAAGCAGCCATTAAGTCTTTCTTTCAATGCCAATGGGCCATTAATTTTCAAAATGATGATCAAAAAGCGTATGCAACAAGCAACACCCCTGCTGAATATGTTCATGAAATTCATTTTATTTTGCTTGTGACATTTTTTATTTGCCCCTAAATATAGGCATCAAATTAGTCATTTAAACACAAAAATTCTACTTAGGTAGAGAGAGACAAATAGTAAGACAATAATATTGCTAATGAAAAGTCAGACAGGCAGTCAGAAGCATAGATAGATTATAGATAGATAGATAGATAGATAGATAGATAGATAGATAGAAAAACAGAGAGATAGACATTAATTATATAGATAGATAGATAGATAGATAGATAGATAGATAGATAGATAGATAAAGACAGACAGGAAGACAGACGGATAGACAGAGAGAGAGACAGATAGACAGACAGATAGATAGAAATATATAGATTAGATAGATAGATAGATAGATAGATAGATAGATAGATAGATAGACAGACAGACATAAATAGAGACAGATAGACAGGCAGATGATACATAGATAGATAGATAGATAAAGAGACAGACAGACCAATAGACAGACAGAGCTAGGTAGAGAGACAGACAGATCGATAGATAGATAGATAGATAGATAGATAGATAGATAGATAGATAGATAGATAGATAGATAGATAGACAGAAAGACAGAGAGATATATAGATGATAGATAGATGATAGATAGACGATAGATAGAAAGGTAGATAGAAAGATAGATAGATAAATAGATAGATAGAAATATATAGATTAGATAGATAGATAGACAGACAGACATAAATATAGACAGATAGACAGGCAGATGATAGATAGATAGATAGATAGATAGATAGATAGATAGATAGATAAAGAGACAGACAGACCAATAGACAGACAGAGCTAGGTAGAGAGACAGATAGATAGATAGATAGATAGATAGATAGATAGATAGATAGATAGATAGATAGATAGAGAGAGAGAGAGAGAGAGAGAGAGAGAGAGATAGATAGATAGATAGATAGATAGATAGATGATAGATAGATAGATAGATAGATAGATAGATAGATAGATAGATAGATAGATAGATAGATAGATAGATGATAGATAGATGATAGATAGATGATAGATAGAAAGATAGATAGAAAGATAGATAGAAAGATAGATAGATAAATAGATAGATGACAATAATACTTCTCCTAATAGATTGCACTGTAAATCTCTGAGTGGATGTATTTGGAATGGAATGAAAGATGATATATATTAATGTAAGCAATAATATTTTACATTGTTTAATGAGAAAGCTGGCTCTTTATGCCACTACAAAAAAACAAGTCCTAGTCAGGAAGGATTCTTAATCTTTATTTGTGGATACAGAGTAATGCAAAATGATTACACTGTTCAGTGTGCAAGGTAAAGTTCAGCCTATTCCATAATCAGACTCTAGCTCAGGCCAACTACAAAGCATGTGAACATTTCTCTTTGAAGTTGATCATCAATAAGAACCAAGATGATTGAAATAAATCTTCTGTTTGTTAGTCACCTCAAGCATTTGGTATGCTTAGCACTCCTTGTTTCTTTGTTGTGTTGGACTGTATAGCTTGTTGGCGATTTGCAACCAGCTGCTTCCAAAATTGCTCTTATTTCCCACCCAAAATCTTGGGAATCCTGCATGTACAATGGAGAACACATGTAAGAGCTGGCTGTGAGCAACAGTCAATTATCAGACTTAAGGACAAAACTATTTTGACTGGGGTGTTAGAATGTTACCTTGTGTCTGCAGACAGTTCAGAACCTGAAGGTTTCATGTTAGCAGCCTAAGCCAATAATGGGAATCTCAGGGTATTAGCTGGAAATGTTAACAAAAATCCAAAGGTCCCAAATGTCTAATTAAACATATTTTTCATGTAATTTTTCCTGTTTAAAGATTAAACACATTTATTAATTATTATTAAAAAAAGAGAAATTAAAATCAACATTTTGTCCACACATGAAGGGCTAGATTCTAAGTAGAGCGCAAACAATAGCGCAGCGTGTGTTATATTATGTAGTACAAGTAAATGCTTAAAAATTTTAACCAAAGCATCTTAATGTTGCTAAAAGATTTTTAGCGCACCATATATATTACACTCGAAAGACATTAGGTAAATGATTATAGCTTGCTAGTTTGCATAACAAAACACAAGAAAGACCTATGGAAATTAAGGATTTAATTTATATTTAGGCTTAAATGCTAAATCACTTAAAGGGATTCTAAACCAAATTTTTTTCATAAAGGGACACTGAACCCAAATTTTTTTTCTTTCGTGATTCAGATAGAGCATGCAATTTTAAGCAACTTTCTAATTTACTCATATTATCATTTTTTCTTCATTCTCTTGCTATCTTTATTTGAAAAATAAGGCCCATTTTAGGTTTAGCACCCTGGATAGTGCTTGCTTATTGGTGGCTACATTTAGCCACCAATAAGCAAGCGTAACCCAGGTTCTGAACCAAAATGAGCCGGCTCCAAAGCTTTACAGTCCTGCATTGTAAATAAAGATATCAAGAAAAGAATAATAATAATAAAAAAATACAATAGAAGTAAATTAGAAAGTTGCTTAAAATTGCATGCTCTATCTGAATCATTAAAGAAAAAATTGGGTTTAGTATCCCTTTAAAATTGATGCAGCATAACTGTAAAAGCTGACATGAATAAATCACCTGAACATATCTATGTAAAAAGGTAAGATATTTTACTTAGAAATGTCTTCAGCTTACCAGAGTAAGTGCTCTGTTAAAAGTTATACTTCTGCTGCTGCAACCTGCAATCAGGAGAAAAAAAACAACACAATAGCCAATCAGCATAAGCAGTGCTGAGGTCATTCTTTGCTTTCATCTCATGAGAGTTCACTGAAATCTTGTGTGATTTCATAGTAAACTTACTTAAACTTAATAGACAAATAACATGACTCTGTCTGCACATACCAGATGCACACTTCCTTGCAAGTCCTGGGACTAGCATCCTGTTTGGCTGCTTAAAGTCTCTTTACAGTGGGGTGTAAATACTTTTTTTACATAGAGATGTTCAGGTGACATTTTCTAGTGAGCTTTTTACAACTATGCTGCATCACTTTCAAGTGCTTCACCATTTAATGATGGAATACTTGAGCTGCTAGCAGGGGTTGTCAATCAGCACGATTGTATGAGATTCTCAGAGCAGATGGACCAGTTAAGGAGCAGCGGTCTTAAGACCGCTGAGTCATAACTGCTGTTTCTGGTGAACCTGAAGGCTCGTGCAGAAACAGGGGCATCAGGGGCCATTCGGCCCTTGATAAATCGGCCCCATTATTGTGATGACAAACAGATTCTGTAATTGAGATCAGGAATTTTATGAACCACAACTGCAGAAGGAGTATATGATATAATATTAGTACACAAATGTATCATGAGTCTAGAAGCTACTGTCCCTATAAATGTATGAATCTTATAATTTTATAGCTGGTTGCACTTAAATCCAAAGGCATCATCATTTCAGTGGATTAAATGTGAAAAAGCACAAAGGTATTTCATTAAACTAGCACCTTAGTATATGGCTTAGAGTTTGTCCCCATTTATATACAGATGGACATGGAACAGAGAGTGCCTTTTAAATAGGGAAATAACAACCACATATACATTAATGTATTAGAGACATATTAGATACAATGGTGCAGAGTAGGTATGTGAGAGATATTTATTACTTTCTATAGGTCTTGGTTAAACGTAAGTAATTAACTTAGCAGCCCGTTTGGCAGTAGAGCAGCTTGGCAAGAGCAGGGAGAAGTCAGCAGGTGAACGGAGCTCCGTGGAGAGTGAGAGCGTGTGAAGTCACAGAATTCCAATGTCAGTCAGCTGTAGCAGAAGCAGGAAGCTCTGTGATCAGTAGAAGGAGCCTGCAGTCACTGGAATGTGCAGGTTAGGAAGGAGCCATTCCAGTAATGAAGCTAGAGAAACAACAGGTCTCAACAGTAGTTAGGTTTCCTAAGGAGGGAGCAATATAGCCAAGCTTGAAGAATATCAAGCAGGGAATAACAGGTGACCCAAATACTTATAGGGAGGTTAGGATATAAATCCCTCCTCTTTTTAAAAGAACATATACACGGTATGACAGAACACCCCTCCCCCCAAGGAGCAGCTCTGCTGATCAAGGATGGGGTCTATCAGGATTCCTCTGATGGAACAAAAAGACCAATCTCGAAGCGGAGAGGTTAGAGGAAGGTTAGAGGAAGGTTCCCAAGACTCATCATCATGGCCATAACCCTTCCAATGGACCAGATATTGTAACTGCCCAGATCTCATTCTAGAGTCCAGTATAGAATGCATCTCATAATCCACGTTAGGAGTGGATTGGACAGTAGGAGGTGGTGGTAGGCTATGCAAGTCATGGACAGACCTATAGGGTTTGACAAGGGAGATATGGAAGGTTGGATGCATCCTGCAGGAACCAGGAAGTTGTAAGGTAACTGCATTAGGATTAGGAACAGCAACGATGGAGAAAGGTCCCACAAAGAGACTAGACAATTTTCGACTAGGGGTGTTAAGTTTCAGTTTTCTAGTAGACAACCAAGCCAATTCTCCTATTTGGTAAGATGGAGCAGCCCTTCTGTTTTTATCATAGTAGTACTTCTGAGACTTCTTAGCTTGAGTAAGAGTTTTATGTATGAGAGTGAAATTTTCCGAAATATTATTTATCAAATCAGTGACAGATGGGCATGTAGTGTCACAATGCGGCAAGAAATGGAACGTTGGGTGGAACCCATAGTTAGCATGGAAAGGGTTAGTTTTGATTGATGAGTGGAAATAATTATTGAAATCAAATTCTGCGTAAAGGAGTAAGGAAGACCAAGTATTTTGTTGAGAGGTGCTGTAGCAACGTAAATATTGCTCAAGCCACTGATTAGTTTTCTCGATCTGGCCATTAGATTGGGGGTGATATGATGAACTTAAGTGTTCAGTGATATTTAATGATTTACAGCGGTGTTTCCAAAATCTGGATGTAAACTGGGATCCCCTATCCGAGGTAATACTGGAGGGTAATCTGTGTAGTTAAAATACACGTGAAATCATCAATTCAGCAGTTTGTAACGCAGTCGAGAGTTTGTGATAAGGGATAAAATGGGCCATTTTTGAAAAGAGATTGACAACAAACACAATCGTATTATGATTTGAAGACTTTGGAAGATCTATCCAAAGTAAATCTATTGCAATATCAGACCATGGTTTGACTGGTACAGGTAACGAAAGTAGTAAGCTGTAGGAATGTTTCCTATCCCTTTTGAAGATGAAACAGATCTTACAGGACAAAATATGATCTGTGACATCTGCAGAAAGTTTTGACCACCAAAAAGATTGTTTAATCAGATTTAGGGTTTTAAGTATGCCAGGATGACCAGCGATGGGAGATTCATGAACCTTGTGTAAAACGTTCTCTCTGAGGTCAGGAGGTATGTATAACTTATTTTTGTAGTAATATAGGCCATCACTCTGCAACCTAAATTTGGATTTTTTCATGGAATGGTCAGAGAGTTGATGTATTTTCACCATATTGCTAATATCAAGTGGAATGGTCAGAGAGTTGATGCGTTTTCACCATATTGGTAATTATCAATCCTATCATTTTACTTATGGGTATCACTGTGTTTTGATCTGGAAGGTTGATGGGCTTATGACAGATTCTTGATAATGCATGAACCTTGCCGTTCTTATTCGCAGGTCTGTAGGTAATTAATAAATTAAAATGAGAGAAATACAGATTCCAGCATACCATTCTAGCTGAGAGTGTACGGGTTGTCTTGAGATATTGGAGGTTTCTATGATCTGTGTAGATAGTAATAGGCAAGGTGGTTCCTTCAAGAAGGTGACGCCAGTGTTCCAATGATGATTTAATGGCTAAGAGTTCCTTTTCACCTACCACATAATTTATTTCTGATGTTTCATTACTCTAGAATAAAAAGCGATAGGGTCTTGAAGGCTTTTCCTTTTGAGAGAGTATAGAACCAATAGCAAAATCCAAGGCGTCAACTTCTAACACATATTGTAAGAGAGGGTTAGGAAGCTGTAAAATAGGAGCTGAAGTGAATCTATCATTCAAAAGGTTAAATACCTGTTCAGTGTGTGGAGTCCACTTAAAGGTGCAGTTAGATGTTGGTAAGGGGTTTTGTTAAGGCTGCAAAGTTTTTAACTTCCTATAAAAGTTTGAGAAGCCCATAAACCTTTGTACATCTTTTTATTTTTTGTAGTTGGCCAGTTTACAATATCTTGAAACTTTTCTGTTTGCATGTTAACTCCATGTGGCATAATTTGGTAACATAGGAATGTAATACTTTGCAAATTAAAAAAACATTTTTCAGGTTTAGCAAAAAGGTGATGTGATTGTAATCTAGAAAGATCAGATCTAACGTGTATAATGTAATCTGACAAGGTTTTGGAATATACAAGAATGTCATCAAGGTAAATTACTAAATGAGTATCCAACATGTCCTTGAAAATATAATTTATCAGATTTTGAAATGTAGCGGGGGCATTACAAAGCCCGAATGGCATCACTGTTTATTCAAATAAACCATAATGGGTAGGAAATGCTGTGAGCCATTCATCCCTAGATCTTATCCTAATCAAATTGTAGGCGCCACATAAATCAAGTTTAGTATAAAAATTAGCCCCTTGTAGTCTTTCAAATAGTTCAGGTATCAGGAGAAGTGGATACCTATTTTTGACAGTTCTTTGGTTCAGTTGCCTATAGTAAACTATGGGTCTTAAGGAGTTGTCTTTGTTTCTAACAAAAAAAATGCCTGCACCAGCAGGTGAGGTAGATAGTCTTATGAAACCTTTTTTTCGTTTTTCGTCCAAATAAGATTTAAGGTGTTCTACCTCTGGTTGGGATAATGGGAAGATGTGTTCACAAGGTATATCTGAACCTGGAATAAGTTATATGGGATAATTATATTTACGATGATGTGGTAATGTTTCAGCTTCTTTTTTGTCAAATATATATTTAAAGTCAAGATATTCTGGGGGTATGTGGAATTCCGGTGTACATATAATAGGTAAGAGGGGGAAGCATTCTGAGGTCATATGTATTTTAGAATCTACCCAATTGATTGTGGGGTTATGTAATCTGAGCCACTTTAAGCCTAAAACTCCACAAAATTAACATCTATATAGTTTCCTGAAGCTCCAGAGTCTACAATTGCTTCATTGTTGACTCACAGAGTATCCCACTGTAATAATATATAGAAAGAACAGTAAGTAGTGTTACAGGGTTGCACAGTTAAGCAGTCATGAATTAAATGTTGCTTACCCTTCTTTTGTTTTGCGAGAGAGGGACAATCCTTTACAATGTGGTCATCAGAGGCACAATACATGCAAAGGTTATTGAGGTGCCTTCTTAACTTTTCTTGTGAGTTGAGCGGACCACGGATAACTCCTATCTCCTTAGCTTCCTCAGGTGGTTTAATAGAAGAAGAAGCAGAAGCGTGTATAGGTGGTTGCCTTACGCAAGAGTCATAACTGGTTTTCTCCTGCTCCTTTCCCTTAATCAATGGTCTAACGTAATACATTGAGCAAAAAGAGCATCTAGTGTATAAGTCAGTTCTAGCCAATTCATCTTTGAGAACATCAGACAGGTCTAACCTAAATTGGTTCCTGAGTGAAAGTTCATTCCAAAAGCTATCTGTAGTCCATTTTTTAAAATCAGTGATATAGTCCTCTACATGCATTTTATTCTGCTTCGAGGATCTCATGGCATTCTCTGCTATGATCTGTTTATGAGGATCTTCATATAACTGAGACATGGCAGCAAAAAAGAAATCTAATGAATTCAATATTTCATCATTGGTGTCAAAATAGGTATTGCCCCACATGGGAGGTTTACCTCTATGGTATGATATGACGGTAAGAGCCTTGGAACGCTCAATTGGGTATGTTTTGGTTTTTAAAGCAAATAGAAGGAGACATGCCTTTTAAACTTCCCGTAGAGGGATCTCTCTACTGAAAATTTGTCTGGGGGGCTTACTTGGGGTTCATGGCTAATGTCAGGTGGATGCAACTTAGGTTCTTTTGTGTTTTTTATATAAGATCTGACGTTGAGATTTTCTTGTTGCAATTCCTTAAGGCCTTGTGTGAGGAGATCCACTCTTGTAAATGAGTTACAATCTCTGCTGGTCCATAGTGTATTTTTTTTTAGGGCTTGATATTCTGTGATGACAAACAGATTCTGTAACTGAGATCAAGAATTTTATGAACCACAACTGCAGAAGGAGTGTATGATATAATATTAGTACACAAATGTATCATGTGTCTAGAAACTACTGTCCCTTTAAATGTATGAATCTGGTAATTTTGTAGCTAATTGCACTTAAATCCAAAGGCAACATCATGTCAGTGGATAAAATGTGAAAAGGCACAAAGATATTTCATTAAACCAGCACCTTAGTATACGGCTTAGAGTTTGTCCCTATTTATATACAGCTGGATATGGAACGGAGAGTGCCATTTAAATAGGGAAATAACAACCGCATATACATTAATGTATTAGAGACATATTAGCTACAATGGTTTAGAGTAGGTATGTGAGAGATATACCTTCTATAGGTCTTGGATAAGCGTAGGTAATTATCTTAGCAGCCCGTTTGGCAGTAGAGCAGCTTGGCAAGAGCAGGGAGAGGTCAGCAGCTGAACGGAGCTCCGTGGAGAATGAGAGTGAGAGCACATGACGTCACAGAGTTCCGATGTCAGTCAGCTGTTTGTAGCAGAAGCAGGAAGTTCTGTGATCAGTAGAAGGAGCCTGTGGTCCCTGGAATGTGCAGGAGTTAGGAAGGAGCCATTCCGGTAACAAAGCTTGAGAAATAGCAGGTCTCAACAGAAGTTAGGTTTCCTAAGGAGGAAGCAATATATCCAAGAAAGAAGAATATCAAGCAGGGAATAACAGGTGACCCGAATACTTATAGAGAAGTTAGGATATAAATCCCTCCTCTTCTTAAAAGAACATGTACACAGTATGTATGACAATTACCTTTTTTACAATTTATAACACTTATGTACAGTATATTTGAGCACACTGCTCTTTGGGATCTCCACAAATATATATATTTGTAATTCATTTTTCATTCACAATCTGCTTTTTTATATATTAGCATATATTCCATTCGATATTGGTTTTATATATATCTATCGTGACAGGGTCAGAGATCATTATTATGTTAGCAGGAGAATGGAGCTATCTGTTTATCCAGAATGAAAAGAATTAAATTTTAGGTGCTCTCAGCTGGTGCAATTAGCTAGCTAGCAAAAGGCTGCTCTGAGAGCAAAGCTCTCTCTCTCTCTCTTCCTCCTGTGATGAGGAAATCACCTGACAGAGACTGCCTGTAAGCACAGAGACAAAGAAGGAGACAAAGTAGGTACTTTAAAACTAGTGTTTTTCTATAAAGCAGTTTTTTACTAGGGACAGTTTAAATGCCCCAGTAATATAGTTAGGAATCATTTAAAGTTTAGTTAGCTTTTTGAGTTGGGAGCAGGTGTTTGTTTTGTGAAACCTGCAGTGAAACAGATAAATAGTTTGTTTCTGAATCAAATGAACTGTTCCTTCTTGCTAAAGCCAAAAGCTTGGCAACCTTACCACAATATATATATATATATATATATATATATATATATATATATATATATATATATATATATATATACAGTATATATAAACAAACGTAATGGAAAGCACTCACCGGGTCTTGACAAGTATAAACAATACTTTATTTAATCATAATAGTGACGTTTCGGGAGATTTAACCCCGTACTCAGACCACATAAAGAAAAAAGTGCACATACTTGACTCCATAAAT
The DNA here is from genome assembly GCF_027579735.1 of Bombina bombina. Lineage (NCBI taxonomy): Eukaryota > Metazoa > Chordata > Amphibia > Anura > Bombinatoridae > Bombina > Bombina bombina. Next base: position 1,484,432,595 of record NC_069499.1, on the reverse strand, counting down.
ACCCTCCACCAAGAAATTCACGCCTCTGTACCGGAAGTCGCCCAGCATTCTGACCGCACCACTGCGCAGGCTCAGTCTGTTGCCATTGCTATCAGACACGGCGCAGCTAAAAAATCATCAAGTGATAGAGACATATTGAAATCTGTACAATACAATGCATGCTATAACTTGTAAGTTATCAATTATTATCTTGCTCTCTTGGCACAAACTGAACTTTATATCATCAATAGCATACATTTATCAAAGAATCAGTTATCACCCAAAAAAAAGGGATCATATTATATACTATACAATATTATACAAGGGATACGGTACTACTTTAGTTTGACTTCACTGTGGTTCCCCATTTATCTGTAACAAATACATCTTGTATCTAACAATATCAGTTGCTATCTTACTCTATTAGCACAAACTGAGCAAAATGTTAACATTAACCTATATCTTTTCAAAGGAACAGCTATTAACCAAAAAGGAACATGTTAGAGCACAATATAATCCAATACAGTGTAATACTTTGCTATTTTGTTTAGCACTATCCATATTTATCTTTGTGAACAGAATTAATAAACAATGGACCACAGTTAAAGAAAATGGACCACAATTAAAGAAAACAGTGCCAGTCCAGATGTGTATTCAACCCCCCAGGCATCAGGGTACCTAGGTTGAATATCCACCTGGACTCGCACTGAAGCAGCATTCTAACTCTATCCCCTCCTCTCACTGGGGGTGGGATAGAGGTAGAATGCTGCTTCAGTGCAGTAGCACCTATGATCTGTCCTTGTTCTCTCTTTTACGTGGGGAAAACTATCAACACCTTTCGTGAAAGGATGGCCAACCATAGATATGCTATCAGGGAAGCTATTAAGAAGGGATGTTCAGATCAGCCAGTGGCACATCACTTTTTTCAGCAGAAACACAGTGTCTATGATTATTGATAATATACCACCTCTGGGTAGAGGTGGTGACTGCGGTAAAGCTTTATTACAATGCGAAACAAAATGGATTTACACCTTGGATACGGTAGAACCTAAAGGCCTCAACATTCAATTGGATTATGGCCCTTTCATCGGATGAAAACAGACAACACTTGTCTGTAACCACTGACTGACACTTTTGTGCTGATCTCCCATCACTTACATCTTGGCTTTCCATCAATTTGATTGGCCTACGTGTTCAAATCCCCCTGATCCTGCTACTTGTGCAGTTATGCACTTTTGATATATGTTACTTCACCCTCTCTTGTCCTGCACTAAAATGACTTTTTTGAAATGCACAGTATTACGTATCTGACCCATTTGGACCATGTTCATTGCGTACAATATTTTTAACATCCCTTTGTATTGGCACTGCAGTTTCCTTATTGAGACATTCCCGGTACTCCCTATATGTCATATGCAGCATCGCATATGCTAATTAGCCATGCATTTGATCTCAGTGCTGACGAGGCTGTTTATGCTGATGATGGTGTTGGTTGCACCAATGGAAGCTCACCACATGAACCGGAAGGGGTGTGTCTTATGGGACACACACTCGTGTTTTCGAACAGGCACTGTTTCAAACAGGCACTTAGTGGACATGGAGGGTATTTAAGGCTGCAGCGTCTTGAAGTTTTTTTTTTTGTTTGTTTTTTTTGTTCAAAAGAGCTTTATTGAAACATTTAGTGAACAGTTAGCTGGTCAATATACAATTTGCATATACAAAAATGAGCGCTTGAGATTTAACAAAGATAAAAATTTTATATCACATTGGCAACTAGTGGAGCATTGCAAAGACTCAATATGTTTTGTACAAGCAGGACAGGGTCCTACTCAGTGCAAAATGTCTATCTATTTCTGGCAGCTCTCTTTAAATTAGGTCAACATCAGTAACTGGTTTACAATCAACTATAAACAAAAAACAAGTCACAGGTTTGCTTCAAATAAGTACAGTTGATTTCTTTTTATGCACACATGTGTACCAGAGTGTATATAGGGGTGAATAATAGGTGTATACTAATGTGAGACAATCTATTCCTTGTGGTGTTATGACAGGGAAATATCAGGATATAGGTAAATGGGTGCTCTAAATTACTGAAACAAAGGTTCAGTTAGTGCGTAAGCGGGCTTGTAGGTACTCTTTCTATATGAAGCATATTGAATAATAGTCCTCTGTGCGTTTTGTATGAGGGTAGTGGTATTTTTCTAAATTAAGTGTGTGAGATACCTGGTTTCTCCAACAGAGATATTTGGGAGTTCTGTTTTCTTCCAATGTAAGGGAATTAGTCTCTTGGCAGTGTTGATCATAATTGTTAGTAGTGTGGATCTAAGTTTGCATTTGATTTTTGGGAGAGAGTTAAAGAGAAAGGTCCATATTGTGAAGAGGAGGGGAATATCTAGAACACGTCTGATTTCAATGGTGATCAGTTTCCAGAAATTTTCAGCTATGGGGCAGGACCACCATATATGAGTGGGGGTACCTAAATCTGAACAGCCTCTCCAGCACTCGGCAGGTGTGCCAGGGAATAACTGGTGTAAGCGGTGTGGTGTGTAGTACCATCTGTTTAGAAGCTTTGGGTTTATCTCTAGCGTTGAGATAGAAAATGAGGACTTGCTCATGCTGACAAAGATATGCAGGCATACTTTGTTGGTGCAGGAGTCACCTATTTCAATTTCCGACTTTTTAACGTAAGATGGTAGAGTAGAAGCGTAGGATAAAAGGATCTGTTGATGTATAAGCGATAGTATATTGGGGAAAGTGCGTATACACATGTTTTCAAAGGTTGTCAAAGGGCGGGTTAGAGATTTTTTATAGGGATGCGTCTGGAGGTAATTCGTTAATTGCAAGTATGTAAACCAACTATTGAATCGGGTCCAAGTAAGGTAACAATTTCATTGTGTGGTTTCAGTTTGCCATTGCGATGTAGTGTGTGTATCGGGACCATTTCAATCATTGTGGAATTGTCTGTTATATGTAAAAGAGAGTGAAGTGAGAACAGGGTATTTCCTACTAGTGGTGTTAACGGAGACTATGTGCTAGAAAAGTGGGGAGATCTTTTGATGTGTTTATCCCACTGTTTAAATGTTTCCTTTACAGTTATGGGAGCATTGAGGGAGACATCTGATACCAGCAGTGGCCTCCCAGATGGGAGTCGTTAGAAAGAGTGCGTTCAAGCATAACCCACTCTTTCGTGCTGCTATGCTTGCACCAATCAATTATTCTAGTTAAAAAAACAGCCAATCTATAGTACTGCAAATTGGGTGCTCCTATGCCTCCTAGGTCTTTGGGACAGTATAAGGTGCTTGTAGCTATACAGAGTCTTTTATAGGACCATATAAAGGAGTTTAGCAATTTTTGAAGTTGGAAGATTAGCGTATATGGAATAGGAATAGGCAACGTTTGAAAAAGATACAAAATCTTGGGGAGTATTATCATTTTAATTGCATTTATTCTTCCATACCAAGAGAGGGTTGCCCAGGATTGTAACATTGAGCTGATATCGTTCTTTAAGGTTTTAAAGTTTAGGGAGATTATATCTTCAGTTTTTGGTGAAATTTGCACTCCTAAATATTTTATCACCTTATGTTGGGTTCGGAAACAGAATTGTTGTTTGACTGTCTCTAATGTGGTATTGGGCAGTGCTATACTTAAGAGTTCGGATTTTGCAATATTAATACTAAAGTTAGAGTAGAGGCCATAAGTATGTACAGGGAGTGCAGAATTATTAGGCAAGTTGTATTTTTGAGGATTAATTTTATTATTGAACAACAACCATGTTCTCAATGAACCCAAAAAACTCATTAATATCAAAGCTGAATAGTTTTGGAAGTAGTTTTTAGTTTGTTTTTAGTTATAGCTATTTTAGGGGGATATCTGTGTGTGCAGGTGACTATTACTGTGCATAATTATTAGGCAACTTAACAAAAAACAAATATATACCCATTTCAATTATTTATTTTTACCAGTGAAACCAATATAACATCTCAACATTCACAAAAGTTTATGATCAAGTGGAGAAAAAGATTCATATGAATATTAGTGACAAAACGGGAAGTAAAAACAAGTAAAGTATCACTTCCGTTTTTTGTAAACAATACCACATGACATTTTTTGGCCAAAGCAACGGCGACAATGATTAGATGTACATAACTATAATAGAAGTTACCATAATACACCATTTATAGTCTTGTTGAAAAAGGCCCACATTAAGGGCCGAAACGCGTTGACATACATGGTAAGCTTCATTTTGAACTAGTATTGCACTATGTTATATTTGTTTTTCTATAGGTTTAAAATTTGAAGAAAGTGAAGGGATAAACCTTGGAAACACAGGATCATCTCATCAGCATTTTCTATAAACTTTTTTTTAGGGAATACATCTAAGAAGGAATTATTTTCACAAAGCCCATAACTAGGGCATATTTAATCATTTAGGAACAAAAACTTTACACACATATATATTTTTGCATTTTGTTTTTTTACAGGAATTTTTAACGAATTTTTTTTCAACTGCTTTTTTTATTGTTTTCATATATATATATATATATATATATATATATATATATATATATATATATATATATATATATATATATATATATATATATATATATGGTTTTGAACACCTTTTAATAACTATTTTTATTTTTATTTTTCTTCACATATCCACTATTTTTGTGAGGCACTCACTATTTTTAAGGAATCAGTTTTTTTTTATCATTTTTTAACATTGAACTAGGAATACCTGTCAGGATTGGACTATACATTAACTTTTAATTATTTATTTTCACTGTTTTAAGTAGGTTATAACCTATGCATATGACTCTGAAATAGGTCAATTACGTTTTATACTATTAAATAGGTTTTTATTCATTTTAGATCCACAACATTTTTTTTATACATATGTTTTATTAAACAAATACATTTGATAACACCATTTGCTAACACCATTTGTCTTTGCCTTATATTATAGGCGCTCCTTGTATCCTAAATACACATAAATACATATGTACATACAGGGAGTGCAGAATTATTAGGCAAGTTGTATTTTTGAGGATTAATTTTATTATTGAACAACAACCATGTTCTCAATGAACCCAAAAAACTCATTAATATCAAAGCTGAATAGTTTTGGAAGTAGTTTTTAGTTTGTTTTTAGTTATAGCTATTTTAGGGGGATATCTGTGTGTGCAGGTGACTATTACTGTGCATAATTATTAGGCAACTTAACAAAAAACAAATATATACCCATTTCAATTATTTATTTTTACCAGTGAAACCAATATAACATCTCAACATTCACAAATATAAATTTCTGACATTCAAAGACAAAACAAAAACAAATCAGTGATCAATATAGCCACCTTTCTTTGCAAGGACACTCAAAAGCCTGCCATCCATGGATTCTGTCAGTGTTTTGATCTGTTCACCATCAACATTGCGTGCAGCAGCAACCACAGCCTCCCAGACACTGTTCAGAGAGGTGTACTGTTTTCCCTCCTTGTAAATCTCACATTTGATGATGGACCACAGGTTCTCAATGGGGTTCAGATCAGGTGAACAAGGAGGCCATGTCATTAGATTTTATTATTTTATACCCTTTCTTGCCAGCCACGCTGTGGAGTACTTGGACGCGTGTGATGGAGCATTGTCCTGCATGAAAATCATGTTTTTCTTGAAGGATGCAGACTTCTTCCTGTACCACTGCTTGAAGAAGGTGTCTTCCAGAAACTGGCAGTAGGACTGGGAGTTGAGCTTCACTCCATCCTCAACCCGAAAAGGCCCCACAAGCTCATCTTTGATGATACCAGCCCAAACCAGTACTCCACCTCCACCTTGCTGGCGTCTGAGTCGGACTGGAGCTCTCTGCCCTTTACCAATACAGCCACGGGCCCATCCATCTGGCCCATCAAGACTCACTCTCATTTCATCAGTCCATAAAACCTTAGAAAAATCAGTCTTGAGATATTTCTTGGCCCAGTCTTGACGTTTCAGCTTGTGTGTCTTGTTCAGTGGTGGTCGTCTTTCAGCCTTTCTTACCTTGGCCATGTCTCTGAGTATTGCACACCTTGTGCTTTTGGGCACTCCAGTGATGTTGCAGCTCTGAAATATGGCCAAACTGGTGGCAAGTGGCATCTTGGCAGCTGCACGCTTGACTTTTCTCAGTTCATGGGCAGTTATTTTGCGCCTTGGTTTTTCCACACGCTTCTTGCGACCCTGTTGACTATTTTGAATGAAACGCTTGATTGTTCAATGATCACGCTTCAGAAGCTTTGCAATTTTAAGAGTGCTGCATCCCTCTGCAAGATATCTCACTATTTTTTACTTTTCTGAGCCTGTCAAGTCCTTCTTTTGACCCATTTTGCCAAAGGAAAGGAAGTTGCCTAATAATTATGCACACCTGATATAGGGTGTTGATGTCATTAGACCACACCCCTTCTCATTACAGAGATGCACATCACCTAATATGCTTAATTGGTAGTAGGCTTTCGAGCCTATACAGCTTGGAGTAAGACAACATGCATAAAGAGGATGATGTGGTCAAAATACTCATTTGCCTAATAATTCTGCACTCCCTGTAGTGTTGAGATTAGTGAGGGGACAGAGTTAACTGGGTAAGTGATGGTCATGAATATGTCGTCCGCATAAAGAGGGGTTTTATATTCGGTTTGCCCTATTCGGAAACCAGTAATTGTTGTTTGTTTCCTGATGTATGTGGCTAAAACCTCCATGGCTAAGATAAACAATAGAGGTGAGAGGGGGCACCCCTGTCTTGTGCCATTTGTGATCTGGAAAGGATGAGACGTGGAATCATTTAATCTTATTTTTGGTTGTGGCCTGTTATATAGGGAAAAGATTTGCCCTATAAACTTTTGATCAAATCCAAATTTAGCCATTGTATTTTTAAGGAAAAGCCAATCCTGCCTATCAAAGGCTTTTTCCGCGTCCATTGAAATGAACACGGAGGGGATTTGGTGTTGATTTGCATGTTCCATAAGAGTTAGTATTTTGGTTGTGTTATCTCTAGACTCTCGCATGGGTATAAGCCCAGCTTGGTTAGGGTGGATTATGAATGGGAGTATAGAGTTCATTCTGGACGTGAGTATTTTAGTGAAGAGTTTGATATCAACATTCAGTAAAGAGATAGGGCGAAAATTTGCTGGAGTTGTAGGTGGCTTGCTTGGCTTAGGTATTACTGTTACGTGGGCCTCTAGCATAGAAGGTGGAAAGGGGTGTTTGTCACAGTGGCTTTGTTGAAAATTAATGTTAAATGTGGGGCTAAGATAGAAGAAAATGCTCGGTAATATTTGGAGGAGAAGCCATCTGGGCCTGGACTTTTTCCATGTTTAAGGATAGTTATGGCAGATATGGTTTCTTGGATGGTTATTGGCCTGTTTAAATATGATTTTTGTTCGTCAGTGATTGAAGGTAGTGGACAATTCGTTATGTATGTTGAGAGATCGCGGAGATGTTTGGGTTTGGGGGGGTCTTCATGTATTCTTGAAAGGCCAGTAAGATTTCCAGCGTAGTCTTAAGTGAATTTTTTGTGGAGTAGTGATTTCATAGATATAGGATTTAAATCTTTTTTTTTTTTTTTAAGGCACAAGCTAGCAGTTTACCAGCTCTATTACTTTCGTAATAGAACATGCTATTAGTTTTGGTTCGTAGAGTTTGGTACTCAATGTCTAGAAATTTATCTAGTGCTGTTCTAGCGGCCAGTAGATCTTTCTCTATATTAGAATTAGTGGAATCTTTTTTTAGCGCTAGGTCTAGTTTAAAAAAGGTACCTGTTAGTTCTTTGTATTGTGTACAATTTGCTCGTTGATTTTGAGCCTTAATTTTAAATAATACTCCACTTAACAAACATGTGTGTGCTTCTCAAATTTTAAAATTGTCAGTAATAGAGTTGGAGTTGTTTGTAAAGTAGTCAGAGATGGTTTTGGATAACGTGGTTAGTGTGCGAGGATTATTTAGGAGAGACTCGTCTAGTTTCTAGGAATATGGTTCTGAAAGTGTTTCGGGCCAGGAAAATTTTATTTTAACAGCTGAGTGGTCTAACCATGATGTGGGTAAGATATCACTGCGATGTAAGTGTGTTAGGCCTTTTTGGTTTGTAAGTAAATAATCCAGTCTACTATAAGATTTATTTGGATGCGAGAACAAGGTGTAGTCTCTTTTATCATGGTGAATGAATCTCCATGTGTCATATAGGTTAAGGTCCTTCAGACCATTTCACAAAGTGGTGGTAACTTTTTTGGATATTTGTATGTTAGGGTTGGAGCTATCTTTTAGGGGTTACAGTAGGGTGTTGAAGTCTCCGGCTAGATACAATGGTCCTTTAGTTATATCCAGTGTTCTCTTGAATATATTTTTAAAGAAAGTGGTTCGATTTGTGTGCAGAGCATAAATATTAATTAAGGTGATGGGTCTGACGTACAGAAGGCCCATCAAACCTAAAAAACGCCCCTCTCCATCTCTGGAAAGTTGTATCAAGGTAAAAGGGAGAGATTTTTTAAACAGTATGTGAGTCTTGAAGTTTTTAACCAGTTTTTCGGGAGTCAGGTTATTCCATCTGCCTGATAAACCACTGATGCATTTGATAAAGGTGCCAGTTAGGCACCGAAACGTCATGGGACATTTTACCTTTTGAAACTCTACAATAAAAGCTAAGTTTTACTACATATCCAGCGAGTGCTGTCTTATATGCAGGACTATATATATCTATATGTATATATATATATATACAGTATATATATATATATATATATATATATATATATATATATATATATACTGTATATATATATATATATATATATATATATTCATTTATTATGTATATGATTGCATTGTCTATTAAATGCTTGCATATTTGTATCGTATGTATTAGTTGATTTGGACATTATTAGATTTGTAATCATACTTAAGGCTTACTAGGCACTCATATGTTCATAATAATTTTATTTTGACTATGTATTTACTGTAAATATTTCACATTCCAATGTTCTGCACATAGCAGAATATGGTCTATGTATTTTTTTTGAATGAGCTTTATTTATATTTATGCAATAAAGAAAAATGAATACAAAGTCAGGAGACGCAGCTCCAACATTATATGAGCAAAAGCTAATTCCATTTATCTCTTTAAGGTTACTGTAATGAACATACATGCAAACTTGTCACACTGAATGTAGAGATTTTTGAATATTGAGATTATGTTCAGTTCATAGGTTGTCACACATGAATAGCAACAGTGTAGTATCAATAATAATAGAAAAAAACTAAATTAAAGTAAATGAATAAATAAACAAATTACTGGAAGTCTCCACTTCTGTAGTGTAATTTGCTAGTCTCGGAATTAGGCAACTTATGTAAAAGAAAATGAAATAAAGTCTGTTAATGTGTGGGTGTTTGTAACTCCTTAAAGGGACACTGATCCCACATTTTTTTCTTTTGTGATTCAGATAGAGCATGAAATTTTAGGCAACTTTCTAATTTACTCCTATTATCAAATTTTCTTCATTCTCTTGGTATCTTAATTTGAAATTCAAGAATATAAATTTAGATGCCGGCCCATTTTTGGTGAACAACCTGAGTTGTTCTTGCAGATTGGAGGATATATTCATCCGCCAATAAAAAAGTGCTTTCCAGAGTACTGAACCAATAAAAAAAGCTTAAATGCATTCTTTTTCAAATAAAGATAGCAAGAGAACAAATAAAGTTTGATAATAGGAGTAAATTAGAAAGTTGCTTAAAATGTCATGCTCTATCTGAATTACAAAAGATAAAATGTGGGTTTAGTGTCCCTTTAAGTCTAAGTTTAAAGTACTCCTATATTTCTGGGGCGGTGTATTTATCCCAGCTAATGATAATTTCAGCGTAAATATCCATCCTATCAATTTTCAGGTAGTGATATTTCTTCAGATCCAAGCATTCAGAGAATCTCTGTATCCACATGTTTAAATGTGGTACCTCCCTGCTTTTCCATTTTTTTGTGATCAGAAATGTAACACTATTGGTCATTATATGGAATAGTTTGAGGTGTGGTTTATTCTTAATTTTTGGTGGTTTGTTTAACAGGCAGATTAAAGGATCTAATGGAAATTGTGTCTCTAGGATATTTTCTATTTCTTTTATCACATCTCTCCAAAAGTTCCGATGGTCTATGTATTTCTAAATAGATATTCCTATATATCTGTATATATCTATACCTATATATACTAATGTGTATATATATATATATATATATATATATATATATATATATATATATATATATAAAATATATATATATATATATATATATATATATATATATATATAAAATATATATATATATATATATAAACACAGTATCCCACAAAAGAGAGTACACCCCATTTTTGTAAATATTTTATTATACCTTTTCATGTGACAACACTGAAGAAATGACACTTTGCTACAATGTAAAGTAGTGAGTGTACAGCCTGTATAACAGTGTAAATTTGCTGTCCCCTCAAAATAACTCAACACACAGCCATTTATGTCTAAACCGTTGGCAACAAAAGTGAGTACACCCCTAAGTAGAAATGTCCAAATTGGGCCTAATTAGCCATTTTCCCTCCCTGGTGTCATGTGGCTCGTTAGTGTTACAAGGTCTCAGGTGTGAATAGGGAGCAGGTGTGTTAAATTTGGTGTTATCACTCACACACTCTCTCATACTGGTCACTGGAAGCTCAACATGGCACCTCATGGCAAAGAACTCTCTGAGGATCTGAAAAAAAGATGTTTTGCTCTACATAAAGATGGCCTTTGCTATAAGAAGATTGCCAAGCACCTTAAACTTAGCAGCAGCATGGTGGGCAAGAACATACAGCAGTTTCAAAGGACAGGTTTCACTCAGAACAGGCCTCGCCATGGTCGACTAAAGAAGTTGAGTGCACTTGCTCAGCGTCATATCCAGAGGTTGTCTTTGGGAAATAGACGTATGATTGCTGCCAGCATTGCTGCCGAGGTTGAAGGGGTGGGGGGTCAGCCTGTCAGTGCTCAGACCATACGCCGCATACTGCATCAAATTCGTCTGCATGGCTGTCGTCCCAGAAGAAAGTCTCTTATAAAGATGATGCACAAGAAAGCCTGCAAATAGTTTGCTGAAGACAAGCAGACTAAGGACATGGATTACTGGAACCATGTCCTGTGGTCCGATGAGACCAAGATAAATGTATTTGGTTCAGATGGTGTCAAGCGTGTATGGCGGCAACCAAGTGAGGAGTACAAAGACAAGTGTGCCTACAGTCAAGCATGCTGGTGGGAGTGTCATTGTCTGGGCCTGCATGAGTGCTGCCAGCACTGGGGAGCTACAGTTCATTGAGGGAACCATGAATGCCAACATGTACTGTGACATACTGAAGCAGAGCATAATCCCCTCCCTTTGGAGACTGAGTCGCAGGGCAGTATTCCAACATAATAATTACCCACAACACACCTCCAAGACAACCACTGCCTTGCTAAAGAAGCTGAGAGTAAAGGTGATGGACTGGCCAAGCATGTCTCCAGACCTAAACCCTATTGAGCATCTGTGGGGCAAAAGGGAGAGATTTTTTAAACAGTATGTGAGTCTTGAAGTTTTTAACCAGTTTTTCGGGAGTCAGGTTATTCCATCTGCCTGATAAACCACTGATGCATTTGATAAAGGTGCCAGTTAGGCACCGAAACGTCATGGGACATTTTACCTTTTGAAACTCTACAATAAAAGCTAAGTTTTACTACATATCCAGCGAGTGCTGTCTTATATGCAGGACTATATATATCTATATGTATATATATATATACAGTATATATATATATATATATATATATATATATACTGTATATATATATATATAAATATATATATTCATTTATTATGTATATGATTGCATTGTCTATTAAATGCTTGCATATTTGTATCGTATGTATTAGTTGATTTGGACATTATTAGATTTGTAATCATACTTAAGGCTTACTAGGCACTCATATGTTCATAATAATTTTATTTTGACTATGTATTTACTGTAAATATTTCACATTCCAATGTTCTGCACATAGCAGAATATGGTCTATGTATTTTTTTTGAATGAGCTTTATTTATATTTATGCAATAAAGAAAAATGAATACAAAGTCAGGAGACGCAGCTCCAACATTATATGAGCAAAAGCTAATTCCATTTATCTCTTTAAGGTTACTGTAATGAACATACATGCAAACTTGTCACACTGAATGTAGAGATTTTTGAATATTGAGATTATGTTCAGTTCATAGGTTGTCACACATGAATAGCAACAGTGTAGTATCAATAATAATAGAAAAAAACTAAATTAAAGTAAATGAATAAATAAACAAATTACTGGAAGTCTCCACTTCTGTAGTGTAATTTGCTAGTCTCGGAATTAGGCAACTTATGTAAAAGAAAATGAAATAAAGTCTGTTAATGTGTGGGTGTTTGTAACTCCTTAAAGGGACACTGATCCCACATTTTTTTCTTTTGTGATTCAGATAGAGCATGAAATTTTAGGCAACTTTCTAATTTACTCCTATTATCAAATTTTCTTCATTCTCTTGGTATCTTAATTTGAAATTCAAGAATATAAATTTAGATGCCGGCCCATTTTTGGTGAACAACCTGAGTTGTTCTTGCAGATTGGAGGATATATTCATCCGCCAATAAAAAAGTGCTTTCCAGAGTACTGAACCAATAAAAAAAGCTTAAATGCATTCTTTTTCAAATAAAGATAGCAAGAGAACAAATAAAGTTTGATAATAGGAGTAAATTAGAAAGTTGCTTAAAATGTCATGCTCTATCTGAATTACAAAAGATAAAATGTGGGTTTAGTGTCCCTTTAAGTCTAAGTTTAAAGTACTCCTATATTTCTGGGGCGGTGTATTTATCCCAGCTAATGATAATTTCAGCGTAAATATCCATCCTATCAATTTTCAGGTAGTGATATTTCTTCAGATCCAAGCATTCAGAGAATCTCTGTATCCACATGTTTAAATGTGGTACCTCCCTGCTTTTCCATTTTTTTGTGATCAGAAATGTAACACTATTGGTCATTATATGGAATAGTTTGAGGTGTGGTTTATTCTTAATTTTTGGTGGTTTGTTTAACAGGCAGATTAAAGGATCTAATGGAAATTGTGTCTCTAGGATATTTTCTATTTCTTTTATCACATCTCTCCAAAAGTTCCGATGGTCTATGTATTTCTAAATAGATATTCCTATATATCTGTATATATCTATACCTATATATACTAATGTGTATATATATATATATATATATATATATATATATATATATATATATATATATATATATATATATATATATAAACACAGTATCCCACAAAAGAGAGTACACCCCATTTTTGTAAATATTTTATTATACCTTTTCATGTGACAACACTGAAGAAATGACACTTTGCTACAATGTAAAGTAGTGAGTGTACAGCCTGTATAACAGTGTAAATTTGCTGTCCCCTCAAAATAACTCAACACACAGCCATTTATGTCTAAACCGTTGGCAACAAAAGTGAGTACACCCCTAAGTAGAAATGTCCAAATTGGGCCTAATTAGCCATTTTCCCTCCCTGGTGTCATGTGGCTCGTTAGTGTTACAAGGTCTCAGGTGTGAATAGGGAGCAGGTGTGTTAAATTTGGTGTTATCACTCACACACTCTCTCATACTGGTCACTGGAAGCTCAACATGGCACCTCATGGCAAAGAACTCTCTGAGGATCTGAAAAAAAGATGTTTTGCTCTACATAAAGATGGCCTTTGCTATAAGAAGATTGCCAAGCACCTTAAACTTAGCAGCAGCATGGTGGGCAAGAACATACAGCAGTTTCAAAGGACAGGTTTCACTCAGAACAGGCCTCGCCATGGTCGACTAAAGAAGTTGAGTGCACTTGCTCAGCGTCATATCCAGAGGTTGTCTTTGGGAAATAGACGTATGATTGCTGCCAGCATTGCTGCCGAGGTTGAAGGGGTGGGGGGTCAGCCTGTCAGTGCTCAGACCATACGCCGCATACTGCATCAAATTCGTCTGCATGGCTGTCGTCCCAGAAGAAAGTCTCTTATAAAGATGATGCACAAGAAAGCCTGCAAATAGTTTGCTGAAGACAAGCAGACTAAGGACATGGATTACTGGAACCATGTCCTGTGGTCCGATGAGACCAAGATAAATGTATTTGGTTCAGATGGTGTCAAGCGTGTATGGCGGCAACCAAGTGAGGAGTACAAAGACAAGTGTGCCTACAGTCAAGCATGCTGGTGGGAGTGTCATTGTCTGGGCCTGCATGAGTGCTGCCAGCACTGGGGAGCTACAGTTCATTGAGGGAACCATGAATGCCAACATGTACTGTGACATACTGAAGCAGAGCATAATCCCCTCCCTTTGGAGACTGAGTCGCAGGGCAGTATTCCAACATAATAATTACCCACAACACACCTCCAAGACAACCACTGCCTTGCTAAAGAAGCTGAGAGTAAAGGTGATGGACTGGCCAAGCATGTCTCCAGACCTAAACCCTATTGAGCATCTGTGGGGCATCCTCAAATGGAAGGTGAGGGAGCTTAAGGTCTCTAACATCCACCAGCTCCGTGATGTCATCATGGAGGAGTGGAAGAGGACTCCAGTGGCAACCTGTGAAGCTCTGGTGAACTCCATGCCCAAGAGGGTTAAGGCAGCGCTGGAAAATAATGGTGGCCACACAAAATATTGACACTTTAGGCCCAATTTGGACATTTCCAATTAGGGGTGTACTCAGTTTTGTTGCCAACGTTTTATACATTAATGGCTGAGTGTTGAGATATTTTGAGAGGAGAGCAAATTTACACTGTTATACAGGCTGTACACTCACTACATTGTAGCAAAGTGTTATCACTTGAAAAGATATAATAAAATACATACAAAAATGTGAGGGGTGTACTCACTTTTGTGGGATTCTGTGTGTATATATATATATATATATATATATATATATATATATATATATATATATATATATATATATATATATATATATATATATATATGTAGGTATAGATATATTATAGCAAAATTCCATCAGATATATGTAAAAATATGTATTTATGAATAAATAGAACATATTCTGCAATGTAAAGAAAATTGAAAAATTAAATATTCATATTTTCATTTTGGGTTAGCGCAAATGAGAATATGCGATTGTGTATGCACGAGAGTGGGGTGTTTCCCACTTTTTTGCTCTATAGAATTTTATAGGGGTATACCTGAACGCGCACATGATATTATAACTTAAGATTTTTGACCTTGTCAGGTTAGCGCAAGAGCAAAAACTGTTTCCTTTCAACTGATAATACGAGGACAACCTGATGAGTGCAAAAAAAATCTAACTTCAAGCACAATTTGCACTCCACTTGTACTGTTAATGCCAAAGTTTAAATCTAGATTTAAGCATTAAAATACATGGACACTTCCTAATATAATACAATAATACAATATAATATTTGACTAGGGAGTGTAATTTCAGAATTCCCATGGTTTTTAACATTTGATTGTAAACTTTAACTCTGGTATTAACAGAAGTTTTTTGCCCATAGATAGAAAAACAGATAGATTTTAGATAGATAGATAGATAGATCGACAGATACATAGATAATAGATAGGGAGATACATACATATATATTAGATAGACAAACAGATAGATAATAGATAGATAAACATATATAAATAATAGATATATAGATGATAGATAGATAGATAGATAGATAGATACATAGATAATAGATAGATAGAAAATAGATATATACATAGATAATAGATAGATAAACAGATAGATATATACATAGATGATAGATAGATATAGATAGATAGATAGATGATAGAAATATGAGATATAAATAACCTCTTATATTTCTTAATATAGATAAACATTTTCCACTCCATATTTCCTACTACATATTCACAAAGCAGGTTTCTCCGGGATTTTACCAGCTCTCTAGCTGACAGGTTTGCTTACAGAAGCCATTAGTTTATGATTCCCGCTGCAAGAGCTAAACTTAGTATTAAAAAGGTAGAAGACAATGAAGTTGTTTTTATGATGTGACAAATTGGATGAGTCCATAGAAATAACTGTATGCCAAGCATTATTAAGTTGGGTGGAATTTGCACTTTAGCTACCAGAGTTATTGTTGTGTAGAAATAGAGTTTCTATTGAATCTGGGTGCTGAGACAAATGAAAATGTAGGCTATTAAAGTGCTGTGTAAAAATAGAACAGAACTTATTTAACATACCTCTCAGCACAGACATGAAGTCATAATTTCCTGCCTGTGCCCTGCAGTCCTGTTGTATGTACAATAATTGTTATTTATTATTGTATGTAAAATCTATAAGATTTTGAACCAAATAATTATACTAAAAATATACTAGACACAAACCTTGCAATATGCTAGTAGAATGTTGCTTTAGGAAGTGCATAAAACAGGGAGATACTGACAGATTGCCAGACAGATTGACAAGAGATAGATTAGCAACTATTTTTATTTAAGACAAGTTCAGCTAGTATAGAAATACAGATTATTATTTTTTTTATATATCCAGGAATCATTGTCTGAGAACCTCTCTAGTAAAGGATCACAAAGTAATTGAAAGCAGATGTTGTAACTATTGTTCATAACATGTAAAGTACACAGTGCAATGTGTGTGGCATTCAGGTGTTTAAAGCTCATGCTTGACTGAAGAACACATGTTTGTGATTGGTAGGAAAATATTTTAACGAGGTTAAGTTAACATTACTGTAACCTATGGAAAATTGCCTGCTTTTATCTCCTTACAAGATTTACTCATTCTGTGGCAAGACATACATCAGTGCATAATGCTACCATGTCTCTCTAGAAATTAATATTCACATGTGACGGCCCTTACTCCAATGCTATTGAGTATTGAGCACATAGATTCATACTATCTAGGTGTAAAGATCATTGGTCTGTACCCCTGATAATTATAAAGTGTGAAACATAAGTTTAACCCTTCAATGTTTTACACCACAGTCTATGCCATACTGCCAACTTCATGTTTTGTTAACAAAACACTCAACAACTATTTGTATACCCAGAGGCGTAACTAGGAACCACAGGGCCCAGGTGCAAGAATCTAAGAAGGCCCCTCCCCCCTCCTCAAAAAAATGTGAATTTGACACTTATTTTTTTAAACATTTAACACAGATTACTAACCCTGACCTAGATTTGGAGTTTGGCGTTAGCCGTGAAAACCAGCGTTAGAGGCTCCTAACGCTGGTTTTAGGCTACCGCCGGTATTTGGAGTCACTCAAAATAGGGTCTAACGCTCACTTTTCATCCGCGACTTTTCCATACCGCAGATCCCCTTACGTCAATTGCGTATCCTATCTTTTCAATGGGATCTTTCTAACTCCGGTATTTAGAGTCGTTTCTAAAGTGAGCGTTAGACATCTAACGACAAAACTCCAGCCGCAGGAAAAAAGTCAGTAGTTAAGAGCTTTCTGGGCTAACGCCGGTTTATAAAGCTCTTAACTACTGTGCTCTAAAGTACACTAACACCCATAAACTACCTATGCACCCCTAAACCGAGGTCCCCCCACATCGCCGACACTCAAATAATTTTTTTTAACCCCTAATCAGCCGACCGCCACCTACGTTATCCTTATGTACCCCTAATCTGCTGCCCCTAACACCGCCGACCCCTGTATTATATTTATTAACCCCTAACCTGCCCCCCACAACGTCGCCTCCACCTACCTACACTTATTAACCCCTAATCTGCCGACCGCAAAGCGCCGCCACCTACGTTATCCTTATGTACCCCTAATCTGCTGCCCCTAACACCGCCGACCCCTATATTATATTTATTAACCCCTAATCTGCCCCCCTCAACGTCGCCTCCACCTGCCTACACTTATTAACCCCTAATCTGCCGAGCGGACCTGAGCGCTACTATAATAAAGTTATTAACCCCTAATCCGCCTCACTAACCCTATAATAAATAGTATAAACCCCTAATCTGCCCTCCCTAACATCGCCGACACTTAACTTCAATTATTAACCCCTAATCTGCCGACCGGAGCTCACCGCTATTCTAAGAAATGTATTAACCCCTAAAGCTAAGTCTAACCCTAACACTAACACCCCCCTAAATTAAATATAATTTAAATCTAACAAAATAAATTAACTCTTATTAAATAAATTATTCCTATTTAAAGCTAAATACTTACCTGTAAAATAAACCCTAATATAGCTACAATAGAATGAGCTCGCATTCTCTTGGCTGATCGGAACAGCCAATAGATTGCGAGCTCAATCTGATTGGCTGATTGAATCAGCCAATCGGATTGAACTTGAATCTGATTGGCTGATTCCATCAGCCAATCAGAATTTTCCTACCTTAATTCCGATTGGCTGATAGAATCCTATCAGCCAATCGGAATTCGAGGGACGCCATCTTGGATGACGTCCCTTAAAGGAACCGTCATTCGTCGTTAGTCCGTCGGGCCAGCAGGATGTTCCGCGTCGGAGGTCTGCAAGATGGATCCGGAAGAAAGAAGATTGAAGATGCCGTTGATAGAAGACTTCATCCGGATCATGGACCTCTTCAGCTCCCGCTTGGATGAAGACTTCAGCCGGATCATGGACCTCTTCAGCCCCCCGCTTGGGCTTGGATCAGGACATCGGAGGAGCTCTTCTGGACAGATCGTTGAACCCGGTGAGGTGAAGACAAGGTAGGAAGATCTTCAGGGGCTTAGTGTTAGGTTTATTTAAGGGGGGTTTGGGTTAGATTAGGGGTATGTGGGTGGTGGGTTGTAATGTTGGGGGGCTTGGGTATTGTATGTTTTTTTTTACAGGCAAAAGAGCTGAACTTCTTGGGGCATCCCCCGCAAAGGGCCCTGTTCAGGGCTGGTAAGGTAAAAGAGCTTTGAACTTTAGTTATTTAGAATAGGGTAGGGCATTTTTTTATTTTGGGGGACTTTGTTATTTTATTAGGGGGCTTAGAGTAGGTGTAATTAGTTTAAAATTGTTGTAATATTTTTCTTATGTTTGTAAAAAAAAATTATTTTTTGTAACTTAGTTCTTTTTTATTTTTTGTACTTTAGCAAGTTTATTTAATTGTATTTATTTGTAGGAATTGTATTTAATTAATTTATTGATAGTGTAGTGTTAGGTTTATTGTAGGTAATTGTAGGTAGTTTATTTAATTAATTTATTGATAGTATAGTGTTAGGTTTAATTGTAACTTAGGTTAGGATTTCTTTTACAGGTAATTTTGTAATTATTTTAACTATTTTAGCTATTAAATAGTTCTTAACTATTTAATAGCTATTGTACCTGGTTAAAATAAATACAAAGTTACCTGTAAAATAAATATTAATCCTAAAATAGCTATAATATAATTATAATTTATATTGTAGCTATATTAGGATTTATTTTACAGGTAAGTATTTAGCTTTAAATAGGAATAATTTATTTAATAAGAGTTAATTAATTTCGTTAGATTAAAATTATATTTAACTTAGGGGGGTGTTAGTGTTAGGGTTAGACTTAGCTTTAGGGGTTAATACATTTCTTAGAATAGCGGTGAGCTCCGGTCGGCAGATTAGGGGTTAATAATTGAAGTTAGGTGTCGGCGATGTTAGGGAGGGCAGATTAGGGGTTAATACTATTTATTATAGGGTTAGTGAGGCGGATTAGGGGTTAATAACTATATTATAGTAGCGCTCAGGTCCGCTCGGCAGATTAGGGGTTAATAAGTGTAGGCAGGTGGAGGTGACGTTGAGGGGGGCAGATTAGGGGTTAATAAATATAATATAGGGGTCGGCGGTGTTAGGGGCAGCAGATTAGGGGTACATAAGAATAACGTAGGTGGCGGCGCTTTGCGGTCGGCAGATTAGGGGTTAATAAGTGTAGGCAGGTGGAGGCGATGTTGTGGGGGGCAGATTAGGGGTTAATAAATATAATATAGGGGTCGGCGATGTTAGGGCAGCAGATTAGGGGTACATAAGGATAATGTAAGTAGCGGCGGTTTACGGAGCGGCAGATTAGGGGTTAATAATAATATGCAGGGGTCAGCGATAGCGGGGACGGCAGATTAGGGGTTAATAAGTGTAAGGTTAGGGGTGTTTAGACTCGGGGTACAAGTTAAAGTGTTAGGTGCAGACGTAGGAAGTGTTTCCCCATAGCAAACAATGGGGCTGCGTTAGGAGCTTAACGCGGCTTTTTTGCAGGTGTTAGGTTTTTTTTCAGCTCAAACAGCCCCATTGTTTCCTATGGGAGAATCGTGCATGAGCACGTTTTTGAGGCTGGCCGCTTGCGTAAGCAACTCTGGTATCGAGAGTTGAAGCTGCGTTAAAAATGCTCTACGCTACTTTTTTGGAGCCTAACGCAGCCATTCTGTGGACTCTCAATACCAGAGTTATTTTTATGGTGCGGCCAGAAAAAAGCCGGCGTTAGTTTTTCGGGTCGTTACCGACAAAACTCCAAATCTAGCCGCCTGACTTGTTCAGGAGCACATGGCACAAGAGGAGGAGGCTGCACCAATCCTCTCCGCCCCCCCACCAATCCTCTCCGTGTGCATGGACCACCCGTGCAAAGTGACCGTGTTCATAAACTGCCACAGCCTCACAAATGAGACCCCTCATAGCCGTAGGCACTCTTGGAAACAAAGAGTGTAAATATAGATAGATTCATTCCCCAGCAAGGGACCTCACATAACCTGCCACTTCCTCACAAATGAGATCCCTCATAGGCACTTTTGGATACAAAACAAGAGTATATATATATATATATATATATATATATATATATATATATATATATATATATATAAAAAACATATATTACATGTGTTTGACAGTTACATGGGCACACACACTATTTGCCATACCCTAACTAATGGCATATATCCAGCAAGGGACAAGCATACACCAGGCAATATATATATATATATATATATATATATATATATATATACTGTATATACACAGGTGGGCACCACACTATTTGTTGCAGGGCTATCATTGTGTAAATATTACCCTCCGCCAGGAACATACATGACTTTGATGTCACTAACCTCAGTAACCACATCCGTTGTAGGTGTCACTTACCCTCCACAGAGTACCAGAAGTCTTCACAGCAGTGTGAACCACAGACACCTCTCTACTTTGCCAACCTTTTGGGCAGCAGCATCTCCTGATTTGGACTTAAAATGCCAAGTATGAAACCGCCACCTTGTCTGAGCAAGGCAAATTTGCCCTGGTAAAAGAGCTCAGGGCCCCCAAAGTGTGGGCCTCACTTGCCCTGCCCATAGGTGAGCCTGCCTGTGACACTTGCTGCTTCTTACTTACTCTGAAGCCTTCCAGAATTCTGGGAACTTTTTGATCTGGGAGTAGCAGGACCGACACATAAGGCAGAGGGAGGGGGGCAGAAAGCCAGGGGAGTCTTGGTGTATCTCCCAGCACAGGTCACCTTAAAACGCAGGACTTGGGGGAACCTTTCAGACTCAGCATTCAAAGTCCAAATCAGGCAATATTGTGATTCACATAGCTAATGGGAGTATAATGCAGGAGTCTGCATTACACTCCCATTAGCAATGCGAGTCACAACAGTGCCGACTGCGACTGCCCATCTTCTGTTTAACAGACACTGTGACACACACTGGGATAGGGACAGGATGAAGGAACTTGCTATGTCCTGGGACTCTTGTCACAATAATAGTGGCAGTGCTTACATGCATATGAACTGGGGCTGGGGGAGATAAACTTAACTAGCTAAATCCCCCGTCTCCCCCGTCCCCTCGAGATTTTGTAAAGTAGGGCAAGGCACTATACGTGGTAGCTTTCTTTTGACAAATTAAATATATGTGAAAATGGACAGTGCTGGCAGCCCGCCTCTCACCAGTCTGTGCACAACCTACTTAGAGAAGCCTGAAATCTCTACTGCTGCTTACCAGCTGCTGCCTTGTCGTCCCTCCTTGATTTTCCCCCGACCCCGGCTGAGTACCCACTTCAGTGCACTCCTCTCCATGGCTGCCACCTGTCACTCATCACTGCCGTGCTGCAGACTCCTCCCAGTCCCAGACTCCTACTGTGTCACGAGCCAATTAAGGAGACAGTGACTACACGTGCAGTCAGTCAGGAGGAGGCCACAACTCTCTAGCCTATCAGCGTAGCAGTGCGGGCCAATTGACAAAATAGGAAGCAGCGGGCAGGGTCAGACTTTGTTTCCAAAAAAATAAAAAACATTACAAAACACAACCTGAAGTTGGGCCCCCCTATGCGAGAGATCTCTTCGACCCGGTCGCAGTCGCGACTGTCGCATCACCGATAGTTACTCCCCTGTGTATACCTATTCTATAGGTATATACTATATTTATACCTATATATCTAGATGTTTATATATAGGTATAGATATACAGGAATATCTATTTAAAATAGATAGAACATATCGGAATGTGAAATATTTACAGTTAATACACAGTATAAAACTTTATTAAATATGAATATGATTTTACATGTTTTCGTCAACTTAATTGCAAAGGGCTCCCGAACACTTATTTATATGTCTTTATGTGTGTACATATGTATTTATGTGTTTATATGTGTATATGTGTCTGTAAATACTTATATACACACATATAAATACATAAATACATCCTATACACATATAGACATTTATATATAGACATACATATACATCATTCGACACGCATATGTATGTATCTCTTTGTTAAAACCATTTGCCAGCCTTTTTTTCTATCACCTGAGACCTCATATCTTTGAGCCCTTATAAATTTTTTGTGCAATATTTTATAAAATAATTTTTATTAGATGGTTTTATTATGAATGTAACTGTGCTTTGTAACGTATTTTTGATGTGTTTTGTGATACTTTTTTGTTTCACAAAACAGTTAACCAGAGCTCTAAAGATGCGCTATCTTGACGAGCGTTAGCTTCAATTGCGCTTAAGCAATCACGTTTACTTTCAACTTGTAATACGAGTGAAAAACCCGACTCATGTAAACACCTGCTATAAATCCCTTTTCGCTTGCGCTGTTAGCGCACCGCTCATAATCTGGCCCATTGAAGGTTGTTATCCTATTTGTATATGCAAATACTGAGCCTAAAACAGGGCATACTTTGAGTAGGTGAGGACATAATGTGGGACTGAACAACCAGCAATAAACTTGTAAACGGGAAAGATATTGACTAATACACTGTGTAGACAGCCTCTGATTTCAAAAACCTGGTAGCTCTACAAATCCTTTATGATGTAACACAAGGGTTACAGTTTTTTCTTGCTCTCACATACTTTTCTTGCTCTCACATACTTTTCTTGCTCTCACATACTTTTCTTGCTCTCACATACTTTTCTTGCTCTCACAGATTCTTGGTCGTTAGGGTATCAAATTCCAGAATAAATATGTGCTCTTTGTCTGACCACTACTCTGTGCCTTAAGATTAGAAACTGCACTTACTCCCGTGGTTGTGGCTCTTGGAGACTTTTTTGCTAATTACCGCACTACAATACCAGCGCTGCTTAAGTCAGCGGTGAGCTGGTCGTACGTGTTCGTACACGATTTCCCTATAGGAATCAACAGGGAGAGCCGGCTGAGAAAAAGTCTAACACCTGCAAAAAAGCAGCGTATAACTCAGGAGCGCAGCCCCATTGATTCCTAGGGGAAATAAAAGTTATGTTTACACCTAACACCCTAACATGAACCCCGAGTCTAAACACCCCTAATCTTACACTTATTAACCCCTAAAATGCCGCCTCCGACATCGCCGACACCTACATTATACTGATTAACCCCTAATTTGCCGATCTGGACACCGTCGCCACCTACATTATAGTTATGAACCCCTAATCTGCTGCCCCCAACATCGCTGCCATCTACATTATATTTATTAACCCTTAATCTGCCGCCCCCAATGTCGCCACTACCTACCTACACTTATTAACCCCTAATCTGCCGCCCCCAACGTCGCCGCCACTATAATAAACATATTAACCCCTAAACCGCCACACTCACGCCTCTCAAACATTAGTAACTAAAGTGCTAAAAAGTACACTAACACCCATAAACTACCTATTAACCACTAAACTGAGGCCCTTCCGCATCACAAACACTATAATAAAATCTAATCTGCTGCCTCCAACATCGCCGACACCTACATTATATTTATTAACCCCTAATCTGCCACCCCCAATGTCGCCACCACCTACCTACACTTATTAACCCCTAATCTGCCGCCCCCAACGTCGCCGCCACTATAATAAACATATTAACCCCTAAACCGCCACACTCACGCCTCGCAAACATTAGTTAAACATTATTAACCCCTAATCTGCCGTCCCTAACATCGACACCACCAACCTACATTTATTAACCCCTAATCTGCCGCCCCCAACGTCGCCGCCACTATACTAAATGTATTAACCCCTAAACCTACGTCTAACCCTAACACCCCCTAACTTAAATATAATTTTAATAAATCTAAATAAAATTACTATCATTAACTACATTATTCCTATTTAAAACTAAATACTTACCTGTAAAATAAACCCTAAGATAGCTACAATATAACTAATAGTTACATTGTAGCTAGCTTAGGATTTATTTTTATTTTACAGGCAAGTTTGTATTTATTTTAACTAGGTACAATAGTTATTAAATAGTTATTAACTATTTAATAACTACCTAGCTAAAATAAATACAAACTGACCTGTAAAATAAAACCTAACCTAAGTTACACTAACACCTAACACTACACTATAATTAAATCAATTAACTAAATTAACAAAAATTAAATCAATTAAATTAAATTAGCTAAAGTACAAAAAAACCCCACTAAATTACAGAAAATAATAAACAAATTACAAGATATTTAAACTAATTACACCTAATCTAATAGCCCTATCAAAATAAAAAAAAGCCCCCCCAAAATAAAAAAAACCCTAGCCTAAACTAAACTACCGATAGCCCTTAAAAGGGCCTTTGTGGGGCATTGCCCCAAAGTAATCAGCTCTTTTACCTGTAAAAAAAAATAAAAACAACCACCCCAACAGTAAAACCCACCACCCACACAACTAACCCCCCAAGTAAAATACTATCTAAAAAACCTAAGCTCCCCATTGCCTTGAAAAGGGCATTTGGATGGGCAGTTAGCTCTTTTGCAAGTCCAAACCCTAACCTAAAAATAAAACCCACCCAATATACCCTTAAAAAAACCTAACACTAACCCCCTGAAAATCGACTTACAGGGAGAAGTCTTCATCCAAGCCGGCCGAAGTCCTCAACAAAGCCGAGAGAAGTCTTCATTCAAGCCGGGTGAAGTGGTCCTCCAGCCAATAGAATGCATGCTCAATCCTATTGGCTGATTGCATCAGCCAATAGGATTTTTTCTACCTTAATTCTGATTGGCTGATATAATTCTATCAGCCAATCAGAATCTAAGGGACGCCATCTCGGATGACATCACTTAAAGGTACCTTCATTCGTCTTAAGTCGTCGGATGAAGAGGATGCTCCTCGTCAGATGTCTTGAAGATGGACCTGCTCAGCGCCGGATGGATGAAGATAGAAGATGCCGTCTGGATGAAGACTTCTGCCCGTATGGAGGACCACTTCGCCCGGCTTGGATGAAGATTTCTCCCAGCTTCATTGAGGACTTCGGCCCGGCTTGGATGAAGACTTCTCCCGGTAAGTCGATCTTCAGGGGGTTAGTGTTAGGTTTTTTTAAGGGTGTATTGGGTGGATTTTATTTTTAGGTTAGGGTTTGGGCTTGCAAAAGAGCTTGTTTGTATTTTTTACAAAAAAAAAAAAAATGATAAAAGAGCTGAATACTTTGGGGCAATGCCCTGCAAAAGGCCCTTTTAAGGGCAGTTGGTAGTTTAGTTTAGGCTAGGGTTTTTTTATTTTGGGGGGGCTTTTTTTTATTTTGATAGGGCTATTAGATTAGGTGTAATTAGATTAAATATCTGTATTTGTTTATTATTTTCTGTAATTTAGTGTTTGCTTTTTTCGTACTTTAGCTAATTTAATTTAATTGATTTAATTGTTGTTAATTTGGTTAATTTATTTAATTATAGTTTAGTGTTAGGTGTTAGTGTAACTTAGGTTAGGTTTTATTTTACAGGTACTTTTGTATTATTTTAGCTAGGTAGTTATTAAATAGTTAATAACTATTTAATAACTATTCTACCTAGTTAAAATAAATACAAACTTGCCTGTAAAATAAAACTAAACCTTAAGCTAGCTACAATGTAACTATTAGTTATATTGTAGCTAGCGTAGGGTTTATTTTACAGGTATTTAGTTTTAAATAGGAATAATGTAATTAATGATAGTAATTTTCTTTAGATTTATTTAAATTATATTTAAGTTAGGGGGTTTTAGAGTTAGACTTAGATTTAGGGGTTAATAACTTTAATATAGTGGAGGCGACTTTGGGGGCGGCAGATTAGGGGTTAATAAATGTAGGTAGGTGGCGTCGATGTTAGGGACAGCAGATTAGGGGTTAATAATATTTAACTAATGTTTGCGAGGCGGGAGTGTGGCGGTTTAGCGGTTAATATGTTTATTATAGTGGCGGCAACGTTGGGGGCGTCAGATTAGGGGTTAATAAGTGTAGGTAGGTGGTGGCGACATTGGGGGTGGCAGATTAGGGGTTAATGGAGGTCAATCGATGTTGGAAGCAGCAGATTAGATTTTATTATAGTGTTTGTGATGTGGAAGGGCCTCAGTTTAGTGGTTAATAGGTAGTTTATGGGTGTTAGTGTACTTTTTAGCACTTTAGTTATGAGTTTTATGTTACAGCGTTGTACCATAAAACTCTTAACTACTGACTTTAGAATGCATTGCGGATCTTGACAGGGTAGGTTGTACCGCACACTTTTTGGCCTCCCAGGACAGACTTGTAATATCGGCGCTATGGAAGTCCCATAGAAAAAAGACTTTATTACGAAGTTTACGTAAGTCGTTTTGCGGTAAGGCCAAAGAAGTGTGCGGTGACCCTAAACCTTCAAGACTCATAATACCAGCGGGCATAAAAAAGCAGCGTTAGGACCTCTTAACGCTGCTTTTTTCCCCTAAAGCACAATTATAAATCTAGCCATTAATTATTTAATTAATTTTCTTAATTAATTTCTGAAAACTTCTGTTGGTGAATTTCTTCGAATTAATGATAAAGGGCAGGTTTCTGTTCAAACCATATGGGCTATAAATTGCTAAAGATGCCAGATTTAAGAGAGAAAGGGGCATTAGCTTGTCAGTTTTGGTAAAAAAAAGTGGTGAATTAATTAATTCCCACAGATTCTCGCTGAATTCACAGATCACTGTGAAGGAATTTTAAAGGGTGCAAAACATCTTTTTGGAAGCACAGAAAGAATATTTTTATGGAGGCCATATCTTTGAGTCTTTTTTTTTTTTTTTGCAGTGCATCATTCTTCAGTGGTATGTTCTGCATATTTTATTCCCAGCAGATAATACATAGGTGGAAGAAGATCATGAAGAGAGCCTGGGGTTTACTGTACCTAAGTAGCTAAGGAAAATATAAATAACTAACAATGAGTATATACTATTTTTATCATTTCCTTCCTCTTCCCCACCTCATATGCTCTATTGGAGGAAACAGGTAGATTAGACCGATGTCCCATGGAACCACCAGAGCGTCTACTAGAACTTATTGCAGATCCCTTGATCTTAAACCATACTTTGGAAGCTTCTCATTTAGAGGAGACACCATCAGATCCAACTCCGGAACCCCCCACCTTAGGGTTATCATGAAGAATGCTTCCAGATGAGGAGCCCACTCCCCTGGATGAAAGGTCTGCCATTCAGATAATCTGCTTCCCAGTTTTCCACCCCTGGGATGTGAATGGCAGAAATGTGACAATTGTGAGACTCCGCCCACTGAAGTCACCTCCTTCATTGCTAAGGAACTCTGTGTTCCTCCCTGGTCATTTATATACACCACTTAAATAATGTTATCCGATTGAAATCTAAACAGGACCAAACTCAGTTGAGGCAAAGCTATCAGAGCATTGACGATTGCTCCCAACAAAGGATATTTATTGAGAGGGCAGACTCCCTCTGAGTCCAAGTTCCCTGAGCTCTTAAGGAACCCCAAACTGCTCCCCAGCCCAAAAAGCTGGTGTCCGTAGTCACAATCTCCCAAGATGATCTCAGGAAGCATGTACCCTGGGACAGATGGTCCTGAGAGAGCCACCAGGACAGGGAATCTCTCGTCCAGATGTCTAAGACTATCCTTTGAGAGAGGTCCGAGTGATCTCCATTCCATTGTCTGAGCATGCATAACTGTAGAGGTCTTAGATGGAAATGAGCCATAGAATGTGTCCATAGAAGCCACCATTAGACCAATGACTTCCATACACAGTACCACTGAGGGACGTACAGAGGACTGAAGAGAAAGACAGGTAGCAAGAAGTTTGGATTTTCTGACCTTCTTTAAGAACATTTTTATGGAGATTGAGTCTATGATCATCCCCAAAAAACAAAACCTGGTACTTGGTACCAAGGAGCTCTTTTCCAGATTCACCTTCCACCTGTGAGAGCAAAGAAACAATAACAGAGAATCGTAAGAGATCTTGCTAAAAGAAAAGATGGCACCTTAACCAAGATATCGTCCAGGAAAGGTGCCACAGCAATTGCTTGGGATCTGGCCACTGCCCTAGAACCTTCATAAAGATTTGAGGGGCAGTGGCTAGGCCAAAAAGGTATGGCTACAAATTGGAAGTGTTTGTCCAAAAAGGCAAACCTCAGGAACTGGAAATGTTCTTCATGAATAGGAACATGGAGATATGCATCCTTCAGGTCGATGGTAATCATGAACTGACCCTCCTGAACTAGGGAGAATAGACTGGATAGTCTCAACAAATTTCTCAGAGTTCCGTCCTTCAAAATGGAGACACTTGAGGTCTAAAATGGGTCAAAAAGTTCCCTCTTTCTTGGGAACCACAAACAGGTTGGAATAAAATCCTTGACCCTGTTCTGTCAGAGGAACTGAGACAATCACCCCTAGAGAAACTAGATCCTTGATACAGTTTAAGAGAGCCTTTCTCTTTATCTGATTTGCAGAAAATCTTGACAGGAGAAATCTGCCTCTGGGAAATTTGAATCCTATCCTGTATCCCTGGGAGGCTACTTCCACTGTCCACAGATCTTGCACATTGTGAATGCAAGCCTGCTGAAAGAAGGAAAGTCTGCCCCAACTTGATCCCTGACTGGATCGGGTGCAGACCCTTCATGATGATTTATTCTCAGATGAAGGCTTCTTGGATTGCCTACTCTTATTCCATGATTGATTGGGCCTCCATGAGGTATAGGATTGATCAGGTTTGGAAGAAGTGGGGGATTTCTGTCCTTTGAAGTTGAGAAAAGAACGGAAATTAGAATTTTGGCGACCCTTGGGTCTACCCTTCATTTTCCACCAGTAACTGTGGAAATGATTTCAATCAGCCAGGCCAGGATCAAATAAAGTCTTACCCTTAAAGGGTAGAGATAGAAGCTTAGACTTGGAAGTCACGTCAGCAGACCAAGGCCTAGATTTAGAGTTCGGCGTTAGCCGTGAAAACCAGCGTTAGAGGCTCCTAACGCTGGTTTTAGGCTACCGCCGGTATTTGGAGTCAGTGATTAAAGGCTCTAACGCTCACTTTTCAGCCACGACTTTTCCATACCGCAGATCCCCTTACGTCAATTACGTATCCTATCTTTTCAATGGGATCTTCCTAACGCCGGTATTTAGAGTCGTTTCTGAAGTGAGCGTTAGAGCTCTAACGACAAAACTCCAGCCGCAGGAAAATGTCAGTAGTTAAGAGCTTTCTGGGCTAACGCCGGTTCATAAAGCTCTTAACTACTGTACTCTAAAGTACACTAACACCCATAAACTACCTATGTACCCCTAAACCGAGGTCCCCCCACATCGCCGCAACTCGATTACATTTTTTTAACCCCTAATCTGCCGACCGCCACCTACGTTATACTTATGTACCCCTAATCTGCTGCCCCTAACACCGCCGACCCCTGTATTATATTTATTAACCCCTAACCTGCCCCCCTCAACGTCGCCGCCAGCTACTTACAATAATTAACCCCTAATCTGCCGACCGCAAAGCGCCGCCACCTACGTTATCCTTATGTACCCCTAATCTGCTGCCCCTAACACCGCCGACCCCTATATTATATTTATTAACCCCTAACCTGCCCCCCACAACGTCGCCGACACCTGCCTACACTTATTAACCCCTAATCTGCCGAGAGGACCTGAGCGCTACTATAATAAAGTTATTAACCCCTAATCCGCCTCACTAACCCTATCATAAATAGTATTAACCCCTAATCTGCCCTCCCTAACATCGCCGACACCTAACTTCAATTATTAACCCCTACGACCGGAGCTCACCGCTATTCTAAGAAATGTATTAACCCCTAAAGCTAAGTCTAACCCTAACACTAACACCCCCCTAAGTTAAATATAATTTTAATCTAACGAAATTAATTAACTCTTATTAAATAAATTATTCCTATTTAAAGCTAAATACTTACCTGTAAAAAAAAATCCTAATATAGCTACAATATAAATTATAATTACATTGTAGCTATTTTAGGATTAATATTTATTTTACAGGCAACTTGGTAATTATTTTAACCAGGTACAATAGCTATTAAATAGTTAAGAACTATTTAATAGTTACCTAGTTAAAATAATAACAAAATTACCTGTAAAATAAGTCCTAACCTAAGTTATAATTAAACCTAACACTACCCTATCAATAAATTAATTAAATAAAATACCTACAATTACCTACAATTAACCTAACACTACACTATCAATAAATAAATT
Source organism: Bombina bombina (assembly GCF_027579735.1). Classification (NCBI taxonomy): domain Eukaryota; kingdom Metazoa; phylum Chordata; class Amphibia; order Anura; family Bombinatoridae; genus Bombina; species Bombina bombina. Next base: position 1,484,401,733 of record NC_069499.1, on the reverse strand, counting down.
AAATACAATTGCTACAAATAACTACAATTACATAAACTAACTAAAGTACAAAAAATAAAAAAGAACTAAGTTACAAAAAATAAAAAAATATTTACAAACATAAGAAAAATATTACAACAATTTTAAACTAATTACACCTACTATAAGCCCCCTAATAAAATAACAAAGACCCCCAAAATAAAAAAATGCCCTACCCTATTCTAAATTAATAGAGTTAAAAGCTCTTTTACCTTACCAGCCCTGAACAGGGCCCTTTGCGGGGCATGCCCCAAGAAAATCAGCTCTTTTGCCTTTAAAAAAAAACATACAATACCCCCCCCAACATTACAACCCACCACCCACATACCCCTAATCTAACCCAAATCCCCCTTAAATAAACCTAATACTAAGCCCCTGAAGATCTTCCTACCTTGTCTTCACCATCCAGGTATCACCGATCCGTCCTGGCATCCGGTGCTGAAGAGGTCCAGAAGAGGCTCCAAAGTCTTCCTCCTATCCGGCAAGAAGAGGACATCCGGACCGGCAAACATCTTCTCCAAGCGGCATCTTCGATCTTCTTCCATCCGGTGCGGAGCGGGTCCATCTTGAAGCAGCCGACGCGGATCCATCCTCTTCTTCCGGCGTCTCCAGACGAATGACGGTTCCTTTAAGGGACGTCATCCAAGATGGCGTCCCTCGAATTCCGATTGGCTGATAGGATTCTATCAGCCAATCGGAATTAAGGTAGGAAAATTCTGATTGGCTGATGGCCAATCAGAATCAAGTTCAATCCTATTGGCTGATCCAATCAGCCAATCAGATTGAGCTCGCATTCTATTGGCTGTTCCGATCAGCCAATAGAATGCGAGCTCAATCTGATTGGCTGATTGGATCAGCCAATAGGATTGAACTTGATTCTGATTGGCTGATTCCATCAGCCAATCAGAATTTTCCTACCTTAATTCCGATTGGCTGATAGAATCCTATCAGCCAATCGGAATTCGAGGGACGCCATCTTGGATGACGTCCCTTAAAGGAACCGTCATTCGTCGGGAGACGCCGGAAGAAGAGGATGGATCCGCGTCGGCTACTTCAAGATGGACCCGCTCCGCACCGGATGGAAGAAGATCGAAGATGCCGCTTTGAGAAGATGTTTGCCGGTCCGGATGTCCTCTTCTTGCCGGATAGGAGGAAGACTTTGGAGCCTCTTCTGGACCTCTTCAGCACCGGATGCCAGGACGGATCGGTGATACCTGGATGGTGAAGACAAGGTAGGAAGATCTTCAGGGGCTTAGTATTAGGTTTATTTAAGGGGGGTTTGGGTTAGATTAGGGGTATGTGGGTGGTGGGTTGTAATGTTGGGGGGGGGTATTGTATGTTTTTTTTACAGGCAAAAGAGCTGATTTTCTTGGGGCATGCCCCGCAAAGGGCCCTGTTCAGGGCTGGTAAGGTAAAAGAGCTTTTAACTCTATTAATTTAGAATAGGGTAGGGCATTTTTTTATTTTGGGGGTCTTTGTTATTTTATTAGGGGGCTTAGAGTAGGTGTAATTAGTTTAAAATTGTTGTAATATTTTTCTTATGTTTGTAAATATTTTTTTATTTTTTGTAACTTAGTTCTTTTTTATTTTTTGTACTTTAGTTAGTTTATGTAATTGTAGTTATTTGTAGCAATTGTATTTAATTTATTTATTGATAGTGTAGTGTTAGGTTAATTGTAGGTAATTGTAGGTATTTTATTTAATTAATTTATTGATAGGGTAGTGTTAGGTTTAATTATAACTTAGGTTAGGACTTATTTTACAGGTAATTTTGTTATTATTTTAACTAGGTAACTATTAAATAGTTCTTAACTATTTAATAGCTATTGTACCTGGTTAAAATAATTACCAAGTTGCCTGTAAAATAAATATTAATCCTAAAATAGCTACAATGTAATTATAATTTATATTGTAGCTATATTAGGATTTTTTTTTACAGGTAAGTATTTAGCTTTAAATAGGAATAATTTATTTAATAAGAGTTAATTAATTTCGTTAGATTAAAATTATATTTAATTTAGGGGGGTGTTAGTGTTAGGGTTAGACTTAGCTTTAGGGGTTAATACATTTCTTAGAATAGCGGTGAGCTCCGGTCGTCAGATAAGGGGTTAATAATTGAAGTTAGGTGTCGGCGATGTTAGGGAGGGCAGATTAGGGGTTAATACTATTTATGATAGGGTTAGTGAGGCGGATTAGGGGTTAATAACTTTATTATAGTAGCGCTCAGGTCCGCTCGGCAGATTAGGGGTTAATTATTGTAAGTAGCTGGCGGCGACGTTGTGGGGGGCAGGTTAGGGGTTAATAAATATAATATAGGGGTCGGCGGTGTTAGGGGCAGCAGATTAGGGGTACATAGGGATAATGTAGGTTGCGGCGGTTTACGGAGCGGCAGATTAGGGGTTAATAATAATATGCAGGGGTCAGCGATAGCGGGGGCGGCAGATTAGGGGTTAATAAGTGTAAGGGTAGGGGTGTTTAGACTTGGGGTACATGTTAGAGTGTTAGGTGCAGACGTAGGAAGTGTTTCCCCATAGGAAACAATGGGGCTGCGTTAGGAGCTGAACGCTGCTTTTTTGCAGGTGTTAGGTTTTTTTACAGCTCAAACAGCCCCATTGTTTCCTATGGGAGAATCGTGCACGAGCACGTTTTTGAGGCTGGCCGCGTCCGTAAGCAACTCTGGTATCGAGAGTTGCATTTGCGGTAAAAATGCTCTACGCTCCTTTTTTGGAGCCTAACGCAGCATTTTTTTGAACTCTCGATACCAGAGTTAATTTTATGCTGCGGCCAGAAAAAAGCCTGCGGAGCGTTAACAGTCCATCTACCGCCAAACTCCAAATCTAGGCCCAAGTCTTTAGCCACAGGGCTCTACGAGATAAGACGGCAAAGCTAGAAATCTTTGCCCCAAATGAACTACTTGCATGATAGCATCACAGATAACAGTATTAGCCAGCTTTAAAGCCTTGATCCTATCATGGATCTCCGATATTGAAGTCTCCTCCAAAACCAGATCAGACAAGGAGTCGCACCAATAAGAGGACGCACCAGCAACTGTTGCAATACTAGCAATGGGTTGCTATTGTAGACCTTGGTGAAGAAACATCTTTCTTAAATACCCTTCCAGTTTCCTGTCCATATGGTCCTTAAAGGAGGTACTATCCTCTAGAGTGGCTAAAGTGGATATAGCACCCTGTACTTTAGGAACATTGCACCAAAGATTTCGAACAGAGTCAGCAACAGGAAACATATTTTTAAAAACAGGAGATGGACAGTGAAATAGGACCCCCCAGCTTCTCCCATTCCTGAGACATAATGTCAGACATGAGATCTGGAACAGCAAATATTTCCAGAGATTTAGGTTTGACATCAAAAACTCTGTTAAGTTTATTAGCCTTTTTAGGAGCCTCTGCAACTGTAGTTTCTGAGTCCTCTAAAGTAGCTAGAACCTCTTTCAAAAGTAAACTGAGGTGTTCAAGCTTAAATCTAAAATTTACCTCCTCTGAGTCCACTGCACTAGCCAACAGCAGATTCAGAATCAGAGATCTCACGCTTAGAAGCCCCTGAGGAGTGATCCTCCTCAGATAACTGAGATAGACTGACTAAGACAGCCTTGGCGGAATCAGTACATGATTTAGAAATGTGCTTAGATTTTCTTTTACCAGCAAAATCACCTGGTAAATATACACCCCCAGGAGCTGACTGAGTAGAACCACAGGGCACTGCTTGTGTAACTGCCGAAGACTGTGACATCTGAAGGGAAAGTTGAGGCATGTCACCGACAACATCCTGAGAGACAGATGGGTCTAAGAGGGTATCTTTATTTTTAGAAAAGAAATGTAGAACAAAACTGCACAGGGGGAATAAGCCTCAAGTAAATATATGCATTTATCAAACATCTCTAACTTTGGGCTAGATTATAAGTGGAACACAAAAATATTAGCACTATTGAGAGCCAACTCTGCTCAAGTTAAATCAATAGCGCTCATATTAGAAGTAAAAGGTCAGATAAGTCCCTCTCCCTATAGACTTCTATTTGTCGCTATACAAGACTCTGTTCTAGCTTTCGTTTGAGCACTAACCCAGAGGTGCACTAACCAAATTTCGCTAAAGCCGAAGGTGCTTTAAAAAAATAGGTTAAATATCACTGTTCTTCACTCAGAAGACAATGTATATATATATAGCATACATTGTGTATATATATATATATATATATATATATATATATATATATATATATATATATATATATATATATATATATATATACAATGTATATATATATATAGCATACATAGCACAATAGTGTTAATATTTTTGTGTTCCACTTATAATCTAGGCCAAAGTTAGAGATGTTTCGAGCCTCCATTTTACGTACCTTTATATTACATTTTATTGCAGTGTGGTTCTGTCACAAATCTTTTCACATGTATTTGATATTCCATTTAATCTTCTGTTTCACTGTGTTTTATTTATCTTGGCCCATCATATATATATTAATATGTTTTCCTATTCTCAAAAATACTGTACACTTGTCACATTTGTGCATTTAGCCAAAGCTCTGCATGTTCATGCATATAAACGTATGCACGCACACACACACATATATTTGTGTGAGATAGGGGGACTGTGTATATATTAACTAATTCCTTGGTCTTTTTTGAGGAATGAAAGCTCTGATTTCTGGCTGCTGTTACATTTTTCTCAGAATGGCTGTCTTTTTATGTGGGAAATTCGGGTCATTTTTATCATGCCATTGTGTGTTAAAATAAATCATTTCCTAACACAACCACAGATTAACACCATAACGCTCACCAGATTAAAAATTTTGCAGCTGCCTTTCATTAGCCGTAACCACATTGGAATGAGTAATGAAAAAAAAATACCCTTTTACGTTCAAGGATACATTTGTCATCACAACATGAGGATCCCAATAGGAAGTAGACTAGATTTGATGTTAACATAGGGTGTATAAAAGGTTTGCCCCATGCTCTTTGTTATTGATGCTAATTTTAAATTCATAAAAAACAATTTGTGTTTTGAAAAACTTTGTTTTGACATTTATATAAAACTTGTACAAATCTTTATTATTTTGCTTTGTCATTTTAAACGAGAAAAACATGTATAAATGATTTTATGTTATTATTTTGTACTTACACCCTTATTATATTTCCAGTAGCCATATCACACAAATAGGCCAAAATCCTCTTTTTTATAGTTCCTATGGGAAGAGAACATTTTATTTATTTAAAAAAAACACACACGATCGATAAGAACCCAGATCAGATACATCCCCCATTAAAGGACCAGTCAACACATTAGATTTGCATAATCAACAAATGCAAAATAACAAAACAATGCAAAAGCACTTAGTCTGAACTTCAAAGGAGTAGTAGATTTTTTTATAACAAATTTCAAAGTTATGTATATTTCCACTCCCCTTGTACCATGTGATAGCAATCAGCCAATCACAAATGCATATACGTATAGTGTGTGAATTCTTGCACATGCTCAGTAGGATCTGGTGACTCAAAAAGTGTAAATATAAAAGACACTGCACATTTTTTTTAATGGAAGTAAATTGGAAAGTTGTTTAAAATTACATGGTGTATCTGAATCATGAAAATTTTATTTAACCTGAGTGTCCCTTTAAGTAACTTTTATGTTAGCTGTATTAGGAAACATTAGCCTTTGATCAGAGGCATGTCTTAAGTAGCCCTTTCAGATCTGTATGCAAATAAAACTCAATACAAACACATGCCATTGGAATCTGTATGCCCAAACAGGGTGGCATGAAATTAGGTGCACATCTCCAGCAAACCATTTATGGCAGCTAGAAGCCTAAACAGATCATAGATCAAGTACATCACCCCATCTGTTGTGGCAGATGATTGTATTGCACATCACAATCTCGTATTAAAAAACATTTTCACAAAAAATATATGTAGAAAAGACTAATCAATTTCATTTTTCTACATTAACTGATTGGCTTAAAAAAATGGTGACATGACTTTGGGCACCACAGCATGCGCAGTGGTTCACATATTTTCATGAGCCAACTGTCTCCTCCTTTTCTTCCCTAACCTGCAAAACAGAAGCAGCATATAGCAAGCACAAGCAGCACAGAACTGGGATATTAAAGGGCCATTATAGTCAAGGAATCACATGCTCTTATTCATTAGGACATGTCATTTTACAACTAGTGATCCTTTAAGTCAAGGGGCATAGTTATCAAACATTTGGAGCTTGAGGCCCCTTGTTTCCGGCGAGCTTTCAGAAACAGAAGTTATGAAGCAGGGCTCTAAAGACCGCCTGCTCTAAAGTCTGCCTGCTCAAATACGATCGGGTTGATTGACACCCCCTGTGAATCTGCAGGGGGCGGCATTGCACCAGCAGTTCACAAGAACTGCTGGTGCAATGATAAATGCCGACAGTGTATGCTGTCAGCATTTATCGATGTACAGCGGACATGATCTGCTATATTGGATCATGTCCGCTCGCACAGTAGTAAATTGGCCCCTATGTGTTCTGCAGGTCCCAAGCAGAAATTGCCACTGACCCAATCAGCAGCGGTAGTCACACACCCCAGTTATGTAACTAGCGCTGCTGATTGGATTAGCAGCAGTTTCCATTCTGGACCAGCAGTGCTCTTTGGGTTCAGAGTGGTATTTTCACTATGGGGCCGATTTATCATCCCCAGAATACAGCCATATGCTGCTGTTTCCGCACGAGCTTTCAGGCTCGCTGGAAACAGAAGATAAGAAGACCGCTGCTCCTTAACTCGTCTGCTATCTCTGGGGTGGTGGACAGCAATCAGCCCGATCGGATACGATAGGGTTGATTGACACCCCCTGCTAGCGAACGATTGGTCGCGATTGTGTAGAGGGTGGTATCGGAGAAAGAATTTCACGAGAAATGCTTGTGCAGTGATAAATGCCGACAGCGTATGCTGTTGGCATTTATCGATGTGCTGCGGATCATGTCTGTCCACACAATGATAATTTGGCCTCTATGTGTTTAATGTGTTGTCCCTAGTCTTAAAATGGGGTTGCTAAACATTGGGTTCTGAGGCTGAATCAGGGTATGAGATTTCTAAAGGGCTTAGGGCACCATTAGTGTTGGATATGAGTTCTGATGTAGGTATGGTGCTTCTAAAAAGTATGCAGGGCTTCTAGATGCAATAATGGAATATTTATGTTTTACCTGAGGTCTGATGTGGGTATGAGGCTTTTGTGAAATCATAATTCTAAATTCACTGCTGTATACAAAATAAAATAGAAAGTTTTAAGTTTAAATTTAATAAAAGTTCATCTGAAGTGTAAAGTGATATAAAATTCCAAGCACAAAGTGTAAATGCAGCAGAACTGTTATGGCATGCAGTGCTATATTGCACTAGGCTTGTCTCTCCTTCACATACAGAAATACAGGGGATGCCCCTTAAAGAAGTAAAGCAAAATCTGCCTTTTGAAAATTTCACTAGGAATCTCCCATTGCTGGAGGATCATTTTAGATCATCTCACCTGAGCTGACAGGTTTTGAACATCAGGCCAATAGATAGATTATTGGCCAGATTACAAGTGGAGCTCAAAATATCGCTTTAACTAAAGCGATATTTGTGCTCCATTGTGTAATATTAGCGCACGCTAATGTGTGCTGGTATTAAAAGTTTACAGCAATGCGAACAGGAGCGTGCTTTCACATTGCTGGGAAGCATTGCGCTCACAAGAGCACGCTTCCATAAGCTACTATGGGAGCCTCGTTCTGATGCCGTCACAGAAGGCATCAGAACCTTGCGCAGCAAAGAGGTAAGTAGCGCAGCGATGGGCAGCAGTTAGTAAATATATATGTATATGACTATATACATATAAATTAATGTGTTAATATATGTATATACACATATTAACACATAAATATATAAGCATATACATATATATTTACTGGGAGCACACAGTTCCCATAGACCGGATCTCTGGTTAATTTTCTGCGTACTAATTGCTACCACAAGCTTGTGGTAGCAATAACCAGTCACTTGTAATGGCTGGTTTAATTATCTCGCTCCCGCAAATGAGAAAATTTGGCCTTTTGCAGGAGCCCAATAATTTTAGCACTCCACTTATATTCTAGCCCTATATGTATATAACCTATACACTCTGTTTAATGAAAGCAAATTAAAACCAATGAAGGGCTAAATGGTTGCTTTGAGCCTGTGGAGGGACACATATTTACATGGCAGGGGTGAAATGCTTATTTGTAATTTAGGATTCAACTGATACTGAATACTGATAAGCCAGAGAGACACTTTTTAGAACACATTAAGGCGCATTTGTATATAGATGATGTTGAATACAGGTATACCTGGCTCATACAATGGGTTAGGGACAAAAGTGCCCAGCTATTAAGTGAAAACCGCATCAAAGTAGAACAAGGCAGTTTTAGCTTTCTTTTCACTTGTTATTGTGTTTAAAAACATGTTTGAACTAACATATATTAGGTGTGCAATAGTGCTAAATTTAGTTTAACACCAGCACAAAACATTCGGGCATTAATAAATCGGCCCCATAGAGAACACTGCAGAGCTGCTGGTGCAACGCCGCCCCCTGCAGACTCGCGGCCAATGGGCCGTCAGCAGGGGGTTGTCAATCAACCCGATCGTACTCGATCGGGTTGATTTCCGGCGATGTCTGTCCGCCTGCTCAGAGCAGGCGGACAGGTTATGGAGCAGCGGTCTTTGTGACCGCTGTTTTATAACTGCTGTTTCTGGCGAGCCTGCAGGCTCACCAGAAACACGGGGCATCAAGCTTGATAGATAGGCACCTTAGGTTATGGATTCTATGTACTGGGAATTCATCACAGCTAGCTAGTTTTGTGTTGGTGAAAAGAGGAGTTTATGATGAACAAGAGGGGGAAGTATTTAAGCACAGTAGTAATAGTAAAAGTTTGGCACATAAAGGAACATGAAACACAATTCTTTTTTTTCATGATTTAGATAGAAAATGTGATTTTAACCAACTTTCCAATTTACTTATATTATCACATTTGATTTGTTCTCTTGATATTATTTGCTGAAAAGGATAACTAGGTAGGCTCAGGAGCTGCTGATTGGTAGATACACATATATGCTTCATGCTATTGGCTCACCCAATGTGTTCAGCTAGCTCCCAGTAGTGCATTGTTGCTTCTTTAACAAAAGATACCAAAAGAGTAATGTAAGTTAGATAATAGAAGTAAATTGGAAAGTTGTTTAAATTGCATCTTCTATCTAAATCATTAAAATAAAATTTGGGTTGGAGGATGGCGGAGAGGTTATTGATAAATGGAGCCCATTATCTTTCTCCTTTACTTTTTGGAGCAATTTGAAGACTCTAAGATAATGATATAGATTACAAGTGGAACGCTATTTAATGCTCCCGCTCGAGGGTTAATTGCGCAAGAAGTAAACTTTTTGCATGCATTGGGCGGCACTCATATTATTATTTGAAAGTAAATTGTCTTCGCTTGCGTGCTAATCCATTGCGCTTAAAACTTATGCGATAACCTATTTCATCATAGAAGTCAATTAAGAAAAAAAAGTGGAAAAGAAGCCTAACACTCGTGCAGAAACCCAATCCCATATTCTCAAGTGCGCTAACTCGACATGAAATTATGAATATTTCATATTCCAATATTCTTCACATAGAAGAATATGTTCTATTTACACATAAATACATATTTATATATACAGTATATATATATATATATATATATATATATAAATTATGTTGTGTTTTTTTACCCAAATAAATATTAATTCCTATTTATATACATTATATATATATATATATATATATATATATATATATATATATATATATATATATATATATATATATATATATATATATATATATATATATATATATATATACACACACACACACACAGATATGTATAGGAATTACTATTTAAAAATACTTAGAACGTATTCTACTATGTGCAGAACATTGGAATGTGAAACATTTACTGTAAATACATAGTTAATATTGCATAAATATGCTTTTTTGTTCCATCTACTTAACTGCAAAGGGCTCCAATGCACTTATACATATATATGTTTATATGTGTGTACATATGTATTTATGTGTTTATATAAGTCTGTAAATACATAAATACATATGTACACACATATAAACATATATACAGTATAAATACATACACCTACATATTTAGACATGTATATGTATGTATCTCTAACACCTGAGACCTCATATCTTTGAGCCCTTACAATTTTTTTGTGCAATATTTTTTATTTTTACTACTTTTTATTAGATGGTATCATTATGAGTGTGACAGTACTTTTATTTTTGAGGTGTTATGTGACACTTTTTCTTTCACAAAACAGTTAACCTGAGCTCTGAGATTGAACTAACACTACGCACGTTAACTTCAATTGCACTCAAGCCATCGTGTTTACTTTCAACTTGTATTACTAGCAAAAAATCTGGCGCAAACAGCCGCAATAACCCCCTTTTCGCTTGCACTAAACTGTTAGTTTGCCACTTGTAATCTAACCCATAGTTGTTACAAATGTTACAAGTAAGCAAACCCTCTATTTTATTATTCCCTATTTACAATAGAGTCTGTTCTATTTTGAACACATACTGCACCTTCTGGCTTGTTAGTTTATCTTCTTTTTTTCATGGCTTATTTACAGTGTGTTCTTTGGCTCCTATTTCCACGCAGTGAAAATAAATGCTTTCAATTACCTTTGTTTTTGAGCCAACAATTTTCAGACGTTAGCGAGATAATTTGCACACCTGACAAGTACGCCCATGTTCTCTTGCTTTGATGATTCCCTAAAATAACAGTAGATGGAGATCATTCTTTTCCAGTTAATTTGAGTATATTTTTATATCTCCTGTGTATTTACCCTAAATAGACTTTATGCTTTCTAAGCTGCAATGTCAAAATAGAAATGGAATAGAAAGGCTTGTATGATATCTCTTCTTTTTTAAGTTGATAAAAATTACAACTATCAAAATGTCATGCATTTTAGCCCAAATTACTAATGGAAAACTATGGATAGTGCAGGGTGAGCTATCAAAATTGTGACACAAGAATAGCGCACTATCTGATATTAAATCAGGGGTTAAAAATACTTCCTGGAGAATGGTAGCGCATCAGACATTTTTTTAGCATGATCCAAACTTTCAATCGATAGTGTGGCTGCTCTAAATATATATATAGTATATATATATATATATATATATATATATATATACACGGTATGTGTTGCTCAAATGCAACACACATAATAGTGTAGACCTGAAGTAAAGTGTTTAAGCTAATATATATATATATATATATATATATATATATATATATATATATATATATATATATATATATATATATATATATATTAATGGGACAGTCTAGGCTAGGGCATGTAATTTTAAACAATTTTCCAATTTACTTTTATCTCCAATGTTGCTTTGTTCTCTTGGTATTCTTAGTTGAAAGCTTAACCTAGGAGGTTCTTATACTAATTTCTTAGACCTTGAAGGCCACCAGTTTTCAGAATGCATTTTAACAGTTTTTCACCACTAGAGGGTGTTAGTTCATGTGTTTCATATATATAACACTGTGCTTGTGCACGTGAAGTTATCTGGGAGCAGGCACTGATTGGCTAAACTGCAAGTCTATCAAAAGAACAAATAAAGGGGCAGTTTGCAGAGGCTTAGATACAAGATAATCACAGAGGTTAAAAGTATATTAATATAACTGTGTTGGTTATGCAAAACTGGGGAATGGGTAATAAAGGGATTATCTATCTTTTAAAACAATAACAATTCTGGTGTAGACTGTCCCTTTAATGGGACAGTTTACTCAAAATGTTCTCCTCTTTAATGTGTTCCCAATGATCCACTTTACCTGCTAGAGTGTATTCATTTGTTTACAAGTATTTCCTTTACCCTTATATTGGCATTTAAAATAGTTGATTTAGCGTGTGGTATCCCCTCCTATTCTGAAAGTTTCTGGCCTTAGGTCCAAGCTATAGTTAAGCTGTGTAAATATAGCCAGCAGAAGAACTTACACTCCCAGTGGGGTATAAAAGAGATAATGTAATAAAATGTTAATTTTCTATTGTTCTCTCCAAATATTGGTCTTTGGTTTATGGACAGATATAAGATAAAGAAGTATGCTATCTTTCTCTTTGAGTTCAATCTTAACCACATTGATGCCTGTGTGCAAAAGAAGACCCATGGTCATCATGAAGGGGGATCACAAATCTATTTTCAGTGATCCACCCCACATTACGGGCTTTGATCATTGGTGCCAATGACATATTTGGCAGCACTCTCAAGTCTTCAATGGGAGTGTCTTGTGTGGCGATGTAACAAATGGGTGGAGTCAAAATTACTGAAAGGGAGCTTTATCATTATTATTATAGTTTATATTACAAATGTCTATATGAGCCCCTCTTCCAATTTTTTCTACTCTTGATGACAATTAAAGGGACAGTAAACACCAGCCATAATTTTCGTTGTTTAAAAAGATAGATAATCCCTTTATTACCCATTCCCCAATTTTGCATAACCAACACAGTTATAATAATATACTTTTTACCTCTGTGATTACCTTGTATCTATGCCTTTGCAAACTGCCCCCTTATTTCAGTTCTTTAGACAGACTTGCATTTTGAGCCAATCAGTGCTTGCTCCTAGGAGCTTCACGTGCCTGAGCTCAATGTTATCTATATGAAACACATGAACTAACGCCCTCTAGTGGTGAAAAACTGTCAAAATATTTTCAGATTAGAGGCAGCCTTCAAGGTCTAAGAAATTAGCATATGAACCTCCTAGATTTAGCTTTCAACTAAGAATACCAAGCGAACAAAGCAAAATTGGTAATAAAAGTAAAATGGAAAGTTGTTTAAAATTACATACCCTATTTAAATCATGAAAGTTTTTGTTTTTTTTACTTGACGGTCCCTTTAAAAGGTATATGAAAAAAAATAAAGAATGTTGCACAACAAATATATCTGCAAATACCTTACTGTAAATCTACATAGTTTTCTTGTAATTTCATAATAAAATTTGAACTCGGCCGCAATGGATCAAATGCATTTTTACATTGGAGGATCAAGATGTTTTGGAGCAAGACACAGAGGAGGAGTTGCAGCAGCTTAAGGCCTAGATTTAGAGTTCGGCGGTAGCCGTCAAAACCAGCGTTAGAGGCTCCTAACGCTGGTTTTGGCCGCCCGCTGGTATTTGGAGTCAGTGATTAAAGGGTCTAACGCTCACTTTACAGCCGCAACTTTTCCATACCGCAGATCCCCCTACGCCATTTGCGTAGCCTATCTTTTCAATGGGATCTTTCTAACGCTGGTATTTAGAGTCGTTTCTGCAGTGAGCGTTAGAGCTCTAACGACAAGATTCCAGCCGCCTGAAAAAAGCAGGAGTTAAGAGCTTTCTGGCTAACGCCGGTTCATAAAGCTCTTAACTACTGTACCCTAAACTACACTAACACCCATAAACTACCTATGTACCCCTAAACCGAGGTCCCCCCACATCGCCGCCACTCGATTAAAATTTTTAACCCCTAATCTGCCGACCGCCACCTACGTTATACTTATGTACCCCTAATCTGCTGCCCCTAACCCCGCCGACCCCTATATTATATTTATTAACCCCTAACTTGCCCCACACAACGTCGCCGCAAGCTACTTAAAATAATTAACCCCTAATCTTCCGACCGCAAATCGCCGCCACCTACGTTATCCCTATGTACCCCTAATCTTCTGCCCCTAACATCGCCGACCCCTATGTTATATTTATTAACCCCTAATCTGCCCCCCACAACGTCGCCGACACCTACCTACACTTATTAACCCCTAATCTGCCGAGCGGACCTGAGCGCTACTATAATAAAGTTATTAACCCCTAATCCGCCTCACTAACCCTATCATAAATAGTATTAACCCCTAATCTGCCCTCCCTAACATCGCCGACACCTACCTTCAATTATTAACCCCTAATCTGCCGACCGGAGCTCACCGCTATTCTAATAAATGTATTAACCCCTAAAGCTAAGTCTAACCCTAACACTAACACCCCCTAAGTTAAATATAATTTTTATCTAACGAAATAAATTAACTCTTATTAAATAAATGATTCCTATTTAAAGCTAAATACTTACCTGTAAAATAAATCCTAATATAGCTACAATATAAATTACATTTATATTATAGCTATTTTAGGATTAATATTTATTTTACAGGTAACTTTGTATTTATTTTAACCAGGTACAATAGCTATTAAATAGTTAAGAACTATTTAATAGTTACCTAGTTAAAATAATTACAAATTTACCTGTAAAATAAATCCTAACCTAAGATATAATTAAACCTAACACTACCCTATCAATAAAATAATTAAATAAACTACCTACAATTACCTACAATTAACCTAACACTACACTATCAATAAATTAATTAAACACAATTGCTACAAATAAATACAATTAAATAAACTATCTAAAGTACAAAAAATAAAAATGAACTAAGTTACAGAAAATAAAAAAATATTTACAAACATAAGAAAAATATTACAACAATTTTAAACTAATTACACCTACTCTAAGCCCCCTAATAAAATAACAAAGACCCCCAAAATAAAAAATTCCCTACCCTATTTTAAATTTAAAAAGTTACAAGCTCTTTTACCTTACCAGCCCTGAACAGGGCCCTTTGCGGGGCATGCCCCAAGAAGTTCAGCTCTTTTGCCTGTAAAAGAAAACATACAATACCCCCCCCCCCAACATTACAACCCACCACCCACATACCCCTAATCTAACCCAAACCCCCCTTAAATAAACCTAACACTAAGCCCCTGATGATCTTCCTACCTTGTCTTCACCATGCCAGGTTCACCGATCCGTCCTGGCTCCAAGATCTTCATCCAACCCAAGCGGGGGTTGGCGATCCATAATCCGGTGCTCCAAAGTCTTCCTCCTATCCGGCAAGAAGAGGACATCCGGACCGGCAAACATCTTCTCCAAGCGGCATCTTCTATGTTCTTCCATCCGATGACGACCGGCTCCATCTTGAAGACCTCCAGCGCGGATCCATCCTCTTCTTCCGATGACTAGACGACGAATGACGGTTCCTTTAAGGGACGTCATCCAAGATGGCGTCCCTCGAATTCCGATTGGCTGATAGGATTCTATCAGCCAATCGGAATTAAGGTAGGAATTTTCTGATTGGCTGATGGAATCAGCCAATCAGAATCAAGTTCAATCCGATTGGCTGATCCAATCAGCCAATCAGATTGAGCTCGCATTCTATTGGCTGTTCGGAACAGCCAATAGAATGCGAGCTCAATCTGATTGGCTGATTGGATCAGCCAATCGGATTGAACTTGATTCTGATTGGCTGATTCCATCAGCCAATCAGAAAATTCCTACCTTAATTCCGATTGGCTGATAGAATCCTATCAGCCAATCGGAATTCGAGGGACGCCATCTTGGATGACGTCCCTTAATGGAACCGTCATTCGTCGTCTAGTCATCGGAAGAAGAGGATGGATCCGCGCTGGAGGTCTTCAAGATGGAGCCGGTCGTCATCGGATGGAAGAACATAGAAGATGCCGCTTGGAGAAGATGTTTGCCGGTCCGGATGTCCTCTTCTTGCCGGATAGGAGGAAGACTTTGGAGCACCGGATTATGGATCGCCAACCCCCGCTTGGGTTGGATGAAGATCTTGGAGCCAGGACGGATCGGTGAACCTGGCATGGTGAAGACAAGGTAGGAAGATCATCAGGGGCTTAGTGTTAGGTTTATTTAAGGGGGGTTTGGGTTAGATTAGGGGTATGTGGGTGGTGGGTTGTAATGTGGGGGGGGGGGGTATTGTATGTTTTCTTTTACAGGCAAAAGAGCTGAACTTCTTGGGGCATGCCCCGCAAAGGGCCCTGTTCAGGGCTGGTAAGGTAAAAGAGCTTGTAACTTTTTAAATTTAGAATAGGGTAGGGAATTTTTTATTTTGGGGGTCTTTGTTATTTTATTAGGGGGCTTAGAGTAGGTGTAATTAGTTTAAAATTGTTGTAATATTTTTCTTATGTTTGTAAATATTTTTTTATTTTCTGTAACTTAGTTCATTTTTATTTTTTGTACTTTAGATAGTTTATTTAATTGTATTTATTTGTAGCAATTGTGTTTAATTAATTTATTGATAGTGTAGTGTTAGGTTAATTGTAGGTAATTGTAGGTAGTTTATTTAATTATTTTATTGATAGGGTAGTGTTAGGTTTAATTATATCTTAGGTTAGGATTTATTTTACAGGTAAATTTGTAATTATTTTAACTAGGTAACTATTAAATAGTTCTTAACTATTTAATAGCTATTGTACCTGGTTAAAATAAATACAAAGTTACCTGTAAAATAAATATTAATCCTAAAATAGCTATAATATAAATGTAATTTATATTGTAGCTATATTAGGATTTATTTTACAGGTAAGTATTTAGCTTTAAATAGGAATCATTTATTTAATAAGAGTTAATTTATTTCGTTAGATAAAAATTATATTTAACTTAGGGGGTGTTAGTGTTAGGGTTAGACTTAGCTTTAGGGGTTAATACATTTATTAGAATAGCGGTGAGCTCCGGTCGGCAGATTAGGGGTTAATAATTGAAGGTAGGTGTCGGCGATGTTAGGGAGGGCAGATTAGGGGTTAATACTATTTATGATAGGCTTAGTGAGGCGGATTAGGGGTTAATAACTTTATTATAGTAGCGCTCAGGTCCGGTCGGCAGATTAGGGGTTAATAAGTGTAGGTAGGTGTCGGCGACGTTGTGGGGGGCAGATTAGGGGTTAATAAATATAACATAGGGGTCGGCGATGTTAGGGCAGCAGATTAGGGGTACATAGGGATAACGTAGGTGGCGGCGGTTTACGGAGCGGCAGATTAGGGGTTAAAAGTGTAATGCAGGGGTCAGCGATAGCGGGGGCGGCAGATTAGGGGTTAATAAGTGTAAGGCTAGGGGTGTTTAGACTCGGGGTACATGTTAGAGTGTTAGGTGCAGACGTAGGAAGTGTTTCCCCATAGGAAACAATGGGGCTGCGTTAGGAGCTGAACGCTGCTTTTTTGCAGGTGTTAGGTTTTTTTTCAGCTCAAACAGCCCCATTGTTTCCTATGGGAGAATCGTGCACGAGCACGTTTTTGAGGCCGGCCGCGTCCGTAAGCAACTCTGGTATCGAGAGTTGTATTTGCGGTAAAAATGCTCTACGCTCCTTTTTTGGAGCCTAACGCAGCATTTGTTTGAACTCTCGATACCAGAGTTAAATTTATGGTGCGGCCAGAAAAAAACCCGCGGAGCGTTAACAGCCCTTTTACCGCCAAACTCCAAATCTAGCCGTAAGTATGTATAGTCGTTTTATGATTAAGTATACCCCTTAAGGATATCCGCTAAATCACAGATCGCAGCAACACAAAACTCAAAGAATACATTGAGGCCCATTTATCAAGCTCCGAATGGAGCTTGAGGGCCTGTCTAAAGACCGTCTAAAGACCGCTGCCCCATAACCCTGTCCGCCTGCTCTGAGTAGGCGGACAGAAATCGCCGGAATTGAACCCGATCGAGTATGATCGGGTTGATTGACACCCCCTGCTGGCGGCCTATTGGCTGCGAGTCTGCAGGGGGTGGCATTGCAATGCTGAATACAGAGAGCGTATTGGTCTCCGCATTCAGGTCAGGTCCGCCAGACCTTTGATAAATAGGCCTCTTTGTCTTTATTGTTTAACCTTTTGATTTTGTTAAAAAATACACAAAAATACTCTGCTCTCATGGATATCAAACAATTGCAAACACAACACGTGTTTATCAAAAAACAAAAAAAATCTTTTTTAAATATATGTGTGGCAGATTTATTGTCAACCTTTTAGACAATACTTTGTGCTATCTCCCTTTGCCAAGATAACTACTCTACTATTTATCAAGACCGCTGCTCCATAACTTGTCCACCTGCTCTGAGGCGGTGGACAGAAATCAACCCGATCGAATATGATCGGGTTGATTGACACCCCCTACTAGCGGCCGCAAGTCTGCAGGGGGCGGTATTGCACCAGCAGTTCACAAGAACTACTGGTGCAATGATAAATAAGCGTATGCTGTCGACATTTATCGATGTGCGGCGGACATGGTTCGCTATAGCGGATCATGTCCGTCCCCACAATTATAAATGGACTCCTCTGAGTCTTCTCCTATAATGCCTGATGAGGTTGGAGAATACATGGCAAGGGATCTGGGATCATTCCTCCATAAAGAATCTCTCCTATCCTTCAAATGTTGAGGTTGATTCTGGTGGACTCTCATCTTCAGTTCACCCCACATGTTTTCTATGGCAGAAACTTGATTTTGTGGTCAGTAAACCATTTTTGTGTTGATTTTGATATATGTTTTTGATCATTATCCTGCTGAAAGATCCAACCACTGCCTATTTTAAGCTTTCTGGCAGAGGCAGTCTGGTGTTCATTTAATATCTAATTATTTTTATCCTAACAAAATGCCCAGATCCAATGGCAGAAAAACATCGACAAAACATTATTGAGCCCCCACCATATTTAACTGTCGGCATGAGGTAGTTTTCCATAAGGCTATCTATTTGAGTACGACAAACCCATCTCTAGTGTTTATTGCCAAAAAGCTTTATTTTGGTTTCATCTTACCATTAAACCTGATCCCATTTGAAGTTCCATTAGTGTCTGGCAAACTGAAGATGCTTGAGTTTGCAGAGGTTTTTTACTTGAAATTAACTTGTGGTGATGTAGATGAGGTCGGATTGTAGTTTTGGAGACTTTCTGACCCCAAGACGCAACTAACTTTTGCAATTCCCCAGCTGTGATCCTTAGAAATATTTTGGCCACTCTAACCATCCTCTTCACAGTGCGTTGAGACAATATACACATGCGTCCTCTTCCAGGTTGATTCATAACATTTCCAGTAGACTGGAACTTCTTAATTATTGCCCTGATGCTGATAATGGGCATTTTCAATGCTTTTGCTATTTTCTTATAGCCACTTTCCATTTTGTGAAGCTAAACAACCTTTTGCCACACATCACATCATAATGAATGACTAAGGGAATTTAGCCTATTTGTTACCTCATATTTAAACTCCTGAGAAACAGGAAGTAATTGTTGTTGACAAATTTTCATAGCCTTTTTTGCTTATATTTTCCAAGGGTGCCAATATTAGTGGAGGGCACTTTATCTGTTTGGCCTGCAGAAAAAAACCAATATATATATATATATATATATATATATATATATATATATATATATAATTTGTTTGAGTCACTCGCTGAAATATGTTTTACAATGGGGTTTAATTAAGCAAAAACAATTCTCAAAATTGCCTTAAAGGGACAGAATTTGTATTGTTTAAAAAAGATAGATAATCCCTTTATTACCCATTCCCCAGTTTTGCATAACCAACACAGTTATAGTAATACACTTTTCACCTCTGTGATTACCTTGTATCTAAACCTCAGCAGACTGCCCCCTTATTTCAGTTCTTTTTGACAGATTTGCCTTTTAGCCTAGGTAACTCCACGGGCGTGAGCACAATGTTATCTCTATGGCACACATGAACGAATGCCCTCTATCTGTCAAAATGCATTCATATAAGAGGTGGCCTTCACGGGCTAAGAAATTCGTATATGAGTTTACCTAGGTTTAGACTTCAACCAAGAGAACAAAGCAAAATTGATGATAAAAGTGAATTGGAAACTTGTTTAAAATTACATGTCCTATCTGAATCGTAAAAATTTATTTTTGGCTAGACTGTCCCTTTAACACAGGGGTGTGAAAGAGGCTTAGCAGCAAAGGGGTTAAAATATCATAATTTATACAGTTCTGAAAGGAAACATATTTTATAATGTACACAGTCTTCAAGAAAAGAATATGTGTGGCTTCAAGAACGAATGGTGTATCTATAGCAGCAGTCTACTAAATATGAAAAACACAAAGTGGAAAAATAAAATTTTAAATTACCCAAACTGATTACATGAAGCATGAGGAACAAAACTCAGCAGGCTGCACTTGCTATTAAGCTATAAAATGATTGAGTTGACTATTTCCTCTATGCGGATTTGAACCCACGTTCTCAGATATTTTAGTACCAACATATTCATTATATACTTCCTCTGCTCATTTTGTCCAAGCAAAATGTTTGTCCAGCCTTCACATTGCGTTATTCACTACCTATATTCTCACATAAAGACCATTATTCTGCTTTGTTGTAAATCCAGCTTTTTCTTTTAGAAAGAAATTCTGGCACTGGCAAACAAAATGGAGAACGCAAGCGTCAAACTTAAGTTCAGCGATGACTATGAGTTTTCTTCCATGACGTAGGTAATTTGTGAGCCAGCTATTTTCTTAGTGGTTCATTGCAAGGCATCCAGCCCCTTACAAAACAGGCCGTGCCCTTCTGATATTGTGTAAATATATATTTATAGTGTTCCAGATACTTCAAGAAAGAGCATTGGCAGGGGAAGGCTTGCATAAATCAAACTGCTGTCCAAACGAGACACAATCCAAAAGTAGTCAGCAAAATGAAAACAAATGAAAGGATTTAAGTCTGGATCTTTGTTTTGAGGTCATGTGCGCTGAAAGGTTCAACATTAAGCGATTCTTTTGTAAAAGTTTGGGACATAGTAAAGCTCTTCTGTTAAAAAAAAATATATTAAAATTGCATACTGTGTCAAAGGTAGAAATGTACAGTTAATTACAGTATTAGTATTTACTAATAATGACATGAACTGTACATTATAATGTACACCAAGACTGTCCAATCACATTCAAACAGGCATATCATTAACATACACTACTAATATGCAGATTTTATTTGTACCAGAATATTGGCTTTAAAAATGTTTTTCTTGTTGAGCTTTACTCGTTTTTTTTTTCTAAACACAAAGGACACCACAATGCATTTTACCGTACCAGTAATAGACAAAACATTATTGTATTACATATTTTAACATTAAAGTTAAAGAAAATGTGTTAAATGATATTAAAGGAGCAGTAAATACAGTAGATTTGTATAATAAGAAATGTATGATAACAAGACAATGCAACAGCACTTAGGGGGCAATTTATCATTGTGCGGGCGGACATGATCCGCTGTAGCATACGCTGTCGGCATTTATAATTGCACAAGCATTTCTCGTGAAATGCTTGTGCAATTCTGCCCCCTGCACATTTGCGGCCAATCGCCTGCTAGCAGGGGACATTAACCATCCCAATCGTATCCAATCGTGATGATTGCTGTCCGCCGCCTCAGAGGTGGCGGACGAGTTAAGGAGCCGCTGCTTCTTAGTTCCTAAATCCGGCGAGCCTGAACGCTCGCACGGAAAAAGCAGGTTGACTGCTTAATAAATTGCCCCCTTAGTCTGAACTAATAGAAGTAGATTTTGTTCTGACAAATGTCAAAGTTATATCTATTTCCACTCCCACTGCATCATGTGACAGCCATCAGCCAATCACAAATGCATATAAGTATATTCTGTGAATTCTTGCACATGCTCAGTAGAAGCTGGTGACTCAAAAAGTATAAATATAAAAAGACTGTTCACATTTTGTTAATGGAAGTAAATTGGAACATTGCATCATATGATACCAAGAGAATGAACCAAACTTGATAATAGAAGTAAAGTGGAAAATTACTTAAAATTACTTAAAATTGTATGCTCTACCTGAATCATGACAGAAAATTACAAATGTAAGCTTAGGAGCCAGCCCATTTTTGGTTCAGCCCCCTGGGTAGCTCTTGCTGATTGGTGGCTAGATTTAGCTACCAATCAGCAAATGCTACCCAGGTGTTGAACCAAAAATGGACTGGCTCCTAAGATTACATTCCTTCTTTTCAAATAAAGATAGCAAGAGAATGAAGATAATTTGATAATAGAAGTAAATTAGAAAGTTGCTTAAAATTGCATGCTCTATCTGAATCAAAAAAGAAGACAATGGGTTTCATATCCCTTTAAGAGACTTAGGCAGACTGGATATTAAAGTTTTTTTGCTGTAGTCACTTTCCTGTTCAATTACTAAGCAGAAGTAAATCAGGAGGTTATTGTATAAGAGAAGTTGTCATTGGTACTGCTTTATTATAGCGCCCGGTTTCATTACTAAGAAGACAATGGGTTTCATATCCCTTTAAGAGACTTAGGCAGACTGGATATTAAAGTTTTATTGCTGCACTCACTTTCCTGTACAATTACTAAGCAGAAATAAATCAGGAGGTTATTGTATAAGAGAAGCTGTCATTGGTACTGCTTTATTATAGCGCCTGGTTTAATTTGCAGCTCAGGTAAATGAACAGTTCGGCACCAATAATTCATAGAGCTAGGTACCCTTTTATTCAGCCTTATTTTACTATTGGAATGTTGACTACATTGTTGACATGGTAAATAGGAGGGGCGCAATACTGACATTGAGGTGTCCTCACTATCGCTGCTAAACTAGTAATGGTGTTTTCCTTGATTAGAAATTCATAGCAACAAGTAATGGTGGAGTTTTGGATTTCTTACAATGCTGAATAATTCCGCTAGTATTGTTTACTAGCAGAATTGAAAGAAAATTACATTTTTTTAAATGGCATGAGGCCTCAAGCATAATCCTTGGAATGATCATTTAAATAATTAATTGTAATTGTAAAGTATGTAAATAAGCTCGGTTGAAGGTGGAACATCAGTGCAATCAAACTATTGAGATAAACATTTCAAAGGTGTGATAATTATTCACTTTATGTTCAGTATAATTTATTAATACAATACACCCATTTTGCCCTTGACTAAATCATACTTTGCTTTAATTTTTGGAATATTTGTTGCTGTTCATCTGTTCTTAGAAATTGCTATGCTTGCAAATCTCAAAACTTGCAATTCAGTATGTATTATGCAGATTTTGACTTTTGCTAAATATTTTGACTTTTGCTAAATATATTTCATATGTCAAGCATGTGTGTCTGTGTGTGTTCTTTTGGACCAGGGCTCGTGGCTAGAAATAACATTTTCTTTGACTCTACTACCAAGCTCGAGTGTGAACTCCTACATATGTATTTTATGGGTGATGGCTCATATGAACTACAATGAGGTCATATTGGATCACATAGTGAGCTTAGTGTCAACTACCAGTTCATCATAACTCTGGAATGCTTGAATCTCTCTCTTATTGTTTGGATTGTGTAATAAATAAAGAAATTCCTGCCCTCTCACTGAACAACGTAGGGTGCTTTATGGTCAGTGATGACTTTGAGAAAATCCTAATTCTACTGTGCTAAAAATGTGAGTCATAGTTATCTATAGTAAGAACTAACTAATGCCAAACCTCTGGGAAGTATCTCTTGTTTTCGACTACAATTAGTTTTGACACTGCAGAAAAACATATCCTGGATGGAAGGGATGGTGTTATAAAGTTCAGCATATTTCACAATGTGGAGTTTGAGTCAAAATTCCATTCTCAATTTTTTTACGTCTAGAGAAAATTAAAAGAAAAGAAAAAAAAAAACAGGCCATTTTTGCACCTGTTGGTGGTAAATGTTAACATAAGTGTATACACTGCATAATAATGTTTAAGGGTATTCCAATCATTCTTATTAAATTAAATGACATATTTAGTATTAAGTAAATGAAAGAAGAACACAAAAAAGAAGCAGCACCATCCAATAATTTCCAACAGATCTATTCGTGCAGTTTGCACACTGTAAAAGCCAGACCAACAAGCAGCAATGTTTGGACTTAGCCCTTAATCATGCATAGTTACACCTGAGGATCATACAGCTTAAATACACCTGTAGACCACATCCACATCACCTAATACCTGTAACATACTGAATGATAGATCAGTCTTCAACAAAAAGACAGGTGAAGAAATGTTTTATAAATCTTCATATGTATCTGTGTATTAAAGTCTGTACTTGTAATACTTTAAATCATCTATCAAGATATAAGTTTAATGCTTTATTCAAGCTGTATGCTTTCTATTTGTTTATGAGCGCCCCTTTACAAAAGAAGGTTACTCTTTTCAGTAGAGATTTGTCATGGTCAGCTGGTCATCAGGAGACTGTCTATGTTATAGGGAGGTGCCCCATTTCAGAAGTATCAACTGAGATCTGCCAGTATAAATTACAATCTAAGAGTTACCGTATACCTTGTGACTGTGATGTGTCCTTAGTATTTGCTTCTATATTTACATAAAGAAAGGATTTATAGTAGAAGAATGTCTTTCTATTCTTTTGTAATCTATATATGTTGATAATTCCATATAGTGTACTAGCTAATGTACTAGTGAATAATGATTATTAATGAGCCTTATTGAGTCATAATAATAAGAGCCACAATTGGCTTATTGCAGGTACTGGCTTTAAAAGTATTTTAATGTAAACTGTGTTAAAGTATTGTTGATAAAATGGTCATCAGTCCAGATTTAATTCCCTTATTTGTCCCCCAAAGAGCTTTGTTTGTAGTTGGTACATAGGGTAGTCTTGTACACAGTGTTTCTGACAAGTGGGCATGAGTTATTTAGCTTGAATAAAAGTAAAGCTCAGTCAATATGTTTTTTTCTTAGTCCACTGTGTTCTGAAGAGGAATGAGCTAAATCAGTCATGTTTGGGGAACTTGTCTCTAGTTGGTATTGGCAATACCAGGGCAGATCTACAGTAATGTGTAGAGCCTTTCACTTTGGAAAGAAAGGTGGCTTGGGTAAACCTGGGAAGTAGAACCTCATATTCTAACATTTTCAATGAAAGGTTATTGCAAGTTCCTGTCCAGCATGCACTCTAGACTAATATTACATTTCATTTAGTATGGCACAAGACAGCCTAAACACTCAGCCAATTGTATTAATCTAATTAAAACTTAGACGCATTTTGATAAATAAGGTTATAATGGAGACACTCATTGAACTTGAATTCTAATTGCAATAAAGTGTGGCTATAATTTAAATAGCAGTTATATTGTGATATGCACCTTTGGGACATATTCATATTTTTGTATCTTTAATTGTTATTTATTGCTTTAAGTAATGTTTATTTGAGTGTAAAGTCAAACAAACTTTCATGATTCAGATGGAGCATGTGGTTTTAAGAGACTTTAGAAATGTACTTCCATATACTGCCCAGATTTAACATTGCACAACCCACTGCCATAAGCCATCTACGGAGAGGGGTTGTCAGTTGGAAAGTTATTTTTGCATGCTTTATCTGAATCATATAAGAAAAAGAAATTGGTTTCATATCCCTTTAATAAATGGGACCCATAGGCCTAATTTCCATTACTGTTGAAAACTGTTTAAACTGGTAGTAAAAACAAGTATCTTCTTCATTAAACTCTATGGAGATGTTGTATGCTACCACCTGGTTACACAGTTTACTAGAGCAGTGAAAACTAGGTCATAGTTAAAGTCAGCTTCAGAAAACCAATGCAGTACTGGGAGATAGCTGAACACATCTGGTGAGCCAATGACAAGAAGCATATGTGGGTAGCCACCAATCACCAGGTAGATCCCAGTAGAGGATACCAATAGGACAAAGTAAAATGTAAAACAGAAGTGAATTTAAAGGGACACCAATTTTCATATAACTGCATGTAATAGACACTATAAAGAAGAATATGCACAGATACTGATCTAAACATCCAGTATAAAAACTTTTAAAAACTTACTTAGAAGTAGAAGCTCCCAGTTTAGCATTGTTGATGAGGATAGGCTGGGACATGCAGTGAATGGGGCTGTGTAAAAATCAGTACAATGTTTTTTAAAAAATAAGCAAAACTATACATTTTTATAATAACACTACCAGATGAGCTATGTAAATGTATAATCTACAAAACATTTATGCAAATAAAAATCTAATGTACAATGTCCCTTTAACCTTGACTTTAAATTATTATTCTATTTGAATCATGCAAGTTTAATTTTGACTTTTCCATTTAAGCTTTTTTTATTTGAAGATTTATTGGTGAAAGCTTTATTCATTCTTTAACATAATTGTCTTTTTAGGATTAAATAACACAACTTAATCATCTTTTTAGGATCAATGATTCACACCTTTTATTTCATGTTATTGTTCTTTTTGTTTAAATCTTTTCTCAATTTAAAATTCTCGGAAATGGTTTAAATGATACATCATTAATTTCTGAAAGATTTGTTCTATAAGCTAAGATTAAATGTGTGCTTGCTAGGTTACCAAGGATTAAAATCTTCAGGTTCCAGTTCAGGCAGCGATGTGCTCTGAGTATCTTTACTAAAATAAATAGTTTCTTTCTATTATAACTTAGTTAATTCTACCTATTATCTGTTACACATGATATTCAGTCTATGCAATTTGTAATTACTCTGAATCGAGGTTATTTCCTGGATTGAATTCCAACAGTTTAATTTGCCTGAAGAGAAAATGCACTACCATGTTAGCCAGCGGAATACAAAAGAGGACAAATACCACTGACCCCCTCCACCACAAAAAAACAACAAAAAACAAAAGTGATAAAATATAACTTTAAGGACAAACTGATAGGAACTTTTTTAGGATAATGGAATACTATGCCCTTTTTCAGACTATCAGGAAGTTACGTTTCCTGTAAGCTTCTAATTTTGGTTCGCTTGCTAAATGTATTTCTTCAACATTGTTTAAATTTACCTCAAATTCATAATTATCTTAATTGTGGTTCAATTACTGATTTTTACAATATAAGTGACTGTGAGTAGAGGCAGTAGAGGCAGTGACTAAAATTAAAGGGATTTTGTTCTTGGTCGCATTTCAAAATATATTACATTTTGTTTGCTTAAACAGAATTTCCTGTAATGTAAAAAAAATAATAATAATTTTTATCATCGGAAGGTGTGTCACTGTGCACCAATATTGCAGTAGGAGTTCTGTTTATTAGCCAGTGAGAAATCAATGCCAATTTTTATATCAGAACTGATTCAGAATCAAAGTAGACAGAGAGAGAAAGAGAGAGTTGGTTTATTTAGCACAATATTGTATTAACAGGTTTAAATATTGCCCTTTTATATCTATTACAATTTTTAGACTTTAATATTCTTTTAACTAACTAGATACCTGTTTATTTTACCCTAACATACAGGATAACATTAAACTTTATTATTTTTTTAATTTTATTTAACTCACTTTCAAAACTCACAATTACATTCACTACAATCATTATAAAGTTATACTAATTTCCAAAACATACTCAAACATACTCACATCTACATCAAACTACTGATAGTATAATCTGATCTCTTCCATCAAAAAGTTTTAAACAAAACAGCTTTACTACATAAAAAAACTTTTATGCGGGGGGCGGAGCGAGCAGCCGTTTTACTGAAGCTCCGTTGTCAGACCGGGGGTTAAAGCATGAAACAGCCCAGAATCAACAGTTGGCCTGCAGCATATGACTAATGCCTACAGCTACCACCACAGCGGTCACATTTAAGGTCAGTTGAGTACCCAAAAGACGCTTTTGGCCGAAGACGGGCTCCTCTAGGCTTAAGGCCTACATCGCGATCCTGACTCCATGCGCATTGCGCAGCCAGTAACAGCTACGGAGGAAGACAGCCCAGACCAGCGCTCCAACATCAGCCATTAATAACCGGAGAACACAACTCCGATCACTTAAATAAGATTGGCGGCTGTTGTCTCACTTGGAACAGCACAGATGGTGAACAATTCAAGTAGTGGTCGGTGAGTAAAAAGTGCCGATTACAATTTCACACGCGCCAAAACACAAGATAAGCTGATCGCACCAAGGGGCATTTAAACACATTAAAGACTCTTTATTGTGGAAAGACCGGCGAAAGCCATCAACAGCGCCTCCAGCATTTACTTTACACGAAGCTATTTAAAACTACACCTGCTATTTTTTCTACACACTTCATAACGTTTAATACAAAAGGCCCTAACTTGTCCAACAGCTACTGTAGGCTGACTTAAGCATACCAGCAGAGGTTTACAACAGCTAATGCACTAGAGAAAGAGCAGAAGGATAAAAAAGCCTAAACAGGACTCTCAGATAATAACACTGTGACGCACTTATAATTTGGGCTTAAGACCGGTTGCTCACTTACTGCACCTTGCAGGCTGGTATACCATAGATTCGAAGTGACACCCCAAAAGAGGCTTTTATTGAACAGCTGACAAGGCAACACCACGGATATAGTTCCCAAATACCACAGAACTACAGTAAAAATAAAGCACACCACTATATACCTCAATAACGGCTATTTGATCTACCTTTAATATATACTCTTCAGGCACCTGCCTCCATCCCTTTTCCCGTTACACTAAGTGGTGGCGGGTCATATCCCCATTGCCTTTTCCCGTAATCGCCCTGTGAGGGTAAAAATCCCCTGGAGGTACAGTGCCAACCATCACCATAAAGTTTACTACCGCAAAATAAATATCAAAAGAGATCACTATGTCACAAAGAAAAAATACTCGACAGGACAGACCACAGAAGTTACCACAAAACAGCCATAACACAGTTCACACCTTTTTTAAACAAGCAGACCTTAATTCCAAATGCAAGGAAGCTGAGGATCTACAAGTTACCACAGCAGAAGATCCAGATCAAGATAATGCACAAACCAAAATGGATGACAGACCAGCCATTAACCTGACACATGAAGACGACACTCCAATCACATATCAAGCAATGGCTGCCCTGATTGAACAGGTTAAATCCTGTATTAAAGATAAATGTGCAGACCTTAAAAAAGAGATAACAGACCTTGGTCATAGAGTGGATCCTCTGGAGGAACATGAATATGTGGTCTCACAAAAATTAGCTAAACTTACCACCAATCAAGCACACCAAGGCCAGTATATAACTGACCTTGAAGATAAAATTGATGACTTGGAAAATCGTACAAGGAGAGGGAATCTTCGCTTCCAAGGAATCCCTGAAACAATCGCAAACCATGACATCAGAGACTATTTACAGGCTCTATTCAGTGAGATCCTTGGGAATGATATAACAGACAATGAGGAGATTCCCCTAGACAGAGCACACCGGGCACTTCGCCCAAAACCTCCATATGATATGCCTCCAAGAGATATTGTAGTCCACTTCCAGAATTATAGACAAAAAGAAGAACTATATAATGTTGCAAGGAAAAACCAAATCATAAATTTCAAAGGTCACAAAATTCAAATATTTCAAGACCTATCCCAAAGAACCCTTCAGAAAAGGAGAGACTTTCAGCCTTTAACATCACATCTGAGGTCATTACACATCCCATATCGATGGGGTTTCCCCACTTCAGTCATAGTTATGAGAAATGGAAAGAAAATTGAATGCTCCTCTTTAGCAGACATCAACAGATTCTATAACCTACTAAACATCAACCCACCAGACAGCGGAAATTTACCATCTCCCCATACTCGACAGGACAAGCTGGAAAATCCCAAGTCACAAAGAAGACCAGGACCTGATACCAACAATAAACAGTCCAAAAGAAGACAAATATCTCAGAACAATGCTGACAATGTGGACACAGACTCTCCAGGATGAGTAACTATAACTGTCCATTTGTTTTCTCTATAATTATAATTATATGTATAGGTTTAATAATACTATCCCCCTTTGGTCTAGCCAGGGGGGGATAGGGGACTATTTTCTCATTAAAAATCAAAAGATGGTCTTATGAGAAAACTATAGATACCTTAATGCTGATGAAACAAATCCACTTGAGTTACAAAAGAGTTTTATTCATTTTATGTTGACCAATTTAATTGAATGTACTCTCTTAAGTATATTACTACTTAACAATTTAGTTGAAACTCTATTTCCTATATGCTGAACAATACGTTTAAATGATTTTTTGTTATAGGTGCTACTTACCACTACACTACAGTACCAGAATATCCATATAGATGTTCCCCAACACCCCATTTAACTATAAATGTCCATTTGTTTTCTCTATAACTGTAGTCCATCGTTATACCTAATAGTTCAATCCTACAGGCTTGATAATACTATCCCCCTTTGGTTTAACCAGGGAGGAATAGGGGACTACTTTCTCATTAAAAATCAAAAGGATGGTCCTATGAGAAGAATATAGACACCTTAATGTGGATGAAACAAATCTACTTGAGTTGCAAAAGAGTTTTATTCATTATATGTTGACCAGTTTATTTAAATGTATTCACTTAAGTTTATTACTACTTAACAGTTTTGTTTAAACTCAATTTATTATATGTTGATCAATATGTTTAAATGATATTATGTTATAGGTATTACTTATCGCTTCACTACAGTACCAAAATACTCATATAGATGTTCCCTAACACCTCATTAGCATACTCTAGCTTATTAAACACCATGTATAGACGCAGAAACTCATACCTCTTCCCTGACTTAAATAACTAGAAGTCGAAGACTACCGCCCATAGTCGCATAATCAAACCTTAAAAGTCTAAGGATTACTGCCTTATCTTATCACCCTATACAAGAATAGAACAAATGCATACAGGCTTCTATATTTACATATCTCGTAGTAACTGCCAAATTCTCTTAAAATACCATGTTTAGAAGTAGCTTTTACTATTGTCATTAGTGCAAGATTTATAATGACCACTTAATGAGATATAGACATAAGACACGACACGGTCAGGAAATTTAGTAAACACGTCACAAAGTAGATAAAGTCCTTTTTCCTAATGCTTAATTTTAGCTTAAATCATGATATCAGACAGTAGGCCGTTAATAGACTAAATGTAGAATTTTTATGCAGCCCCATGCTTTTCAAACACCCGGTCTGTAAAGTATAGCTCCCAAACTAAATTTGAAAAGGAAGCTATTGTAAGACTTACTATTGTGCTATATTTCTCAAACAGTTGATATTGTTATTGCTATATACACTCTTATCTATACTAATATTCTTCTCTAACACTATACCCTTTTCTTCCTTCTACCTCACCTAATTCCCTTCCTCTCCCATAGGTCTCCTTCCTGGACCTGTACATCCCTAGATTGCAAGTAGAAATATAATTAATACCCCCTAGTTTCCTTGTGGGTTCCTACAAACTATCCAAATCCTCAACACATAGTACCAAATTCCAAGATGACTCAGACAGCTCATTCAAACACAGGTAATATACACATAGCTACACAAAATGTCAAAGGTTTCCTCTCAGCAGAGAAGAGATCGTACGCATTTCATGACTTTTATAAAAGGAAAATAGATATAATAATGACTCAGGAAACCCATTTCAAGAAAAATCACGAACCTACGTTATCTAAAAGATATTTTGATCAACACTTTTGTAGTTCAGGTACACAAAAGAAAAATGGAGTCTGCATTTCATTTAGATGAAATTTTCACTTTGAATTATTACACAAACACTCTGATAAAGAAGGTAGAATTTTGATCTTAGTGGGCCTGTGCTATGGAATCCCAGTAACTTTAGCCAACATTTATGCTCCGAACAAACCTACCCAACATTTCTATAAACCTCTCATCAACTTAATACTAGATGCAGCTAAAGGCCCGATTATTGTTGGGGGCGACCTCAACTTCCCTTTAAATCCAACATTAGATACATCGACAGGGAGATCCTATCTACGGAACAACACCCTCAAAGCTAACTACACAGCTCTGCAAAACATTAACCTCTTTGACACATTGGAGGATTCTACACGTAGATAAGAGAGACTACACTTTTTTTCTCGCATCCACAACACTCCTACTCCAGATTAGATTATATCCTATGCGATCAAACCCTCCTCTCATCTCTCATTTATTCAAAGATCTCCCATACTTCATGGTCAGATCATAGCATGGTCTCTACTATCTTTAAATGGTCTGATAAACCACGTAACAAATTTAACTGGAGACTAAATGACCACTTACTTACTGACCATGAAACAGTAGAAGACATCAGAAAACACACAGATGAATATTTTTTATTAAACAAACCTGAAGATACATCCATAGCAAATAATTGGGAGGCTTACAAATGCTTCATTCGCGGAGTTATCATAAAACACAATGCCCAACAATGTAAAAAACATACGGCCCAATTCAGACCCTACCTCAGCCCCTAACCTTATTAAATTAACAAAGGCAAGAGAAAACCTTAATAATTTCCTTATACAGAAAGCCCATATGAGAGCGATGACTACTAAGTCCAAGTTCTTTGTAGAGAGTAATAAAGCAGGCCGATTACTAGCCAGATCCCTCAAAAAATGAAGAATCTCCAATTTCATTAAAACAATCAGAGATCACACAGGGAGGAACACTCATACAAACGAAGAAATCACCAAAGCATTTGTCTCTTATTACACAAATTTATACAATATACAAGATACTGCAACAGTAGACAAAACAGAGGCCTTAAGGACATTTCTAGCCGCTATAGATACACCGATCATTATGGACGAGAACAAACAATTACTAGATTCCCCTATCATCCATCGTGATATTATTTTAGTAATACAATCCCTGCCTAATGGCAAATCACCGGGCCCAGATGGCCTTACCGCAAAGTTTTACCAACCTTTGCAGCAACAAGTTAGTCCTCATCTTTTATCGCTATATACAGATATAGACTGTGGAATTACTCTTCCTAGCTCACTTTTAGAGGCAATGATTACAGTTGTCCCAAAACCAGGCAAACCCAAAGACACAGTAGGAAACTATAGACCGATCTCACTCATAAACATTGATATAAAAATGTATGCAAAAATTTTAGCTAATTGTCTTAGCATGATATTACCCGATATAATACACCCTGATCAAGTGGGCTTTATTAGAGGACGAGAGGCAAAAGACAATACCATAAGACTACTCCATTCAATTCACCAAGCAGCCCATAGCAATATACCATTAATTTTGCTCTCCACCGATGCTGAGAAGGCTTTTGACAGGGTGGACTGGCAATTTATGTGGTCCACCCTGTCAAAATTTGGCTTTTCAGAAAAATTTATCACTAGAATACAGGCCTTATACCACAATCCGAATGCCAAAGTCAGAATAAACAACACCATTTCACAACCTTTCCCTATTTCTAATGGCACCCGCCAAGGATGCCCGCTCTCCCAAATGTTATTCGCCCTTACTGTGGAAATTCTGGCGATACAAATTAGAGACAATCCATATATTCAAGGTTTGAAATTTGGTAATATTACCCAGAAATGCCTTCTGTTTGCCGACGACGTGATCCTCACACTACAGTCTCCAAACGATTCCCTACCAGCCATCATAGAAACACTAGAACGCTATAAAACAATATCCAACTTCTCCATTAATATGGAGAAGTCGGGACTGATACCAATTAATCTAACAGCCAAAGAAATACAGTCCATATCACAACTAACAAACTTTGCATTAACAGATAGACTTAAATACTTGGGCTTGGTGATTCCCAAAGACACACACAAACTATTCTCAGATAACTACACTGCCCTCCACAATAGCATGAAGAGCCTATTAGACTCTTGGCATAAACAAGGACATTTATCATGGTTAGGTTGTATAAATACGGTGAAAATTATGATAATACCCAAATACCTGTATTTATTCCAAACCCTTCCTATGACTATACCTAAATCTTACCTTCAAGCTCAACAAAAGATGATAAATTCCTTTATCTGGTCATATAAATGCCCAAGAATAGCCCAGCACACATTATACCTTAGTAAAGAGGACGGAGGCCTAAATGTCCCCAATTTAACGAACTACTACAAAGCGACACACCTAACTAGGATAGTGGCATGGAACCACTCCACACCATCAAATGTATGGATACAAATAGAGAGCTATTTAACACAAACTAATGACATGAGAGATATGCCCTGGATTCCTAAATACTCTAGGCCCCACATGATACAACACAATGAATATATTAAAACTACCCTAGCAATATGGGCGAGTTGATCACACATACAAAAGGAATATCAACACCAATATCCCCCCTAACCCCTATCCTGCAATATCATATATTTTTAAAACATAGTTACACACTCATGTCAATGACAACAGACTCTTGTTAAATCTACCAATATATTTAATAACTACTCCCAAAGGTGTAAAGGACAGACTTTCACTTAATGAAGAACTAGGACCTCCATTCCATAATTGGTACGCATATTTACAAATTAAACATGCGATTGAGCACAGCCTCCACAGAGTAGAAATCCTAAGACCAATGACTAAATTTGAGCAGTTGTGCACCAACCCGAAAAATATGAGAGCTCACCTCTCACAGACATATAAAATTCTTAGAGGTTCCTTTCCTGAGAAACGCCCGACATACCTAGTGAGATGGTCTGATGAACTACACATTGAGATAGAACCTTAATCCTGGAAATGTGGGTTTCGCTATACCCACTCCTCTTCCACCTCACTAATCATGTCTGAACTAAATTATAAAATACTAGCCAGGTGGTACTTAACCCCTCAGCGACTACGAGTCATTTATCCCACAGCTTCATCCAGTTGCTGGAGGAGATGTGGAGATGTGGGAACCTTAACACACATTTGGTGGACATGTCCAAACTTAGGAGACTACTGGCCCCAGATAGAAAGGCATATAAACAAAACCCTAGGTACAGACATTGTGTTATCGCCACAGATAGTTCTTCTCAATCACATTCCAAAACTTACATGTCTCTATCGCAAGAAACTTTTACTCTTAATGATAACCTGCGCAAAACGATTAATACCTAGACTATGGAAAACGCAAGACAAAGCCACTATTGCACAGTGGAGAACGGAGGTTACACATGTCCTTACTCTTGAGAAAATGCACTATTGTTATCAGGGTAAACCAGACACAATATTAAACATTCAATTCATCTGGGAACAAAACTCTTAAAATCTCCAATAAACCTCCTTTGAATAAATAGTCATAACAGATTACCCAGCAAGGATGCTTACCCCTCCCCATCTTCCCTAAACTCACTATCCTTTTCTTAACTCTGCCTCTCTTGGCGACTGTATTCCTACCTAGATAACAAAATCTACAAACACTACTGTTATTAATAGCTTTGAAAATACCCAAGAAGACTTGGTCTTTGACAGAACAAGACAGCAGCCATCACACAATATACTATGCTGATATTTTGATGTCATGATATTGTAAATTATACCATTTGTCATTGTACCAATTTTCAATAAAAATTATTTGAACGAAAAAAACTTTTATGCACTAACTCTCCAATTTACAGATGCATTTCAATTTTAAATAGAAGAAATGTTGCTATATACTTCCATTATCAAAACGCTTCTAGTATACTGCATTACTGTTATGTCAGCGCTATATGCACATATGCTGTAGGGGCCTGTGCACCAGTATTCAAACACTACACCTTCTCAGAGAATGAGCAGTGCTTATGTGACACATAATAAGTCTTCATGGTACAATATACACCATTGCCAGCTCTCTGAGCTTGAATAATGGTGCAAAGGCCCTCACAGCATATGTGCTTATGCCACTGAAAAACACATATCCCTTTATGCACCTTCTATCTGTTTTGCAACTATGTCACACTCCTTATTAAAGCCCCCCTCATCAAATTCATCAAATCTAAACTAAGGTTCTCAAGAATGTTTCTCTACTCAGTATGACCAATTTAATTTCTCAGCTACTCCATAAAACCATTTATCTTATCTCCATCATATTATTACTACTTACCATTATCAGACCTCTTTCATTAATTTTCCATCTTCATTAAACATCTGCCACCTCAAAATGTCCATCACTTTCCACATAACCATCTGTGCTTTAGACTTCCTATTAGTTTAATGTTATACCTTATGCATACTTGCACTAAAATTCTTCCATTCCATAGCTCCACAAAGAAATGTATCTGCTATAAAATTCTATTAAAATGTCCACAATGTTACACACATGGATAAAATACTCTCTAACGCAATGATGCAACAACTTTTTTTTTATCAAATCAGTTTCACCATAGAGTTCTTCAACTTAATCAATGGAATCCATAAATTTGTTCCTCCAAGTGACAACCTCTATAAACCAGAACACAAATGGAACCTTACAAGTTAAAAGAGAAAGTGCAATTCTATTTAAAGATTAAGGTCATATAAAATAGATCCTTGACAAAGCTGGAGGTGGTCCGATGAAACTTGCATTGGAGACGTTTGGTTGTAAGGACTCATATGTCACTGGGAGGGTTGTGACGTTTGTTTTGTCATCCGCTTTAAGTTAACGCTTGTATCCTAGGTGGTTTTGCTAATGTTATGTGGTTTTGTTCTTAATATCAATTTGTCATACCTGAGTGATTTTATATTGTATTAATAAATACTTTTTATATTACTTTAGAGTCCAATCGATCTTCACCTATACAAGTTTTTTTTACATGTCCTTTAACACTAAGAGCTAAGTCATAACTTTGGGCTGTGTGAGCACAATTTCATTCACCTTGTTGTTTTGAATTCTATACAGAACTTCCCTATTGATTTTTCCTTTCTTTTAAAGATATCTTCACAGAAGACTTCTGGACTTTATATCCTACATTTTGTGCACCTTACACATTTTTTGTTTTATAGAAAATAAAGCTGACAATCATGAACCTCTGCTTATAAATAAACAACTCCAAGTATTTTAATTACTCAGAGAATCTATCAACAGTTCCTCTTCTCATAAGATAAATAATACACCACTTGATGGAAAAAATAAAACGTCATTCCTCTGTCACACATTACCAAAGATACCTGCTCAATAATGCAGTTCTACTCACAATATATAATCTGAAGTAATAATATCATGTTTATTATAAAACCAGCAATGCAGTAGTTTTCAGTTCTATGTGTATAGGCAGAAACTTACCTTCAACAAAATTTTAATTAGTGATTTTCTCCTGAGGAAGCAGGGGTCCATGCATTAGCCCACCAAACTGCTCCCATTTGCTTTTCCTGTTCTGCTCACATAAAATACATCTTATTTTTCATGGTGTTTTTGTTTAGCTTCCAAGTCACCTGAAATGTCACTAATCTATACGTCAGGCACTCTCTAATCTATAAATAAATCCTAAGAATATGAAATGAAAACACTAAATGACCTTATACCTGCCCTCAACAGTATGTTCAATAGAGCTCATGAAGTTCATAGAATAAGAGATCTGTGTCCTATGTTCATAATTTTCTAGAATTTTGTGCAATTATCCCAGACAATATTTGTTGTCCTCACTTATGCTATACATCTGTCTGGATGCTTATCACAGATGCCATTAACACCATTAATTCAACTGCAATATCTCTCACATTCAACATAATATGGTCTGCAAAAAACAAAGTGAGTAGGTCATATGGTACCTGGAAAGCTGTATTTATGAGCATAAATGACACCAATACATCCCTCCCCCATGGGGATCTCTTCATTGGTTAAAGTGACATGATGCTCAAAAATGTTCTTCACTTAATCTAAAACAGAATATTTTAAAATGATACAACCGATACCTAGGTATAAGTTCCACTATATTAAGTTTAAATAACTTCATGTAAAAATAATTTCACATTTAACTGCTTCTCTTCCATATACACATATGTGTTGCCCATTTAATCTAGTACTATAAGACACCCAATTGAATAAGACTTCAGGACTCATATGCTTCATCTTTGCAGTGAGCTGTCAGTGGACACTGTATGTCCACTGCCTAGATGTACTTTGGCACTGCCCCCTGTTCTCATGTGACCTATCTCAAGAGAGCAAGGTCTGTCAATCACTCTAAACTAGGCGGAACTGCTTTTTACATTGCTCCACTCGCTGCTTAGTACATGGAGACCTTTATGGTGTTGTGTAAAAAGAAATATTTTGCTAATTCATTTTGAATTTTTAGATACTTATACCTAATATTTAAAATCCACAGCAGTGAAATGTATCATTTTAATGAATCCATGAATATAAGTTCTATGACATTTAAAAAGATTGAGATTACATACTCATAGTTACCAATGTGCTCACTGGCCATTATGCATTGAAAGCTTTATGTAAAATCAGACCCAGAGAAATCCCCATATACTTTAATATATTAGTCTATTTTAAGATACCTTCATTCTATGGGGTCAATTTATTAAAGTCTGGCGGACATGATACGCCAGACATCGCTGAATGTGGATAGCATACACTGTCCGTTTTCAGCAATGCACAAGCAGTTCTAGTGAACTGCTTGTGCAATACCACCCCATGCAGATTCACTAGCAGGGGGTGTCAATCAGCCTGATCGTATAGGATCAGGTGGATTGCTGCACACAGCCTCAAAGGTGGTGTATGAGTTAAGGAGCAGCGGTCTATAGACCGATGCTTATTAACTCATGTTTCCTGCGAGCCTAAAGGCTTCTGCGGAAACAGGGTGAATTGGCCCAATTCGGCCAATAATAAATTGACCCCTATGAGTCAAAAAGTCACAACCTTTTTTTTTCCTCAAATAATTTAAAGAAAGATGAACAGTTTACAATGCATCTCTAGAAAGTAAAAAATAAATATCCAAAATACAGTAGAAATTTTGGAAAGTAAAGCCTCTGTATTCTCAGAGGCCTAATTGCATCCCCATATTGACTATAAAGCATCAAAATATCTATTAAATATCAATTGTGGTTTTTAATGGAATCCCATATCTTCCAGACGAAGACCCCATATGATGGATTGACATAAAATATTTCAGTATTTAAAAGAAGAATATTTATTGTGGCATCCCCAGCATGTGGCAGTGCAGCCCACCTTCCTAATAAAACAAAACAAAGGAGGTCTAAGCTTTCCGCTATACTCTAGAAAGGAAAAATTAGTCCTGTCATGCCATTACTTAGACAGTCACACCTTCAAGTATTAATCTATAATAATTATAATAATTTGCCATTTTTATAGCGCTTTCCTCACTGTGAGACTCAAAGCACTTTACAAATATACAAACATAACACATAAAAGTTAGGAGTTTTTGAAGGTTAGATAAGTAGACTGAATGCCTGAGAGAAGAGATGGGTTTTAAACTTTTTTTTTTAAAGTCTGTAAGGACGGTGCTTCTCTGATTGCGCACGGTAAAGAGTTCCAGAAGGTAGGGGCAGTGTGGCTGAATGCCCTGGAGCCTGAGTTTGTCTTTATTCTTGGCACTGACAGGAGGGATGTGCTGGCTAACCGAAGTGAGTGGGAAGGGATGTGGAGTGTTAGCTATTTCAGGTATTGTGGGCCTTGGTTTCTTAAGGCTTTGAAGGTCAGCAGGCCAATTTTAAAATATGTTCGCCATTTAATTGGAAGCCAGTGCAGGGAGTGGAGAACAGGTGTTATGTGGCAGGAGCAACTTTGCTTGGTCAGTAGTCTGGCTGCTGCACTTTGTACCGTCTGAAAGCTATGGAGTTCTTTTTTGGGGAGGCCCAAGTATAGTGCATTGCAGTAATCTAGTCTAGAGGTGTCAGATTTAATATGTCAGATGTGGTAAGGTAATCCTATGAATAAACAAAATATTTGGTTTGTAGCTGAATTATGCTAGGACCCAAAAAATAAGACTGAAACAGAATTTGGGATAATTAGCATTCAGCAATTATTACAGAAAAGTATTATTATTATACAGAGAGTAATGGATCTGAGTATAAGATTAAAGATTGTATAATGTCCAGGGTAATTAGTACTCGTAGAAAGCTGCAGTATGCTTTATACAGGATAAGTTGAAAAAGAGGTTGTGCTCAGCGTTGCAGGCAGATGGTAGTAGATGCAGCAAAAAGAAAAAGGTAACAAAGTACATGAAGTTAACTTGATACATACAACAAACAGGTGGTTGATGGCATAACAGAAAGAAACAATGTATCAGCTTGATATCAGTATCAGAGATAAAAAGTACTTGCGGTTTCATATGCAGTTAAGGCTGCAAGGCTTTGTGCTGTGAGCTGCTGCAGTCGAGTACAGGGAAATCTGTAGCGATATAGTAGCCATGGAGAGAGGAGTTGTGAGTGGCAGCCTGTGTCCTGAGGATAATGGATTAGCAAGGCTTCCGGAATAATCAGCTTCACGGTCAGGTAGGAAAAGGCTCCATAGTAATTGCATAAGGAAAGAGGACAGAGACTGTGTCTGTCAGAGTACAAAATTAAAAGTTAGCTTGAAGATCCACAATTCAGAATAGTGCTGAGAGGTATTCCAGCTGTAGGCAATATGACCAGAATAATCAAGCAAAATTATTAGGGGGAAGTGAGGTTAAATAGGCTGGTGAGTGAAAAAGGGAGGACCCATTTTAAAGGGATTTACAAGAGGATATAAATGCATGGCTTAATGTTGGTATATCATCCAGTGGAATTAAGTGTTGTATCCTGGCTATGTTTTTCAGATGAAAAAAGGCAGATTTTATTACGGAGGAGATTTGCTGTTTAAATGAAAGTTCTGCATTAATCAGCACTCCAAGGTTTTGTATCTTTGCTGAACTAATGAGTTCAGAGCCTCCTAGCTCCAGGCTAGTTACATGATTGTGGGATATTTTTGATGCCCGGGGTCCCCTCACCAAGATTAACTCTGTTTTGACCGGGTTCACTTTGAGCCAGCTAGCATTCATCCATTCTATGAGGTCTGTTAAGCAACTGTTTATATGGTGTGCTGGATCTGTGGTATGTGGAGCAAAGGAGAAGTAGAGTTGTGTGTCATCAGCGTAACAATAATACCTTAGGTCATATTGCCTAATGATGTCCCCCAGTGGTAGCAAGTAAATTGCGAATAGCATGGGAGACAGGTTGGATCCTTGTGGAAATCTGCAGGTCAGTTCTGTCAGTGCTGATTAGCTTTATCCTGATGTTACTCTCTGTGATCTACCAGTGAGAAAAGATTTAAACCAGTTAAGGACTGTGCCTCTGAGACCACAGATGTGCTGTAAGCGCTCCATTAGAATCCTATGGTCAATGGTGTCAAATGCAGCTGAGAGGTCCAAGAGGATTAGGATGGAGTAATCAATTTTGTCTCTTGCCCTAAGGAGGTCATTTAGCACTCGGACTAGTGCTGTTTCAGTGCTGTGGTGGCATCTGAAGCCTGACTGGTAAGGATCGAATATGTTCAAGTTTGATAGATGGGCTTCCAGTTGAGTTGCAACTATTTTAAGCTATGACTTGTTGATGCTAGCGAATGAGAATTCCTGGTCTAAATCCACGTGTACGGTTCCGTTTTTTCTTCATTGTTGCATGTATTAAAATGTTTGGTTATTTGAAAAAAGAATCAGTTTTAATGCTTGTTGTGCATGCCACTCTCTATCAATAGAGCTTTAATAGTGTACGTTTTCAGCCAATGATTGCCAGTGCAATCTGTGTCTCAGTGCTATAGTCTGGCAAATTGTACTACAGTAATTGTCACTATTTTACAGGTACAGTATTTATTGAATACTAATTGAATACTGTGCTGTGCTAGTAGTAAACTAAATGTAACACTATTGCAGCCCTAGTATATGTTAGTTCAAACATGTTTTCAAGTCTTTAAACACACTGGCAAGTAAAAAGAAGGCTAACAGGCTAAAACTGCTTTGTTTCACTTTAAGGCGGTTTTAACTTTAAAGCGGGGCTCCGGTCCCTAACCTGCCGTATGAGCAGGGTATAGCTGTATATATATATA
Organism: Bombina bombina; assembly: GCF_027579735.1. Classification (NCBI taxonomy): domain Eukaryota; kingdom Metazoa; phylum Chordata; class Amphibia; order Anura; family Bombinatoridae; genus Bombina; species Bombina bombina. The sequence continues at coordinate 1,484,360,147 of NC_069499.1, read as the reverse complement.
TATATATATATATATAAAAACTTTCTCAAAAGAAGAGGCACTCACAGGTCTTAATAAGCAAAAAGTTTTTTAGTTCATAGGTTCAGTCAACGTTTCGGTCCTCGCAGGGACCTTTGTCAAGACTGTTCTATATACAGAAGAATAGAAAAATATGGAAATAAAGTGAATTTCATCAAAGGGGAATAGACACATCACAGAACTAAAGACTTATATACAAGGTCCCAAGTCTTGTTTCTCAGTGATGACATCTACTGTCACATTCTATTTCTTATTATCCTTGTATTTTTTATTATCCTTGTAGTTCTCTAAACATTTTTGCCCATTATTAGTTTCTTTTGCCCACTCGTTCCGGTAATTTTTGTTGCCATGGCAACCTTGTACACTAACACGCTACTCACGTTACGTCATCAGCCATGGACTCCTGTGGGGTATTTAAAGGCAGCGCAGAACACAATCTGCTCACCTCTGACCGCTTGACACTGAGGATTACTGAGGTGAGTCTATCGGCTCCCGCCACGCTGCCTATATTTGTATTTAATTTTTTTACTTTGCAGTACTCAGCCCTCGTACCATTTGGTCTTCTACATAACACACTGCACTAAGGGGGGTTCCAAACCATTGTAGTCGTTCACATGCGCTGTTACAAATAGTAGGCATTACACATTGATGATAGTGCTGTAAACACAGTCCACAGTTGATATGTTTACTTTACGTTATGCCCTATTGCATATATAATTTGGGATTGTGGATTAACATAGTACGTAGTCTCCTAATCACTTTTTAACCATTTTATAACTTAACTTCTTCTATTGGTTTCTTTGATTCTATCTATACATGTGTTCTTTTACATTAACATCTGTGTGGTGCACATTATCAACATGACTCTAGCCGGTTTCGTTATAACATAGAGATTCGTCTCATGCTCTTGATCTAATAGTTTCCATTGCACTTGAGTCAGTATGGGCATGTGTAGAAATATATTTGTTGGGAGGTGTGATTGTTGACTCTGACTTTCTTTTCCACCTTTTGAGCTCTGTCATACACTTCAGATTTTATTTTATCTTTAGTACTGTATAGTGTTTAAAGCCTCTGGCCACTCCCTATAGATACATTTATTGATTGTATAAATTCTGTGACATTGCTCGTTACGCATACTCTACCTATGTACTTAACACGTGTTAGTCATCATTGTTTCCAGTATATTTGTCACTGATTATTTTTTATGTTCCTTTCCTATATCTTTTTCACTTGGGACCTTGTATATAAGTCTTTAGTTCTGTGATGTGTCTATTCCCCTTTGATGAAATTCACTTTATTTCCATATTTTTCTATTCTTCTGTATATAGAACAGTCTTGACAAAGGTCCCTGCGAGGACCGAAACGTTGACTGAACCTATGAACTAATAAAAACTTTTTGCTTATTAAGACCTGTGAGTGCCTCTTCTTTTGAGAAAGTTTCTACCTACCATAGAGTACACCCAGGCAATACCACTAACAGTGAGTGCTTGGATCCCACAACTAGTGTATATATATATATATATATATATATATATATCTGTGTTGCGGGTAAAGTCAGATATTGGGTAATCCTAGGATTAACCAGGTAAAATGGACATTACCCAAGTGGCTGTGGGTGAAGCCCGATGTATGATCCTAAATCCCTTCAGCATGCACTGTAATTCCCCCATCTTCACTATCTTCTTTGCCTCCACCTGGGGGGATCAAGGGGGACAAATCTCCCTATCGTAAACCTCATTCTCCAAGGTTCACTTAGGGTAGATGCCAGAGTATTGGTGGGACACCTTCCTTATACCCCCCAGGCGGAGGCAAAAGAAATAGAGAAGATGGGGTGGAATAAAAGTACATCAGACTTTACCCAAAGCCACTTGGGTAATGTCCTAGGATTACCTGGATTTCTTACTTTACCCTTAACATATATACGGTATGTGTGTGTATCTAAATAATAATTCCATAATAATATTTAATGTGTTTTACTGTGTATGTGCTATAAATATTTCACATCCCAATGTTCTTCACATACAGGAATATGTTATTTTTATTGTAAATACATATTTCCATATATATCTGTATATACATACACCTGTATGTCTATGCCTATAGATATATATTTTATATTAACATTATCAGATATAAATAGAAATATATATTTAATAAAAAAAAATTTTTTTTTCTTTTTGAAGTACATAGGAATCTAAAATAAAGGTAACACGCTACGGATTTTGCGCTTTAGGGCTAACATGGTGTCCGGTCAGCACACATGGGCCTAGATTTAGAGTTGGGCGGTAGCCGTCAAAACCAGCGTTAGAGGCTCCTAACGCTGGTTTTGGGCTACCGCCGGTATTTGGAGTCGGTCAGGAAAGGGTCTAACGCTCACTTTCCAGCCGCAACTTTTCCATACCGCAGCTCCCCTTACGTCAATTGCGTATCCTATCTTTTCAATGGGATCTTTCTAACGCCGGTATTTAGAGTCGTGGCTGAAGTGAGCGTTAGAAATCTAACGACAAAACTCCAGCCGCAGAAAAAAGTCAGTATTTAAGAGCTTTTGGGCTAACGCCGGTTTATAAAGCTCTTAACTACTGTGCTCTAAAGTACACTATCACCCATAAACTACCTATGAACCCCTAAACCGAGGTCCCCCCACATCGCCGCCACTATATTTAAATTTTTTAACCCCTAATCTTCCGCTCCGTACACCCCCGCCACCTATATTATCCCTATGTACCCCTAATCTGCTGCCCTAACATCGCCGACCCCTATATTATATTTATTAACCCCTAATCTGCCGCCCCCAACGTCGCCTCCACCTAACTACACTTATTAACCCCTAATCTGCCGACCGTACCTGAGCGCTACTATAATAAATGTATTAACCCCTAATCCGCCTCACTCCCGCCTCAATAACCCTATAATAAATAGTATTAACCCCTAATCTGCCCTCCCTAACATTGCCGACACCTAACTTCAATTATTAACCCCTAATCTGCCGACCGAATCTCGCCGCTACTGTAATAAATGGATTAACCCCTAATGCTAAGTCTAACCCTAACACCCCCCTAAATTAAATATAATTTAAATCTAACGAAATAAATTAACTCTTATTAAATAAATTATTCCTATTTAAAGCTAAATACTTACCTGTAAAATAAACCCTAATATAGCTACAATATAAATTATAATTATATTATAGCTATTTTAGGATTTATATTTATTTTACAGGTAACTTTGTATTTATTTTAACCAGGTACAATAGCTATTAAATAGTTAAGAACTATTTAATAGCTAAAATAGTTAAAATAATTACAAAATTACCTGTAAAATAAATCCTAACCTAAGTTACAATTAAACCTAACACTACACTATCAATAAATTAATTAAATAAAATACCTACAATTACCTACAATTAAACCTAACACTACACTATCAATACATTAATTAAATACAATATCTACAAATAAATACAATGAAATAAACTAACTAAAGTACAAAAAATAAAAAAGAACTAAGTTACAAAAAATAAAAAAATATTTACAAACATCAGAAAAATATTACAACAATTTTAAACTAATTACACCTACTCTAAGCCCCCTAATAAAATAACAAAGCCCCCCAAGATAAAAAAAATGCCCTACCCTATTCTAAATTAAAAAAGTTCAAAGCTCTTTTACCTTACCAGCCCTTAAAAGGACCTTTTGTGGGGCATGCCCCAAGAAATTCAGCTCTTTTGCCTGTAAAAAAAAACATACAATACCCCCCCCAACATTACAACCCACCACCCACATACCCCTAATCTAACCCAAACCCCCCTTAAATAAACCTAACACTAAGCCCCTGAAGATCTTCCTACCTTATCTTCACCTCGACGGGTATCGCCGATTGGTCCTGGATCCAAAATCTTCATCCAACCTAAGCGGGGGCTAGACATCCATAATCCTGCGGCTGAAGAGGTCCAGAAGAGGCTCCAAAGTCTTCATCCTATCCGGGAAGAAGAGGTGATCCAGACCGGCAACCATCTTGATCCAAGCGGCATCTTCTATCTTCATCCGATGAGGAACGGCTCCATCGTGAAGACCTCCAGCGCGGATCAATCTTCTTCCGACGACGTCCAACTGAAGAATGACGGTTCCTTTAAGGGACGTCATCCAAGATGGCGTCCCTCGAATTCCGATTGGCTGATAGGATTCTATCAGCCAATCAGAATTAAGGTAGGAAAATTTTGATTGGCTGATGGAATCAGCCAATCAGAATCAAGTTCAATCCAATTGGCTGATCCGATCAGCCAATCAGATTGAGCTCGCATTCTATTGGCTGATCGGAACAGCCAATAGAATGCGAGCTCAATCCAATTGGCTGATCGGATAGGATGAAGACTTTGAAGCCTCTTCTGGACCTCTTCAGCTGCAGGATTATGGATGTCTAGCCCCCACTTGGGTTGGATGAAGATTTTGGATCCAGGACCGATCGGCGATACCCGGCGAGGTGAAGATAAGGTAGGAAGATCTTCAGGGGCTTAGTGTTAGGTTTATTTAAGGGGGGTTTGGGTTAGATTAGGGGTATGTGGGTGGTGGGTTGTAAAGTTGGGGGGGGTATTGTACGTTTTTTTTTACAGGCAAAAGAGCTGAATTTCTTGGGGCATGCCCCACAAAAGGTCCTTTTAAGGGCTGGTAAGGTAAAAGAGCTTTGAACTTTTTTAATTTAGAATAGGGTAGGGCATTTTTTTATTTTGGGGGGCTTTGTTATTTTATTAGGGGGCTTAGAGTAGGTGTAATTAGTTTAAAATTGTTGTAATATTTTTCTGATGTTTGTAAATATTTTTTTATTTTTTGTAACTTAGTTCTTTTTTATTTTTGTACTTTAGTTAGTTTATTTCATTGTATTTATTTGTAGATATTGTATTTAATTAATGTATTGATAGTGTAGTGTTAGGTTTAATTGTAGGTAATTGTAGGTATTTTATTTAATTAATTTATTGATAGTGTAGTGTTAGGTTTAATTGTAACAGGTTAGAATTTATTTTACAGGTAATTTTGTAATTATTTTAACTATTTTAGCTATTAAATAGTTCTTAACTATTTAATAGCTATTGTACCTGGTTAAAATAAATACAAAGTTACCTGTAAAATAAATATAAATCCTAAAATAGCTATAATATAATTATAATTTATATTGTAGCTATATTAGGGTTTATTTTACAGGTAAGTATTAGCTTTAAATAGGAATAATTTATTTAATAAGAGTTAATTTATTTTGTTAGATTTAAATTATATTTAATTTAGGGGGTGTTAGGGTTAGACTTAGCTTTAGGGGTTAATCCATTTATTACAGTAGCGGCGAGATTCTGTCGGCAGATTAGGAGTTAATAATTGAAGTTAGGTGTCGGCAATGTTAGGGAGGGCAGATTAGGGGTTAATACTATTTATTATAGGGTTATTGAGGCGGGAGTGAGGTGGATTAGGGGTTAATACATTTATTATAGTAGCGCTCAGGTCCGGTCGGCAGATTAGGGGTTAATAAGTGTAGTTAGGTGGAGGCGACGTTGGGGGCGGCAGATTAGGGGTTAATAAATATAATATAGGGGTCGGCGATGTTAGGGTAGCAGATTAGGGGTACATAGGGATAATATAGGTGGCGGGGGTGTACGGAGGGGCAGATTAGGGGTTAAAAATAATATGCAGGGGTCAGCGATAGCGGGGGCGGCAGATTAGGGGTTAATAAGTGTAAGGTTAGGGGTGTTTAGACTCGGGGTACATGTTAGTGAGTGAGTGTTAGGTGCAGACGTAGGAAGTGTTTCCCCATAGCAAACAATGGGGCTGCGTTAGGAGCTGAACGCGGCTTTTTTGCAGGTGTTAGGTTTTTTTCAGCTCAAACAGCCCCATTATTTTCTATGGGGGAATCGTGCACGAGCATGTTTTTGAAGCTGGCCGCGTCCATAAGCACCGCTGGTATCGAGAGTTGAAGTTGCGTTAAATATGCTGTACGCTCCTTTTTTGGAGCCTAACACAGCCATTCTGTGAACTCTAAATGCCAGCGGTATTTAAAAGGTACGGCCAGAAAAAAGCCAGCGTAGCTAACGCACCCCTTTGGCGGCAAAACTCTAAATCTAGGCGATGAAGACTTAGTTATCTTGAGGAACATTATTGAAATATCACATATAAAATAAAAAATATGAATAATAACTATTAAAAATGACTATAGATACTGTAAACAATTCTAAATAACCCATAGAATATATACAGTATATACATATATATATGTATATACAGTATATATATATATATATATATATATATATATATATATATATATATATATTTCTTAAAGCATCTATAATAATTTTTTATAGTTATTATTAATATTTTTGAATTTTTTAAATGTAATATTTCAATAACGAGCCTTAAGATACCATGTTATTCCAATGTTCATCACCTAGAAAAAAATGCAAGTTAGCATGGCTGGGGCTCTGGCAAGAAGATTGAGTTAGCGCGCTCTCCTGTGCGCAAAAGGTAAGTATTAACCTGTAAAAACAAAATGAAAGGAAATGAATGAATACTGACAAATTTTGTCAGCATTTATTCATTTTCTTTCATTTTTGTTGGTGCATTCGTTCAGATATTCGTTTTGTCAAATGTAAATGAATATTAGTTTTTTGTTACAAAACATGTATTTGTAACTAAAAGAATGCACATCTCTAGTATGTACAGTAAATATTTTACATTCCAATGTTCTTCACATAGGGGGAAAATATTCTTTGTATTTCTAAATATTTGTATATATATATATTTATATATCTATATATCTATACCTGTAAATATTCATATAGATATATAGTTATAGATTTAACACAACACACACACACACAAACACACACACACACATATATATATATATATATATATATATATACATTTACAAATGTGAAGACCATAGGAATGTTACATATTTATTACTCACTGTAGGTTGATTGAACGTGGTGTCAGGTTTTTAACTCTAACTCCATTGCAGTCTATTGCGGTCACAATAACTGAAGTCCTACAGTTAGCATGCGTCTGCTTTCGCTTACTTGCTAAACTATTTACTTTCAATTTGTAATTTGCGCGCTATTATACTCGTGTTACAAGTTTACTTTCAGCGGTATTAGAGCTCCACTTGTAATCCGGCCCTCAGTGTCAAGGTCAGTCGCTCCATGAAAAGCAACACATGTGTAAGAATGATTCTCTTCACACCTATCTTTGACATAGTGAAATATGCTACAGGTACACAAGAGGGCTCCCTACTGTCATTCAATCCAGTGTAGCCTCAGGTAAGTCTCATTTCTGTATAACAGGTATTTCTGCTGCTAAATAAAGCTATTTAAGAAAATAAACCTTTTTCTCAAACATTTCTGATCTATTTTATAGTGAATATCTTAAGAGATTAAAAGGTAACATGGTCTGCAGCAAAAAATTAAGAAAACAAATTGTTTTTCTGTACTAACGTACATCCAAAATATGTACAGTTTGCAGGAAATCTGTGGAGATAAAAAATGTCCAATGATTAAAAGGAAGGAAACATTTTTTAAGGTGATGTGATAACATGCCAAGATCTTAAAGGGACATTAAACTAAAAGTATGATCCATATGAAATACTATTGTTAAAAATATTAAATAATATTTTTCAGTCAAAAAAGGTTTTAGAACTATCAGGAAGTGAATGTTTGTGCAAAAATCTTCAGTGAGATAGACACTGGTTCCTTTGGTATCCTTTCCATAAGCTCAGGAGTGTGCACGTGCCATAAACACTAACAGTAGTATGTACAATTATAATAGGGGGCGCCCTTGAGATCACAATATTATTATAGAACAAGTAGGGAAATCACAATGGTAAGTTATATAACCAACTAATTATAGGGATAAGTTGATAACAAAGCACAGCTGAAAAAGATTTCATATATCACTTATGAGAGTTCCTAAATTGGATAATTCAGCGAGAATATCTAATACTCCAAATATAAGAACAGGTAATGAATAATATTTGTATAAGTGCACAAAATAATTAAATATGAGACATTCCTTTTGATGGTAAATCTTTAAGATTAATGGAGTGTCAAAGGCAGCAATCTGTGATGGTCCAGGCCAAGATCCAGGAACAGCAATCTAAAACAACAAAAAGAAACAGATGCGCCACATGGCCCAATATTGTAGGTTCCAGATGATAGGTATTTATGTGTAAAATAGATACACCCACATATTTTAAAGCACCTCAGATGGTGCTATAGACACAGTCTGGGATCTATAAAAGTCACCCAGCAGACCGACCTCCTGAGGTTAAATGGAATCTGTATAGGGAAATATGGAAAACACAAAGTGCCAATATGGCCTAGTATTGTTTGGCCAAAGTTGTATGCAACCAAAGATAAAAAGTTACACTAACATTTGTTGTAGCATCTCCATTGATGCTAGTAGGGCAAGCTGGGATCAATTCAGTCACCCAACAGACTTAGTACCAAGGCAATCAGGATACCACAGTCCTCCTGACCTTTCTATAGGCCCAGAATGTCCTCAAAATGAACCAGATATAAGCAGCAAGTGTTTAAAAAAAGGTAAAATCACTTTAATAAAATGTTATGAGATAAAAGCGACGTGTTTCTCAGTCAAAGACTGGATAAAAGCGGCGCATTTCTCAGTCAAAGACTGTAAAATAGATACACTCACATATGTTAAAGCACCTCAGATGGTGCTATAGACACAGTCTGGGATCTATAACAGTCACCCAGCAGACCGTAAAATAGATACACTCACATATGTTAAAGCACCTCAGATGGTGCTATAGACACAGTCTGGGATCTATAACAGTCACCCAGCAGACCTCCCAACTGTCCCCATTATATATATATATATATATATATATATATATATATATATATATATATATATATATATATATATATATGCAGCCACCAATCAGCAACCTAGGTTCTTTGCTGCTCCTAAACTTTACTAGATAAACAGTCCAGCAAAAGAATAACAAGAGAATGAAGCAAATTAAATAATATAAGTAAATTTGAATTTTTTTAGAATAGTATTCTCTATCTAAGGCCTCGCTTCCATTGAGTCGTAATTCAGTTTGCGTGCACTCGCAAACCGATAAATATGCTGTTGGAAGCAATATCGTTTATCGACTGTTTCCAATGGCGCGTTATACCTCGATATCGGCAGCCGGACTTCGGCTGCCGAAAAGATCTTCGCGTCCCATAGAAAGTAATAGAAGCCGTTAATCGATAAATTATACCAGGTTTCCAATGAAAGCGCTAACCGTTAATACATTGTCGGAGGCTGTCGATACATTGAGATATATTACCCCCAGCTCATCTAGGTGTAAAAGAGGAAAATTGTGCTTTTTGAGACCTATTTTCTATTGAAATTATAAAACTTGCAAATAATGCAAGTGTTTTAATGTAGAAATAAATTGTTATAAGTAATATTTATTGTTGTCTCATGTATAGAAATAGTTGAACTTATATTCTAATAGAAATATCAGTATATATTTCAATATAATAATATATGCAAGAACATATCTACAGAATGCAAACTAGACCTATGCCTAGGGCAGCAAGAAATATTACTTATATTTATGAAGTGTTAAATATAATTATATTAGAAAATAGTATTTGATTATTAAAAATATGGATAAGTGTTTTTTTATTTTTCTTGAGAGGCGATCACAGGTAAGAAGCACGGACGTTAAACGTAAATTCTATAGCGTAAGGTCGGGTTACCTTAGAAACTAATTGATTTTCAAGAAATCCGACGTCAGATGGAAGCGTTAACACAACGTTAACTTACAGCTACACGAAAAGAGCGACTGTGCGCAACACGCTAATCTTTTCAATGGAAACCTGGTACTAAAATGCAGCCGTAAATTACTTTTAGCTGTCGGCCGCTTCGGTAGCTTACGGCTCCATTTTTAACGACTCAATGGAAGCGAGGCCTAAATCGTGAATGAAATTCTTTGGATTTCATGTCCCTTTAAAGTGATTCTAGCTAGTTTACCATATAGTTTTACCTTAGAAGGCTACTGTTCACCTTACTGTACTGCCAAGCTCCCTCTACAGGTTATTTCTATAATACTGCAACACACACTGCTGCCATATAGTGCTTAAAGGGACATGAAACTGAAAATGTTTCTTTCATGATTCAGATAGAGCATATCATTTTAAACAACTTTCAAATTTATTTCTAGTATCAATTTTGCTTCATTATCTTGGTATCCTTTATTGAAGAAGAACCAATGCACTAGCTGAATGTATTTGTAAGCCAATGAGCACCGGCATATATGTGCAGCCACCAATCAGCAGCTAGATCTTAGCTCCTAAGACTACCTAGGTGTACTTTTCAACAAAATATACCAAAAGAACAAAGCCAATTAGATTACAGAAATAAAAAGGAAAGTAGTTTAAAATGATATGCACTACCTGAATCATGAAAGAGACATTTTAGGCTTCATGTTCCTTTAAAGGTACTAGGGTTGCTTTAGTTCTTGATTTATGCTGTATAATTATTTATGCAAATGTATGCTAATGAGCTTGACTAGTATTTTTTCCAGTAAAGGTGGCAGCCCTAAAAGGAAAATGGAAATCAAAATTAAACTTCTAGGATTTAAGAAACCTTTAAATTTACTTATATTATCAAATTCAATTCTTTCTCCCTTCAGTATCCTTTGTTTAAAAACAATCAATGAGCAAAACAATACTGGGAGCTAGCTGGTTATTGGTAACTACACACATATGCCTCTTTTCATGCTCATCAGTTGTGTTCAGCTATGTCCAAGTACGGCACTGCTACACTGGAGCTGGTTTTACCTATGTGTTTAACCTACATGCAAGCAATACTGCTCTAACATATTAGAAGCAGTTTATTTTTGCACTTCTATGCCCTTTAATCATGTGCACATGCCTTATCTTACCTCAGTATGTCTTCATGGAAAGGAGCTAGATCCTATATAGAAAAATAAATACAAATCTGTGGCTTTATAGCATGAGATGAAATGGGCAATCTGTGTAAAACAAAGAGTTCTTATCACATAAAGAGGACAGCTTATGTCTGGCAATTATTTAATTTTCCCTTTGTAGATCCAGGGATCTCCAATGCCCAGTGTTCTGCATCCTGGTACATATGACAGCTCAGCTTTATCTTTGTTACCATGCAGGGCGCACCCAGTGAACTCTGGTAATTCATATACATATAAAAAAAACAGTAATCTTAAACTTTGTAGAACCAATATTTTTTTGTATGATAAAAATAAATATTTCCACTAGTAAAATTATTTGTTCCCACAGTCACTATCATTGTGAATATACTTTTAAGAAATACTAAATAATAAAATGTGAGGACCGGGTATTTAGATTCTGTATATAATATGGGACATGATACCTAAATTTTATCATGTCCCTACATTTAATCTTTATTTACTTCTTTTACCAAACTTCAATCTCTTGGTATAGGTCATTAGGTTTATAACTTTTTATGATAGAAACTTCTAAGTATATTAAGGGGTTTAATAAAGTTGAGGCTGAAGAGTAATTTGCGGAAGCACTTCTTAATGGGAAGGGTGGTTGCTTCATGGAATGAACTTGAATAAGGTAAAGACAAAGGGGCCGATTTATAAAGGGCTGAATGGCCCCTGATGCCAATAGGATTTTTTCACCTTTAATTCCGATTGGCTGATAGAATTCTATCAGCCAATCGGAATTCAAGGGACGCCATCTTGGATGATGTCATTTATCAGCCAATCGGAATTCAAGGGACGCCATCTTGGATGATGTCATTTAAAGGAACCTTCATTCTGCAAGAAGGCTTAGATTGAAGAGGATGCTCCGCGCCGGATGTCTTGAAGATGGAGCCGCTCCGCGCTGGATGGATGAAGATAGAAGATGCCGTCTGGATGAAGACTTCTGCGGGCTTGGATGAAGACTTCGGCCGCCTGGTTGAAGACTTCTGCCGCTTCATTGAGGATGGATGTTGGGTCTTCAAAAACTGTAAGTGGATCTTCAGGGGTTAGTGTTAGGCTTTTTAAAGGGTTTATTGGGTGGGTTTTATTTTTAGATTAGGGGTTTGTGCACTTTAAAAAGAGCTAAATGCCCATCCAAATGCACTTTTCAGGGCAATGGGGAGCTTAGGTTTTTCAGATAGGATTTTATTTGGGGGGTTGGTTGTGTGGGTGTTGGGTTTTACTGTTGGGGGGTTGTTTGTATTTTTTTTACAGGTAAAAGAACCGATTTCTTTGGGGCAATACCCTGCAAAAGGCCATTTTAAGGGCTATTGGTAGTTTATTTTAGGCTAGGTTTTATTATATTGGGGGGGCTTTTTATTTTGATAGATTGTCTTAGATTAGGTGTAATTAGTTTAAATATCTGATAATTTCTTTTTTTATTTGTGTAATTTAGTGTTTTGTTTTTTTTTGTAATTTAGGTAATTGTATTTAATTTATTTAATTGTAGTGTAAGGTTAGGTGTTAGTGTAACTCAGGTTAGTTTTTTATTTTACAGGTAAATTTGTATTTATTTTAGCTAGGTAGTTAGTAAATAGTTAATAACTAGTAACTATTCTACCTAGTTAAAATAAATACAAACTTGACTGTAACATAAAAATAAACCCTAAGCTAGCTACAATGTAACTATTAGTTATATTGTAGCTAGCTTAGAGTTTATTTTACAGGTAAGTATTTAGTTTTAAATATGAATTATTTAGGTAATAATAGTAGGTTTTATTTAGATTTATTTTAATTATATTTAAGTTAGGGAGTGTTACGGTTAGGGTTAGACTTACATTTAGGGGTTAATAAATTTAGTATAGTGGCGGCGACCTTGGGGGCGGCAGATTAGGGGTGAATAAATGTAGGTAGGTGGCGGCGATGTTAGGGGCGGCAGATTAGGGGTTAATAATATTTAACTAGTGTTTGCGATGCGGTAGTGCTGTTGTTTAGGGGTTAATATGTTTATTATAGTGGCGGCAATGTCTGGAGCAGCAGATTAGGGGTTAATAATTTTATTTTAGTGTTTGCGATGCGGGAGGGCCTCCGTTTAGGGGTTAATAGGTAGTTTATGGGTGTTAGTGTACTTTGTAATACTTTAGTTATGAGTTTTATGTTACAGCTTTGTAGCGCAAAACTCATAACTACTGACTTTCAGTTTACGTTATGGATTTTGACAGCATTGGCTGTACCGCTCACTTTTTGGCCTCCCAGGCAGACTCGTAAAACTGGTGCTATGGAAGTCCCATTGAAAACGTAATTTTTGAAAGCTGCAGTAATTATGTTGCGTTACGGCCAAAAAAGTGTGCGGTGCCCCTAAACCTGCAAGACTTGTAATACCAGCGGTAGTGAAAAAGCAGCGTTATGAGGCTTAACGGTGCTTTTTCACCCATACCGCAAAACTTGTAATCTAGCCAAAAGTAATTAACCCCTTAATCCCTTAAAAACCTAATTATCCTATTAACCCCTAAACCGCAAAACCCCTACATCGCAATAAACCTATTTACCCTAATAACCCCTAAACCACAAAATTCCCACATCGCAATAAACCTAATTCACTAATTAACCCTTTAAACTGCTAAAACCCACAATGCAAATGACTATTTAAATAACTAAGCCTAAGTCTAACCTTAACACCCACTAACTTTAATGTAATTAAAATAAATCTAAATAAAACCTGCTGTTATTACCTAAATGATTCCTATTTAAAACAAAATACTTACCTGTAAAATAAACCCTAAGCTAGCTACAATATAACTAATAGTTACATTGTAGCTATCTTAGGTTTTATTTTTATTTCACAGACAAGTTTGTATTTATTTTAACTAGGTAGACTAGTTTGTAAATAGTTATTAACTATTTACTAGCTACCTAGCTAAAATAAATACAAATGTACCTGTAAAATAAAACCTAACTTGAGTTACACTAAAACCTAACCTTACACTACAATTACATAAATTACATTAATTAAATCAAATTTACTAAATTACCAAAAACACACTAAATTACACCAAATAAAAAAGAAATGATCAAATATTTAAACTAATTACACCTAATCTAATAGCCCTATCAAAATAAAAAAGCCCCCCAAAAATAAAAAACCCTAGTCTAAACTAAACTACCAATAGCCCTTAAAAGGGCCATGTGCGGGTCATTGCCCCAAAGAAATCAGCTCTCTTTTACCTGTAAAAAAAAATAATACAAACAAACCCCAACAGTAAAACCAACCACCCACACAACCAAACCCCCCAAATAAAATCCTAACTAAAAAAACCTAAGCTCACCATTGCCCTGAAAAGGGCATTTGTATGGGCATTGCCCTTAAAAGGGCATTTAGCTATTTTTCCGCCCAAACCCTAAGCTAAAAATAAAACCCACCCAATAAACCCTTAAAAAAACCTAGCACTAACCCCTGAAGATCCACTTACAGTTTTTGAAGACCCGACATCCATCCTCAACGAAGCTGGGAGAAGTCTTCATCCAAGCGGCAAGAAGTCCTCAACGAAGCCGGGAGAAGTCTTCATCCAAGTGGCAAGAAGTGGTCCTCCAGATGGGCAGAAGTCTTCATCCAGACGGCATCTTCTATCTTCATCCATCCGGCGCGGAGCGGCTCCATCTTCAAGACTTCCGGTGCGGAGCATCATCTTCTTTCCACGGCTCTTCTCGAATGAAGGTTCCTTTAAGTGACGTTATTCAAGATGGCGTCCCTTGAATTCCGATTGGCTGATAGAATTCTATGAGCCAATCGGAATTAAAGGTGAAAAAATCCTATTGGCTGATGCAATCAACCAATAGGATTGAACTTCAATCCTATTGGCTTATCCAATCAGCCAATAGGATTGAGCTCACATTCTATTGGCTGTTCCAATCAGCCAATAAACTGCGAGCTCAATCATATTGGCTGACTGCATCAGCCAATAGGATTTTTTACCTTAATTTCCAATTGACTGATAGAATTCTATCAGCCATTTGGAATTCAAGGGATGCCATTTTAGATGACGTCACTTAAAGGAACCTTCATTCGAGAAGAGCCATTGTAAGAAGAGGATGCTTCGCACCGGATGTCTTGAAGATGGACCCGCTCCGGATGGATGAAGATAAAAGATGACGTCTGGTTGAAGACTTCTGCCGGCTTGAATGAATACTTTGGCCCGCTTGGATGAAGACTTCTGCCGCTTTGTTGAGGACTTCTGCCAGCTTCGTGGAGGATGGATGTCGGGTCTTCAAAAACTGTAAGTGGATTTTCGGGGGTTAGTGTTAGTTTTTTTTTAAGGGTTTAATGGGTGGGTTTTATTTTTAGCTTAGGGTTTGGGTGGAAAAAGAGTTAAATGCCCTTTTAAGGGCAATGCCCATCCAAATGCCCTTTTCAGGGCAATGGGGAGCTTAGGTTTTTTAGATAGGATTTTATCTGGGGGGTTTGGTTGTGTGGGTGGTTGGTTTTACTGTTGGGGGGTTGTTTGTATTTTTGTTTACAGGTAAAAGAGCTGATTTCTTTGGGGCAAAGCCCCGCAAAAGGCCCTTTTAAGGGCTATTAGCAGTTTAGTTTAGGCTAGGGTTTTTTTTTATTTTGGGGGGGGCTTTTTTTATTTTGATAGGGCTATTAGATTAGGTGTAATTAGTTTAAATATCTGATAATTTATTTTTTATTTTGTGTAATTTAGTGTTTGTTTTTTTTTGTAATTTAGTTAATTGGATTTACTTAATGTAATTTATTTAATTGTAGTGTAAGGTTAGGGGTTAGTGTAACTCAGGTTAGGTTTTATTTTACAGGTAAATTTGTATTTATTTTAGCTAGGTAGTTAGTAAATGGTTAATAACTATTTACTAACTAGTCTACCTAGTTAAAATAAATACAAACTTGTCTGTGAAATAAAAATAAAACCTTAGCTAGCTACAATATAAATATTAGTAATATTGTAGCTAGCTTAGGGTTTATTTTACAGGTAAGAATTTAGTCTTAAATAGGATTTATTTAGTTAATGATAGGAATTTTTTATTAGATTTATTTTAATTATATTAAAGTATGGGGTGTTAGGGTTAGGGTTAGACTTAGGGTTAGGTTTAGGGGTTTATAACTTTAGTATAGTGGTGGCGATGTTGCGGGCGGCAGATTAGGGGTTAATAACAGTAATGTTGGTTGCCGCGATGTTAGGGACAGCAGATTAGGGGTTAATAATATTTAACTAGTGTTTACAATGCGGGAGTATGGAGGTTTAGGAGTTAATATGTTTATTATAGTGGCGGCAATGTCAGGAGCGGCAGATTAGGGGTTAATAATTTTATTTTAGTGTTTGCGATGCGGGAGAGCCTCGATTTAGGGGTTAATAGGTAGTTTATGGGTTTTAGTGTACTTTTTAACTCTTTAGTTATGAGTTTTATGGTACAGCTTTGTACTGACTTTCAGTTTACGGTATGGATCTTGACGATATAGGCTGTACCGCTTACTTTTTGGCCGGACAGACAAGCACGTAATACCGGCATTATGGAAGTCCCATTGAAAAATTACTTTTTAAAATCTGCGGTAGTTACGCTGCGTTACGGCCAAAAAAGTGTGAGGTACAGAAATACCTGCAAGACTCGTAATACCAGCGGTAGTGAAAAAGAGCCTTAACGCTGCTTTTTCAGCCATACCGCAAAACTTAGGTTTATTACGATGTGGGAGTTTTGTGGTTTAGGGATTAATTTTAGTTTATTATTATTTATTATTTAGAACAGTAGTTTGTCCAAATAGAGTGCTGCTAAATCTGTAGTTTATTATATAGAAAATATTTTTTATATATTTAAGACAGTAGTCCATTAAAATTATAGTATTGCTACACCTGTAGCTTAAATATTTATATAAAAGAAGAGTTACAAAATACGTTGTTTCTACATCTGTAGTTTAAAAAATAATTAGACTGTCCTCTGGGCAGGCTTATTGACTAGTAAGAACATAAGTGCAATTACTTCTATACATGGGATAACAATAACTATTACATACACGGTCAGAAAAAGGGTATGGTTGGGGTCCATTTGTAAACACTTAGGGTACAACTGCTGTGGCTGTTCCCTCATGGATCATAATTACACCTTAAAGAGCTAATATGTACCATTTAGGGGTAAATAAGGTACAAATATGTTTCCAACTGTCAAAGGGTCCATGTGACTTAAAGGTTGAGGGGGGTGGGTGGTTCAAGGCTGTCAAACCCTACAAGTCCATATAATTTGGGCACCTTAATTATTCAATGAACACATAACTGTCAGTCACCCAAAATGAATTCAACATACATGTTGTACAGCCAAATAATTAATGTTCAATAGTTGTTAGTTATATGCAAGAGGTGGGCAAAGCAACAAAAAATACTTAACAACCCGTATCTTCAATGACACTGTGTTGCTGGTTCTAAATAGCACACAAGCACTTAACATTTTAATGTTTATATTTAGAGCATCAAGATAATAACTCTTAAACATAAAGCAAATATATTAACTTAAATTACAAAAAAAAAATTGTTTTAAATTCTATAAAATAAACAAGAGCTGTTTAAGAACCTGTTTTAAAAAAAATAAAATAAAATTTGAAGCGTTCCCCAGACACATACATGGACATTGTGTAACACACCATAGCGCCATTGATTGGTTGAAAGTTCTTTGACATGTGTAACACAGCTCCATCTATAGGTAGAAGGTTCTTCACCAAAATGTGTACTGGGGAAATAAACTAATTTGCATATATTTTGCATAAATTGACAATTCATTGTATGGTTGTGAGTTTTATCGTTTATCCCTCCCCTGAATCCCCCTTCCTTTTGTTAGAGTTATATTTTATTATTATGTTGTTTTCTATCCGCTAGATTTGGAGTTTTGTCGGTAACGACCCGAAAAACAAACGCCGGCTTTTTTCTGGCCGCACCATAAAAATAACTCTGGTATTGAGAGTCCACAAAAAGGCTGCGTTAGGCTCCAAAAAAGGAGCGTAGAGCATTTTTAACGCAGCTTCAACTCTCGATACCAGAGTTGCTTACGGACGCGGCCAGCCTCAAAAACGTGCTCGTGCACGATTCCCCCATATGAAACAATGGGGCTGTTTGAGCTGAAAAAAAACCTAACACCTGCAAAAAAGCCGCGTTCAGCTCTTAACGCAGCCCCATTGTTTGCTATGCGGTAACCCTTCCTATGTCTGCACTTAACACTCTAACATGTACCCCGAGTCTAAACACCCCTAACCTTACACTTATTAACCCCTAATCTGCCGCCCCCGCTATCGCCGACCCCTGCATATTATTATTAACCCCTAATCTGCCGCTCCGTAAACCGCCGCTACTTACATTATCCCTATGTACCCCTAATCTGCTGCCCTAACATCGCCGACCCCTAAATTATATTTATTAACCCCTAATCTGCCCCCCACAACGTCGCCTCCACCTGCCTACACTTATTAACCCCTAATCTGCCGACCGGACCTGAGCGCTACTATAATAAAGTTATTAACCCCTAATCCGCCTCACTAAGTTAAATATAATTTAAATCTAACGAAATTAATTAACTCTTATTAAATAAATTATTCCTATTTAAAGCTAAATACTTACCTGTAAAATAAATCCTAATATAGCTACAATATAAATTATAATTATATTATAGCTATTTTAGGATTAATATTTATTTTACAGGTAACTTTGTATTTATTTTAACCAGGTACAATAGCTATTAAATAGTTAAGAACTATTTAATAGTTACCTAGTTAAACTAATTACAAAATGACCTGTAAAATAAATCCTAACCTAAGTTACAATTAAACCTAACAATACACTATCAATAAATTAATTAAATAAACTACCTACAATTACCTACAATTAACCTAACACTACACTATCAATAAATTAATTAAATACAATTGCTACAAATAAATACAATTAAATAAACTAACTAAAGTACAAAAAAAAAAAGAACTAAGTTACAATAAATAAAAAAATATTTACAAACATTAGAAAAATATTACAACAATTTTAAACTAATTACACCTACTCTAAGCCCCCTAATAAAATAACAAAGCCCCCCAAAATAAAAAAATGCCCTACCCTATTCTAAATTACTAAAGTTCAAAGCTCTTTTACCTTACCAGCCCTGAACAGGGCCCTTTGCGGGGCATGCCCAAGAAATTCAGCTCTTTTGCCTGTAAAAAAAAACATACAATACCCAAGCCCCCCAACATTACAACCCACCACCCACATACCCCTAATCTAACCCAAACCCCCCTTAAATAAACCTAACACTAAGCCCCTGAAGATCATCCTACCTTGTCTTCACCATACCAGGTTCACCGATCGGTCCAGAAGAGCTCCTCCGATGTCCTGATCCAAGCCCAAGCGGGGGGCTGAAGAGGTCCATGATCCGGCTGAAGTCTTCATCCAAGCAGGGCAGAAGAGGTCTTCCATCCGATTGAAGTCTTCATCCAAGCGGCATCCATCCGGAGCGAAGCGGCAGCATCCTGAAGACCTCCACCGCGGAACATCCATCCTGGCCGACGACTGAACGACGAATGACGGTTCTTTTAAATGACGTCATCCAAGATGGCGTCCCTCGAATTCCGATTGGCTGATAGGATTCTATCAGCCAATCGGAATTAAGGTAGGAATATTCTGATTGATGGAATCAGCCAATCAGAATCAAGTTCAATCCGATTGGCTGATCCGATCAGCCAATCAGATTGAGCTCACATTCTATTGGCTGTTCTGATCAGCCAATAGAATGCAAGCTCAATCTGATTGGCTGATTGGATCAGCCAATCGGATTGAACTTGATTCTGATTGGCTGATTCCATCAGCCAATCAGAATATTCCTACCTTAATTCCGATTGGCTGATAGAATTCTATCAGCCAATTGGAATTCAAGGGACGCCATCTTGGATGATGTCATTTATCAGCCAATCGGAATTCGAGGGACGCCATCTTGGATGACGTCATTTAAAGGAACCGTCATTCGTCGTTCAGTCGTCGGCCAGGATGGATGTTCCGCGGTGGAGGTCTTCAGGATGCTGCCGCTTCGCTCCGGATGGATGCCGCTTGGATGAAGACTTCAATCGGATGGAAGACCTCTTCTGCCCCGCTTGGATGAAGACTTCAGCCGGATCATGGACCTCTTCAGCCCCCCGCTTGGGCTGGGATCAGGACATCGGAGAAGCTCTTCTGGACCGATCGGTGAACCTGGTATGGTGAAGACAAGGTAGGATGATCTTCAGGGGCTTAGTGTTAGGTTTATTTAAGGGGGGTTTGGGTTAGATTAGGGGTATGTGGGTGGTGGGTTGTAATGTTGGGGGGCTTGGGTATTGTATGTTTTTTTTTTACAGGCAAAAGAGCTGAATTTCTTGGGGCATGCCCCGCAAAGGGCCCTGTTCAGGGCTGGTAAGGTAAAAGAGCTTTAAACTTTTTTAATTTAGAATAGGGTAGGGCATTTTTTTATTTTGGGGGGCTTTGTTATTTTATTAGGGGGCTTAGAGTAGGTGTAATTAGTTTAAAATTGTTGCAATATTTTTCTAATGTTTGTAAATATTTTTTTATTTTTTTTGTATCTTAGTTCTTTTTTATTTTTTGTACTTTAGCTAGTTTATTTAATTGTATTTATTTGTAGCAATTGTATTTAATTAATTTATTGATAGTGTAGTGTTAGGTTAATTGTAGGTAATTGTAGGTATTTTATTTAATTAATTTATTGATAGTGTAGTGTTAGGTTTATTTGTAACTTAGGTTAGGATTTCTTTTACAGGTAAATTTGTAATTATTTTAGCTATTAAATAGTTCTTAACTATTTAATAGCTATTGTACCTGGTTAAAATAAATACAAAGTTACCTGTAAAATAACTATAAATCCTAAAATAGCTATAATATAATTTTACAGGTAAGTATTTAGCTTTAAATAGGAATAATTTATTTAATAAGAGTTAATTAATTTCGTTAGATTTAAATTATATTTAACTTAGGGGGGTGTTAGTATTAGGGTTAGACTTAGCTTTAGGGGTTAATACATTTATTAGAGTAGCGGTGAGCTCCAGTCGGCAGATTAGGGGTTAATAATTGAAGTTAGGTGTCGGCGATGTTAGGGAGGGCAGATTAGGGGTTAATACTATTTATGATAGGGTTAGTGAGGTGGATTAGGGGTTAATAACTTTATTATAGTAGCGCTCAGGTCCGGTCGGCAGATTAGGGGTTAATAAGTGTATGGAGGCGACGTTGAGGGGGGCAGATTAGGGGTTAATAAATATAATATAGGGGTCGGCGGTGTTAGGGGCAGCAGATTAGGGGTACATAAGGATAACGTAGGTGGCGGCGCTTTGCGGTCGGCAGATTAGGGGTTAATAAGTGTAGGCAGGTGGAGGCGACGTTGAGGGGGGCAGATTAGGGGTTAATAAATATAATATAGGGGTCGGCGGTGTTAGGGGCAGCAGATTAGGGGTACATAAGTATAACGTAGGTGGCGGTCGGCAGATTAGGGGTTAAAATTTTTTTTAGAGTGTTTGGCGATGTGGGGGGACCTCGGTTTAGGGGTACATAGGTAGTTTATGGGTGTTAGTGTACTTTAGAGTACAGTAGTTAAGAGCTTTATAAACCGGCGTTAGCCCAGAAAGCTCTTAACTACTGACTTTTTTCCTGTGGCTGGAGTTTTGTCATTAGATGTCTAACGCTCACTTCAGAAACGACTCTAAATACCGGAGTTAGAAAAATCCCATTGAAAAGATAGGATACGCAATTTACGTAAGGGGATCTGCGGTATGGAAAAGTCGCGGCTGAAAAGTGAGCGTTAGACCCTATTTTGAGTGACTCCAAATACCGGCGGTAGCCTAAAACCAGCGTTAAGAGCCTCTAACGCTGGTTTTCACGGCTACCGCCAAACTCTAAATCTAGGCCTATATGTTTTCTATATATTTATATTTTATGTGATGTGTCACCCTAAGTTAAATGGGGTGGTGTTAGAGTCTAGTACAGAGTGAAATCATACATGTTTGAGTAGATCCATTTGGAACTGTTTGTTTAGCCTGGTTCTTTCAGGAATGCCTGTAATAGTCTTAGGACCTGCTATTTGGCTGCACTTACCAATCTTATCAAACTTCAGTGTGGCTATTATAATGCTGTCTAAACAAGTACA
Source organism: Bombina bombina (assembly GCF_027579735.1). NCBI lineage: Eukaryota > Metazoa > Chordata > Amphibia > Anura > Bombinatoridae > Bombina > Bombina bombina. The sequence continues at coordinate 1,484,338,004 of NC_069499.1, read as the reverse complement.
CATTAGGTAAATGCATATTTAAATGTTATAAAATAAATTTGATGGAGCAACATATTTAATATGCTGTGTTGAGTACAAATTTGCCATCATGAGGCACAAAGGGCTTTTCACTGGGGCAGTACCCTTAAAGGAGCAAATATGATTTTGTACCATTTTTACCATTATGGTACCATAGCATTGAGGTCCAATCTAGTCCCCAAAGGTACATATTTGCCTTTTAAAGGTACAATCTACAAGGGTACCAATATGTACCCATGTTAAAGGGTACAGTGGGTGTACCTTTAAGGGTACTGCCCCAGTGACAAGCTGTTGTACCCCTAAAGGTACAATTTTTGCATATTTTTTCTGAAAAAATACAACTTTTTTCTGCATTGATTCACTTGCATTATTTGCAAGTTTTAAAATTTTAATGGGAACCAGCTCTCACCAAGCTCTTGTTTTCCTCTGTTTACACCTAGTTGAGCTGGGTGTAATTTTATTTAAATGTATTGACAGTCTCCGACAGTGCATTAATAGTTTGCTCTTTCATTGGAAACCTTGTGTAAATTAGTGCTTAAAGGGACAGCCAACACCAGAATTTTTGTTGTTTAAAAAGAAAGATAATCCCTTTATTACCCATTCCCCAGTTTTGCATAACCAATACTGTTATAGAAATACACTTTTTACCTCTGTGATTACCTTGTATCTAAGCTTCTGCAAACTGCCCCCTTATTTCACTTCTTTTGACAGACTTGCATTTTAGCCAATCAGTGCTCACTCCAGGGTAACTTCACATGCATGAGCTCAACGTTATCTATATGAAACACATGAACTAATGCCCTCTAGTGGTCAAAATGCATTAAGATTAGAGGCAGTCTTCAAGGTCTAAGGAATTAGCATATGAACCTCCTAGGTTTAGCTTTCAGCTAAGAATACCAAGAGAACAAAGCAAAAGTTGTTTAAAATGACATTCCCTATTTAAATCATGAAAGGTTTTTTTGGACTTGACTGCCCCTTTAACAACTTCTAATACTTTCTTTGAAACCGCAGCTGCCCATATTGTGGTATAACAGTCCAAAAGACAGCAGTTAATTTACATGACTAAGGTCAACAAGCCCGAAACGTTGTCTTAAATCTATGTACCATCTGGAAGCTCCGATAAATTCATGAACTTTTGTACAACTTGGTGAGTGCTGCTGTCTTTTGGACTGTTTTACATTCATATGCTGAGAGGTTGTTGGTGTGGAACCTCTGACAGGCTTGCACCACTGTGGTCACACATTGTGCTAGACATCATTTATTATATGATATTGTGGTATAACGCAGTTGTGCCATCGTAAGCTATCTATACACTAAATTGCTTCCAACTGCATATTTATCGGTTTGTGATCTTGCACAAACTAAAGTACGGCTTAATGGAAACAAGCCCCATGTTGATAAAATACCGGCTGGGTGGCAAAGTTTGCAGCTCCTGAGTTGGTCTTTACATGTGTGTTTAACCCCTTTGCAGGATCAGTAATTAGAAAAAAATGCTTTAGAATGTATCTTTAATTGGTGAATGCTAGCATTGTTTTGCCTTTAATATATGTTTAACTATGCATAATGTGAAAATATGTTTAATGTCTCTACTTTAAATTATCTCATTACTTAAAGTGATGGTAAACTTTACCCTTTGGATAAACAGATCAGGAATGTTAGTGATATTTTAAATGGAGTTTGATTAATCAGTTGTAATGAAGATGCGCTCTAACTTACTTTTTAAAAGTAGCAATCAAATATTTAGAGATCCGGCTATTCATTTCAAAAGTATTTTTTTTTTGGTGAGCTAACAGTTTGAACTGTTCTCCAATCAGTGCACTAGCTACAAGAAAAATAAATTGTGCGAGTGCCGGATGGCTAGAGCGCTGATTTTAGTAAAGTGCAAGCCGGATCTGTTTATACAAAGGGGGACGTTTACCACTCACTGCAGTATTAATATAACCTGACTGCTTTATTCACACAAACGATTGCTACATGTGGACCTCATTCACTTGCTAAACATTAACAGCCCCTGAAGATATCACAAGGATTTCACTGTAATATGTTGTGCTTTTTAGAACAGTTTTAGACAGCATGTTCTGTTCACTTCGGTGCTTTTTAAAGCGATAGTAAAGTCAAAATTAAGGTTTCATGATTCAGATAGAGCATGGTATTTTAAACAACTTTCCAGTTTACTTCTATTATCTAATTTGTTTTTTTCTCTTGGTATCCTTTGTGAAAAATCTCAATAAGGTAGGCTCAGGAGCAGCAGTGAACGTATTTCTCTATTAAGTAAAGATTGTTTAAAAACATACGTGGATAAGCTCTCAAGCAGCAATGCATTACTGGGAGCTAGCTGGTTATTGGTGGCCACATATATGCCTCATGTCATTGTCTCATAAGATGTGCTTAGCTAGCTCCCAGTAGTGGGGTTTCATGTCCCTTTAACAGTTTTACAGCACATCACATCACATCTCAAAATAAAAAAAAGGTTTGTTCCTGTGGTCTAACCAAATGAATTTTAACCCCTTAATGACCACAGCACTTTTCCATTTTCTGTCCGTTTGGGACCAAGGCTATTTTTACATTTCTGCTGTGTTTGTGTTTAGCTGTAATTTTCCTCTTACTCATTTACCGTACCCACACATATTATATACCATTTTTCTCGCCATTAAATGGACTTTCTAAAGATACCATTATTTTTATCATATCTTATAATTTACTATAAAAAAAATATAAAATATGAGGAAAAAATTGACCCCCAAAATCTGTTACACATCTACAACCACCAAAAAACACCCGAGCTAAATAGTTTCTAAATTTTGTCCTGAGTTTAGAAATACCCAATGTTTACATGTTCTTTGCTTTTTTTGCAAGTTATAGGGCAATAAGTACAAGTAGCACTTTGCTATTTCCAAACCATTATTTTTCTAAATTAGCGCTAGTTACATTAGAACACTAATATCTTTCAGGAATCTCTGAATATCCATTGACATGTATATATTTTTTTTTAGTAAACATCCCAAAGTATTCATCTAGGCCCATTTTGGTATATTTCATGCCACCATTTCACCGCCAAATGCGATTAAACACAAAAAATCGTTCACTTTTTTACTAATTTTTTCACAAACTTTTGGTTTCTCACTGAAATTATTTACAAAAAAAATTGTAAAATGGTTGTAAATTCTTTTCTGGGATCCCCTTTGTTCAGAAATAGCAGACATATATGGCTTTGGCGTTGCTTTTTAGTAATTAGAAGGCTGCTAAATGCCACTGCGCACTACACGTGTATTATGCCCAACAGTGAAGGGGTTAATTATGGAGCATGTAGGGAGCTTTTAGGTATAATTTTAGCTTTAGTGCAGTGTAGTAGACAACCCCAAGTATTGATCTAGGCCAATTTTGGTATATTTCATGCCACCATTTCACCGCCAAATGCGATCAAATTAAAAAAAAACGTTAAATTTTTCACAATTTTAGATTTCTCACTGAAATCATTTACAAACAGCTTGTGCAATTATGGCACAAATGGTTGTAAATGCTTCTCTGAGATCCCCTTTGTTCAGAAATAGCAGACATATATGGCATTGGCGTTGCTTTTTGGTAATTAGAAGGCCGTCAAATGCCACTGCATTTCACATGTGTATTATGGCTAGCAGTGAAGGGGTTAATTATGTAGCTTGTAGGGAGCTTGCAGGGTTAATTTTAGCTTTAGTGTAGAGCTCAGCCTCCCACCTGAAACATGAGACCCCCTGATCCCTCCCAAACAGCTCTCTTCCCTCCCCCACTCCACAATTGTCCCCGCCATCTTAAGTACTGGCAGAAACTCTGCCAGTACTAAAATAAAAGCTATATTTGGGCTTTTTGTGTGTGTTTTTTTACCATATTTACATATGCTGCTGTGAAGGATCCCCCCTTAGCCCCCAGCCTCACTGATCCCCCACCAAACAGCTCTCTAACCCTCCCCCTCTGCCTTAATGGGCGCCATCTTGGGTACTGGCAGCTGTCTGCCAGTACCCAGTTTAGTAAAAAATGTGCCTTTTTAAAAAAAAAAAATGCCCTTTTCTGTAGTGTAGCTTCCCCCCCCCCAAGACCAACCCCCCACCCCTTCCAGATCCCTTAGCTGTTTATTTACAGCTTTCAAAACTTTTTTTTTTTAACTTTTGATAGCTTTATTTTTCTGCAGCGTAGCGGTTCCCTCCCGCTCCCGCCTGTGCACGCGCGCGCTCCTGTGCGCGCTCCCGTCCGTCCCGCCCCCGATCCCGCCCCACTCCACTCGGCACATCGATGGCCGCCCACCCGCCTCCCAGACTTGCTCCCACCAACGATAACGGCCACCGATGTCCGGTGCAGAGAGGGCCACAGAGTGGCTCTCTATGCATCGGATGGCCAAGTGGGGTTATTGCAGGATGCCTCGATATTGAGGCATCACTGCAATAACCGGAAAGCAGCTGGAAGCGAGCAGGATCGCTTCCAGCTGCTTTCCAGACCAAGGACGTACACCACACGTCCTCGGTTATTAACTGTATTTTTTTTGAGGACGTGTGGCGTACGTCCTTGGTCATTAAGGGGTTAAAGAGACATTAAACACTTTGAGATGGTAATGTAAAATGATCAATTGTATTTACAAAAAAGCTCTACAATATACTTTTTACCCCCTTTTCCTGTAATTCAGTTCTGAAATTGTGAGCTTTTCAGTTCCTGTTAGAAATGGAAGTGCAGAACACTATTATATTCCACACAGCCATTGGCTGCACACTCTAGTGACTTATTTATAACTGTCTCTGGCCACAGCAGAGAAGGTAACACAAGTTACAACATGGCAGCTCCCATTGTTTTATAGAAAACTTTACATTTATTTGATCAATATTTAAACTTTAAAAAAATACATCTGCATGTTATTCTCAGACTAATCTTTTCTTTGAATTTATCGTGTCTAGCATTTACTGTGTGTTTAATGTCCCTTTAAATGTCCTTTGATTGGACAGTGGATGCAGAGATAAATCTCCATAGCTCCATAGAAGACTAATGCCTAAAAAGGAGCAGTTTCTTTAGATTTACTCTCAAGTGATTGCACCTGCAGCCTGTACAACGTTCTGCCTATTTAATCAGGAAAGGATGTTCTTTTTCCAGGAGACAGATGTATTGGCTTGTCACATGAGATCATCATATTAATAATTCATGTTTTGGAGGCCCTTTTAAATATTCTGGTGGTCTTGGCCATATATGGACTCAAGAGTCTATATCAGAGCCATAAAGTTATTCAAATGTAAAAGACACAAAAAGTTAGCAACAACAAGTATCATATTTCAAAATACAAAACCTGCAGTTTATGGTAATAATATTTATATTTAAATTATTTGTCTGCACTATAATGGTTACTGTTAATCATGGGGTATCCATCTGCTAAGATTGCCCAGCAACCTAAGCACATTCAACATCATGATTTGCGCAACATATTAATGCAATGCAACACTTTATTATAAAAAATATATAAAACATCAAGGCAATTAAAAATGTTAAAGGGACAGATAGAGCATACACTTTTAAACAACTTTCCAATTTACTTCTATTATCTAATGTGCAACATTCTCTTGGCATTCTTTGTTGAAAAGTATACCTAGGTAGGCTCAGAGAGCTAATTGGTGGCTGTGTGTATATATATATATATATATATATATATATTACCAATGTGTTCAGCTAGCTCCCAGTAGTACATGGCTGTTCCTTCAATAAAGGATAGCAAGAGAATAAAGCAAATGTAATCATAGAAATAAATTGGAAAGTTGTTTAAAAATGTATGCTCTGGAGAGTTCCGGAGGAGGAGTCCAGGTGTGTGGTCACGTGCTGCACCTGCTCTGCTCTACCTTCCTTCAAGCCGTTGGCGAGATACTCACGCCCAAACCCTGAGACCAGGGGTGGCTTGGATAGCTTAAATCTACCACTACCGGTACTCCCACAGTGCTAGAACAACACACTTGTGTTGCACGCTGCTGTCTTGGAAAAAACTTTCCTCTATTTGAAATGACCATTTAACTTTTTGCCACATCAACTTAACCCTCTATTGAGAGAGTAGAGGGGACAGAGGCAAAGAATCTGTATGCTGAGTGCGTTGGTCATATTGCACACCTTCCTCCCACAGGTATCCTCGGTGGGAGGTGTTGGTTCTGCCTCAAACAGCTTTTCCTAGCTATCCTGCTCGAGTCAGCGGAGGAGGTCTGCTTGATGAAGCGCTGACCCAAAATTAACAAGCTGCCTTGTTTCTAGAGGGACCCTCTACCTGTGATTTACCCTGGGTCTTAACCCGATGTTACCTGGCTGTTTTGCTGTGTCTGTCAAGCTGAGATGAGAGACGCGGTCCTCCACTACAGCGCCGACTTCATGTAGACCTCGGCATCTCCAGATAACGGGTAGAGGAAATCTTTCACTGGGATCCTCAGCTGTATCGCCCTGTACCTGCAATCCCCTCCCACCGGTGCTGCGTGAGGGGCAGGGTCTGTGAGAGCTTGCGGGGCTGTATCGGCAGTTCCGGTGTGGTCTTCTCCCTTTGCAGTGCACACAGAGCCGCTGTACTGAAATTCCAGTGGTAACGGACGCTTGGCTGGTTTGCTTGAACCCCCCCTCCCACCGATGCTGCGAGAGGGGGGCTGATATGGAGAGAGGTTTTCCAGTCTACACCTGCTATCGAATTCCATAAGAGCTGGTAACGTACTTAGGCTTTAACCGGTGTCCCTCTTACTGACTCAAACTAATTTCACTGTCTGTTTGCTCCTGCAGCAACAAAATTCTCGGCTTTATTGAACTGATTTTGGCAGAGCTGGACTCTCCCTTCTTTACCCCGTTAGCTAAATTACTTAATTAATCATGTTCTAAGCTCCTCTATAACGGGTGTATTTGAAGGGAATAAGAAGAGCTGAAGAATATGACAATTGGATGAGAAACATATAGTTGAAAAATCACACTGTTATAAATCTCTATGTCCAGTCTTGCATTTATGATTTTCTTTTGGTAAACTTGCTTTATTGATCCTAATGGTTACAGGAGCCCTAGCTTGATGGACACAGTAACTGGTGTTGTTTAGAATAAGAAGGGATCATAAATGCATGGTAGAAAATTGCCCTTTTTTTCAGAGAGTTAGTATTACTGGGCGTTGTAGGTAGCTGTATTTTCACTTGCTATCTTTCTGAGGATTACCTTAATTTCCCAAAAATACCCCATAAGCAGGCCACAGGGAATCTAGATTGTGAAACATATTTCCTAAATTGGTTAAGCTTAGCATTATTTAGCTTGATATACTTAAAGTATAATCAAATATAGGAGAAAGGGTTAGGTTATACAAAATAATTAATTGGCTCCTCAATTCTGGCAATTCCTCCTTCCTGAGTCTATTCTTAAATGGTTCAAAAAAAAAAAAAATATCTATGATAAAGTTTTACTTGTGTGGTTATGGTACTTATGTAAAAATCTTTATGCTCACCACATTCTTTAAATTTACTTACTTTTTGTGGCCTCTGATTCATTCGAATTAATTTTATTTTACATGAATGTTCGTCTTAAATTTTTGAGTTTTTTTTCCTTCTCCACTTCAACATTAACTTGTTTATTTAGTTTAAAATATAAGAATTATTATTTAAAGTGCTGAGTTTAATTTAAGGGCTGTTTATATAAAGTTGTAACTGAGCCACATTATACTGTATTAAGGGCTGAAAATTCCCCAAATCTTTTCTATAAAGGAGAAGGGGGCTGAAGTATAAAATTAATGATTTTTTCACTGCCATACTAATATCATTTAAATACCTCTGAAACGGTGGTCTTCTCTAAAACTAATTGAAAATGGTGGATGGTGTTCCTATTATGACTGTACTGGCTTACTAATTTTTGTCCTAAGTCAAGGGGCAAACTTTGGCACATAGGGTGCAGTTTGCCTATCTCAGTAGTATATATATTGCCATCATACTAAAATATTAACAAAATAGAACTAGTTAATATAGCAATATAGTTGATTTGGTTCTAAAGTATATTTACTAAAAAGTATTTTTTGAGATTAATTTCATATCTTTGTTAGAGGGTACAAGAAAATAGGGAGAAGGTCTATTTTTGCCTAAGATGTGACACTCAAATGTAGAGGTTTTTTTTACATTTACACTTACTGGGGTGACACTAAGGAACATTATTGTATAATAAAAGACATGTGCTAATACCTCTCTTCTTTAAATTTAACCCCATTGATTAACCTAAGCAGTGGGAGAGGTATTTAATTAAATCAAATCCCAGACATACATAGTTAGTCTAACTAGATGAAACATTAGTCAAGTCTAGCTCTACGGTTGTTCTTTCCCCGGTAAGGAGCTGGGTATCTCAGTTGCTGTAATAACATGCTGTAAAACAGAAAATTCACTATTTGATAGTCCAATTGTCAGGACGTCAGTGAAAGGTGAACTTACAGACTGGTGCTATCAAAAAGGGTAGGTTGGTGATAAGCTGCCTCTTGATAAACAAATAATAAGCCCTGTAGAAGGGAGACTAGTACTAAAGCTTTGGGTTCTAAACAATTAAAGAATATAAGCCCTAACGACTTATACTCTAGAAAGTAGTGGGATCTTCCACAAGAGAGATAGTTTCCTTTCTTAATAAGAGTTTCTACTGTCCTCCCGCTGTAGCGAGGGGGTAAGAGGAAAGGAGGATGAGAAAAGAAGGAAAAGAAAAACACTTTATTGGTATCTTCACTACCTACACTACTCACAACACAATTCACAATTCACCAAATTAATTTCCATGCCCATAGGCACAATCACCATTTATCACAGAGATTAAATTCCTTAAATTGTCACATTACTTCACATATATAAATTCACTTGAACCACCTTTTATAACACCCACACACCCCCTTCTTTCCCTTTTTTTTTTCTCTTTCCTATCACCAATATACCCATTTTTCACAAATCACTAATTATACACATGGATAAATACCTTCACAATCATCCGAAAAATTCTCCCCCAGCCATGGCGGGAAGACAGAGAGATAAAAGAAACAAAGCGATTAATGAAACTTTAACAGAAACACATACACCTCTTACAGATCCATCTCCAGGTGAGTCATTAGATATTCAAACTATAGTTACTAGGATCTCTGACGCCCTAGCTCCTAAATTTGAGGCTCTTAAAATAGAGATTAAGCAAGACATAGCATCTTTGACAAATGAGGTAAAACAATTCTCTCAGAGACTCTCTAAAGCGGAGCAAAGGATCTCAGACCTAGAGGACACCAATATGACCTATAAAAATAACCTTGATGTCTTAAATATAACAGTCTCCAAAATGCAGAGTAAAATAGAATATCTAGAGAACAGATCTCGAAGGAATAATCTGAGAATTATTGGAGTTCCCGAGGAAAAACAATACGAGAATCTAGACAAATTTCTTACAGAGACACTACCCGGACTACTTCAAATTCCAGATTCCACCCTAAGATAGTAATTGAAAGGGCCCATAGGATAGGCACACCCACATTAAACAAAGACAATCCGAGACCAAGGCCCATAATTGCTAAGGTTCTGAACTTCCAGCATAAGGTGGCAATACTCCAAGCTTTCCACAAGCATCAACCTATCTTTTTAGGCGAAGCAAAAATTCTTATTTTTCAGGACTACTCAGCAGAAGTAGCATCGAGAAGAAGGGAGATTGCCCCAATATGCTCGAGATTCATAAACCAAGGCATACGAGCAACCTTACTCTACCCAGCAAAACTAAAAATACAGAGGGAGGGAAGCACATTTTATTATGATTCAGCGCAGGATGCAGCTAAATTTTTTGAGGAGATATTCCCTTCGGGAAAAGGCTAAAAATAAATATAATAACTCAGTATAAGTTGACATTATATGTACATTGATTAGAATCTTAGAAAATATAGAGAAGGAGGGAAGTTGGGGCAAACTTCCTCCAGCAGCATGGTTGGAATGGGATAATGTTGTATGTATAATTGTAAATTGTGTGTTTTTTTTTTTTTCTTTCTTTTTCCTCTCTCCATACTTCAATATCCTTAGGTTTAGATGGCTAACAATAACAAATTTAAATTAATTTCCTGGAACCTAGGAGACCTTACCTCACCTACTAAACGAAAAGCAATATTATCTCTTTTGAGAAAAATTGAAAAGGTGCTTAAATTAAAGACATCCCGGGTTAAAGAGGTCTTATTCTCTGCTTCCTCACCTATATGACTATGGATAATAAATTCAAATTAATTTCATGGAACATAGGAGGCCTTACCTCGCCTATTAAACGAAAGGCAATATTAACCTTCTTGAGGAAGAATTATGCTGATTTGGCCTTCCTTCAAGAGACTCATTTAAAAGCTGAAGAAGTGCTTAAATTAAAAGCCTCTTGGGTTAAAGAGGTTTTATTTTCTGCCTCTTCTAATAGAAAGGGCAGGGTGGCTATCCTCCTGGGAAAAAAACTTTGCTATGAGATTATACAGGTGGATACAGACCAAGAAGGAAGGTACATTATTGTAAAGATGAAAATTAACAAAATTCTTTACACATTCTGCAATGTTTATGCCCCAAACGTTTTCAATTCGTCCTTCTGGGACGCTCTCCAAAACAGGCTTCTGTTATGTGCAGCAGGTTACCTAGTTATTGGCGGCGATTTTAATATGGCCCCAAAATATCCTTTAGATAGATTCAGGCAAAGCGCCGGCTCCCACATTATAAAAACTAAAAGACATAATCTCGAAACAAAATTGTTCAATAAAATCTCACATAATTTGAAGGTCACTGACATCTGGAGATTGAAAAATCCGGAGGCCCGAGACTTTACCTGTCACTCAAGGGCTCACAAATCACTATCACGCATAGATTTGTTCTTGCTAGATGACAGGCTTGCTAATTCTAATATAAATGCAGAAATCTTTCCCATCACTATTTCGGACCATGCGCCCATCTCTTTATACTTTCAGCCAAGCCCTTACCCTGCAAGGAATACGGGCTTTCGGTTTCCCCGGCATTTAGCTACAGATAACAAGTTTAAAAATTGGCTTATAGCTAAATATCATGAATTTACACTATTTAATTATGAGCATATTACTAAACCCGCCATCTTTTGGGAGACAGCTAAGGCAGTCTTGCGAGGCGAGATCTTAGCATATTCCATAGCAAGGACAAAAAAACTCAAGGCAAGAGAAATAGAAGTACTGAAATCAGTCATAAATACCTATAACCAGTACATTTTACTGAAATCATCTGAGAATTGGATGAAGTATACAAATGCTTTACGAGAAAGAGATTCACTCCTTCTCTACCAATCATCTCAGAAAGACCTAAAGATGCAGGCAAAATTGTATCGTTTTGGGAGCAAAACTGGGAAGCTTCTTGCGAACCTGGTTAGGCATGATAGGGCCTCTTCACTAATTAGCTCACTTTGTCAAGAAGGCAAAACCTATAAGACAACTGAAGAGATTCTTGTTATTTTTACTGAATATTTTAAATCCATATATGCACATAAGATCTCTGACTTTAAGCAAAGGGAGGAATTTTGGGAGAAGATTCAATACCCAAGGCTAACTTCCCAAATGCTGGACCAGATCTGTGCCCCAATAACAGAGACTGAAGTTCTTGCCTCAATAAAGAAGCTTACTTTTAATAAAGCTCCGGGACCAGACACCCTTCCAAATGAGTTCTACAAGATTCTAATGCCCGAAATAATACCTCATCTAACTTCACTATTTAATGATCTCTACATTAAAGGCAACACCCCCTCCCCTGACTTTGTGGCTTCATTCACTTCCCTTATTCTTAAACAGGGTAAAGATCCAGCTGAAAAAGAGTCCTATAGACCAATCGCGCTTCTCAACACCGATTACAAACTTTTGTCATCAATACTTGCACATAGGCTTCAATCTTACCTGCCTAATATTATAAATGAGGACCAAGCTGGTTTTTTAAAGAAACGCAATTCCTCAGCTAAAATAAGGGAGGTGTTCCTTGTTGTAGATTATTTTAAAACAGGCGAGGGGCAGCGAGAGTGGTTTAGAGAGGGCACCCCTGACCTGGCAATTATATCAATAGATGCAGGTAAGGCATTTGACTCAGTTCACCATGATCATATAGCTTTTCTCTACAAGTTGGTTTGACGGGTCACTTTTTGACTTTTTTTTTAATAATCTATATAAAAACGCTTATACGGAAATAATAGTGAATGGGTCTCCCACACAGGCCATAAAATTAGAAAAGGGCACGAGGCAGGGGTGCCCTCTCTCGCCGCTTTTGTTTGATCTAGCCATTGAACCTCTTGCTAATCAAATCCGCCAGCAGATTGAAGGGATCAAGATTAAAAAAAAACCCTGCAAACTGCACTCTATGCCGATGATGTGTTAATATATATGTCAAATACACAAAGTAATATTCCTAAATTTCTCTTGATAATTGAAAAATTTGGATCCTTCTCAGGCTACTCCGTCAATTCAGCAAAATCAGAATTGCTCTGGATTAAACAATCACAAAATCCACCTATATCCATCCCTTTCAAAATTGTTCAGGACTCTTTCAAATATTTGGGTATCTGGATCTCGGCTAATCCGGACAACTGGTACTCATTGAACATACTCCCGGTGCTGGCCAGTGTTAAAGAAGTGCTAAAAATTTGGCAGAATCTTCCATTGTCAATGTCAGGTCGCATAGCTTTGTACAAAATGTCCCTTCTCCCTAAAATTCTCTATGTTCTCCAGAACACTCCTTTACTTCTTAAAGCAAAAGATATCACTGCATTTAATACTGCTTTACGACTATTCATTTGGCAGAAGAGAAAACCAAGAATTTCATTATCTAGACTAACTTTACCGAGAGACCAGGGAGGACTCTCTCTCCCTGATCTTCGTCTTTATAATCATGTATTCCTGGCACGAATTGCGGCAGACTGGTTTACTAATAGTAATTATATTACTAATGGGGATTTAGAGAGTAATATGATTCACCCCTACTCATTGGTAGCATTGACCCATTGCAATAGTAGCATGACCCCTACTGGAATAAAAAAGATGATCTCCATTTATAACCCAATTTTCATTTGGAGAAGGATAGGTCTGGCTCTTCATATAAAAACTGAAGCCTCAAAATATCTCCCCATATTAAATAATCCTCAGTTTGTAGCAGGCGTACAGTCAACTGTATTCTCAAAATGGGCACTACTTGGACTGGTAAGACTGGAACAAGTATTGGATTTTGAGAGGAAATGTGTTAAGTCCTTTGACTCTCTCAAACAGGAATTCGTTATTCTTAATAACGACTTCTTTGCATACCTGCAAGTGAGACATTTTGCTCTTAAACAGGTCACTGACCATGGCTGGGAATGGTCTATGGGAGATTTAGAAAAATGGATGACATTATTCAAAAACGGGCTTACATCAATATCATTCATTTATCAAACACTATTAGCTCTCAAAGGCCCTGATGTTTTGGAGAAACTCTATCTCAAATGGTCCTCCCTGCTCCAGCAGAACTCTCTTGATCCAGCTCTCCTCACCTTTTCAATTCAAGAAACTTGTCGGGTTACTCTCTCAGCTACGTGGAGGGAGTCACATTTAAGACTTCTCCACATGACTTATTTTACCCCTAAGAAAGGCTTCAAATGTAGAAGTCTGGGGTTTAATAAATGCCCCAAATGTTCATTTCCCTCTGCTGACCTGCTGCACATGATCTGGGACTGTCCAAAAATCAATAGCTTTTGGTTAAAGGTTCAATTTTGGCTCATTAATATAGTCAAGGTACCTTCCTTCACATTCTCCCCCAGGAGGATACTCTTCCTTTCTGATAATCCTACTCCACCATATCAGACTAGTAAAATTATAAGTATGGCTACCCTCGCGGTGAGATATTTGATTTTAAAGAAATGGAAGCTAAAAGCCATCCCGAGCTTAACTGAAGTCAAAAATTGCTTAAAAAAGCAATGTATAATTGAACAATTGGATACCAACTTGCAAAAAGATCAAGACATAAAGAACTTTTTTTCCAAATGGTCACAATTTATTAAAGCGCTCCCCCCTCAGCGAGATTGAATATATTATCTACCCATTTAAAGATAGTGAATTAGTAATATTAGGAATATGGTAAAGTTTAAGCATCCAGCTCTCCGCCGAAAGCGAACCTAGCCTACCCCCCCTTTTTTTTTCTTCCCCCCTTTTTTTTCTTCTTTCTTTTTTTTTTTTTTTTTTTCTCTGTTCCTGTTTTTGGCTGTGTTTTAGTCTCAGGTCTGGAGGATCTTTTTGTCCTCTGCTTGTAGCTGTGACTTATTTCATCTAATTTTGAAATTTATTGGCACCACAGCTGGTCTAAAAATTAGAAAAATCTTTTTTGGTTTCATTAAGGGGTTATCCGGACGAAATTAGGTTGCATTTTTAGGGTATTAGGCTATTCTGGGCCAGAACCAGAGTCAGACCTATTTTTGTTTAAAAAATTTTCCTTTCGTTTTTATGACAGGCCACTTTGTTGTATGCATATATTTATAACGAGACCTGGAACAATGCCTTATATTCTGTTTTTGGTTGTTTTTTCATTTGCTTGATCTGAAAGAAAGAAAAGAATAAGGAATAATCTTTTTACTTCTTGATGTGGCTATGTATACTCCCCTAATTTGTAACCGCTGCCGTTAACTTTATCCTCTTTTTCTTTTTGTACCCCTTGATGGTTTACCAATAAAAATTATAATAAATAAAATGATATGCAAAAAATGTATGCTCTGGCATGCTCTAGAGGATCCTGGGAGGAAGAGGAGGAGCCTGTGCACTGATTGCACCTGTGCAGGTAGAACTCCCCTGCAGCTATACCTTGGCGGCGTGTTGCGCTTGGTACCTCAATGGCTGAGGGAAACTCTGCAGCTGGTTAACAACATAGACCAGTTACCTCCACAGCATAAATTCTGAACATACGCTAAAGAAGATCTTTCGACAAGAGAGTAATATTTACCACTGAACCGTTTGTCTGTTCCATATTGGGTAATAAACTGCTCATACCTTCAAATACTCCAGCTTCATAGGTGAAGTCCTCCCTCCCTCCCCCGGCTGGGTAGAGGAGGTAGTAGGCCAACAAACATTATTGTTACCCTTTATCAAGCCAGCAGAGCAACTTTATCGGTATTTACCCCATCTTGCCTGCATCATCCTGTTGAGGATTGCCGCCCACTCCCCGTGTCCTTTCGAAGGCTGTTTGGAGACTGAGCTGGGTGAAGTCGCTCTCACCCACCGATGCTGCGAGTGGTGAGTTGACGTAAAGACAGATCAGCAGGCGACGGAGTTGTCTCCCCCTCCCGACCGGACCTAACGCGGATTGATTTGGTTGATTGAGCACGTGGAAGAGGCTCCAGAGTATGGCAGCTTAAGCCGGATGGTGAGACGCAAGAGATACAGAGTCTTGTTTCTGGTCGTGGAAGCTAAGGGGTAAATATTCGTATTATGGCTCCTGTGAGCTCGCTTGGCTAATTTTTGACTGTATCCGAAATATTGTCGTCGAAAGGGTAAGAAAGAAAAAAACCTTTACTTTAAATGCCTGGTGCTGCTAGCTCCTGCCTGATAAATGAATGGTGAACTTTAAAATAGCAAATTGAACTTTGACAGACCTGACTGCTAAATCTTAAACGGGCTAAATATCATTTAAGTGGAACTCAATTATGTCTGTAATGATTGTCTCATACATCTATTCATAAGCACAAGTTAACTGTTGATAATAACTTTAAGTTTCAAACAACGACATGCTTAATTGAGTTTTTTGAAGTGATAAGTTTCTTTTGGACTCTCCTGGATATACAACAACCCAGTGTTAAAATTATAAACCAAGCTTGAAACTTCCTTCATGTATCCTAATATATAACAAATATGTTGTTTTTCATATATAAGCAGTTATCTATAGAATGCTTTTTATAGAATATCACCAATTAATCTCCTACTTAATAGAAACTTAGACGTGCTTACACATAAGTAGCAGACTTGCATCAGATTAGCAATAAGTGTTTGTATGGTTGAAAATTTAAGAGGAACAACTGTAATATATTTAAAAGAATCGCTAGATAAAATTGTATCCTCGATAAATCACTAGTTTAAAGTAAGCTGTTAGTAGCATCGCTATGCTATTAATAGAGTTAGGAATTTAAAAACAAAATACTACATGTATAACCCTTGGGGGTTACAAGCTTTGATCCCTCATCCTGTTGGGTATAAGTGTAACAGCTACTCAGGTTTGGCTGTTATCTGGTTATGACATTGTATGATTGTAGGTGATTCAGCACCCAGTTGATATAGTCTTTTACAATCCTTTATTATTGCCACAGAACAGTTGGTAAACTGATTGTAGACATTAGCACATATATATTATCTTTTAAGCTTTATAGCTAACTTAATTCAAATAGAGTGGTGGTATTGATTCATTAAATTTAATACCTTAAAGCGCTTATTGAGAATCTTTCTATAGTAGAACCTAATTCTTGATTACTTGCCTAATTCTGGTCCATTTTCACTTTATGTAACACACTCACTTTTTCCCTTCCCCCCCATCTCACATACCACTTCCCTTTTTTTTTTTTTTCTTTCTTCCCTCCTTCCTACACAATTCACTTTTTACTCACTGCCACTGCTGGGTTTTTTTTCACAAGCACTTTTTATTCCTTTTTTGTATGGATAAATATATCTCTTCCCCTTCACTCACTCCCAAGTCTAATCCAGGCATGGCATCTAAACCAAGGGACCGCAGAAATAAGAATCCTCCAGAGGTCCTTCCATTAACACATGAAACCTCCGCTATGGCACAAAACCTAAGCCACTCAGAATCGCAAGGATCACAATCCTTAGTAGCAAGTATCTTAGAGGCCATATCCCCTAAATTTGACTGTCTAAGGAATGAAATTAAGCAGGATATAGTGGCATTAACAGTTGAGGTAAGACAGTTTTCCCAAAGGTTACAAGAAATAGAACAGAGAATATCTGATCTTGAAGATGTAACTAATTCTTATACCCCTAAAATTGGTGATAATCAGAATATGATCCGTAAACTCCAAGCTAAGATAGATGATCTTGAAAATAGATCAAGAAGGAATAACTTAAGAATCATTGGATACCCAGAATCTTCACAACAAGAAGATCTAATGAAATTCATGGCAGTCACACTTCCCCAAATGTTAAATATTCCCCCAACACATACATCTTTTCCAATAGAAAGAGTTCACAGACTGGGGAGACTTACTAATAATTCGAACAACCTGGTCAAATCGAGACCAATTATAGCCAAGTTTCTAAATTATCAAGATAAAATGCTTTTTTTTCAACATTATCGAAAAAAGTCAGCCCATATTATATAATGGATCTAAAATTTTGTTATTTCAAGACTTCTCTATTGAGACCTCATCTAAAAGAAAGGAACTCTCCCCAGTATGTGGAAAAATGTTAAAAGCAGGTTGGCAGGCTACAGTCATCTACCCAGCTAAGCTTAAGATGACGCTGGATGGTCAAACGTTCTTTTTTCAGACAGTAGCTGAGGCAGAAAAAAAATTAGCGGAGTATGAACTTTAAAGAATCCCAAGCAAGAGTTAAACTAGCTAGCACTCTATGTTCAACTTTAATGTCAGTTCTAGCGTTGGTTATTAGAAATGGACTCCCGAGGCTGAGACCCCAAAATTTTTTTTTTCCCCTTTCTTTCTTGTTTCTGATACTTTTGAATCTAGTGACTTAGATTCACAAAGATTGTAGATTTACATCCTGGAACGTAGGGGGCATTACCTCCCCCACTAAACGGAAAATGATCCTATCACATCTACAGACGCTAAATACCTCAATAGCATTAATTCAGGAGACTCACTTAAACATGGAAGAATCAATGAAATTAAAATCATTGTGGGTGTCGGAGGTAATATGTGCCCCATCCCTTAACAGGAAAAATGGGGTAGCCATTCTGATAGGAAAAAAATTAACATACAATAAATTCTCGACAATAATTGACCCCAATAGTAGATATCTAATTTTAAAACTGAAAATTGCAAAATCTATATACACAATATGCAACTTATATGCACCTAATGTAATTGACACTGACTTTTGGGATTCCCTCCAGGCTCAACTACTTCAAGTAGCAGAAGGTCACGTAATTCTTGCAGGCGATTTTAATATGGCCCCTCGCTATCCTCTGGATAGACTAAGAAGAGGCATTTTGCAGAAAAAAAACAAAAAAAGATAACCTAGAATTAAAAAATTTCAATGCCATTTTTCAAAATCTTGCGGTTAGGGATATCTGGAGAGCTCAGAATTCAGACTCCAAAAACTATACCTGTTATTCAAAGGCATTTAAATCAATGTCAAGAATTGATCTTATTCTAGTAAATGATAGTTTATTTAAAACTGGGGCTAAAGCTAGAATTTCGGAAATCTGTATCTCAGATCATGTCCCTGTAATGCTGGATGTTCCAAAGAATAATATCCAAAGGGGTAGGGCTCGTTTCTTTTATCCAAAATATCTCAATAATGATCCGAAGTTTAGAAACTGGCTTAAAAATAAACTAGAGGAATTTGCATCTATTTTAGCAACAAGATTACAAGAAGGGCTAATAGAAATTATTCATAAGGATCAAGTGGGCTTTCTCTGTAATCGCAACTCAGCAGCTAAAATCAAACAGTTGCTTCTGACTATTGATTATTTCAAGAATCTTGAGACGAATCTCTCGAAAGATTACCCAGATGCTGCAGTTATAGCAGTAGACGCCGAAAAAAAGTTTGATCATGTTAATCATGACTATTTGATCGACACAGTACATTGCTTTGGTCTGGGCAATAATTTTCTCAAACTAGTGGAGAGAATATGTACATGTTCTTCCACTAGCTTGATTATTAACGGGCAAGTCTCAGAAGCAATTAAAATGGAAAAGGGTACTCGACAAGGGTGTCCATTATCACCGCTGCTTTTTAACCTTGCAATTGAGCCACTAGCAATGAAAATTAGACAGCAGATTGAAGGAATAAAAATCTATAAAAATGAGTTGAAGGTAGCTCTATACGCTGATGATCTATTGCTATATATCTCTAATACCTCACTAAATATACCTAAATTTATCAAAATAATTGATCTATTTGGTCAGTGCTCAGGATATAAAGTAAATACGATGAAATCTGAGTTACTATGGCTGAGGAAGACAGAAAATTCATGGGTAGAAAACCCTTTCAAAACAGTCACTAACTCCTTTAGGTATCTAGGAATTATAATCTCAAATAATTCTTCAGAGTGGTACTCTTTAAATATATCTCCTATCCTTAATCAAGCTATCAATAATATGAGGATCTGGCAAAATTTGCCTCTCTCTATATCAGGGCGAATAGCCCTATTTAAGATGATCATTTTACCTAAAATTCTTTATATTCTGCAGAAACTACCTGTGATGGTAAAATCTTATGACATAAAAAAATTTAACTGTAATCTTAGGCGTTTTATTTGGCAATTGAAAAAGTCCAGAATCTCGCTTCAGAAATTATCTTTACCTAGGCAATTTGCAGGTATGGCTCTTTCTGATTTGCATCTCTACAATTTAGTCATGTTAGGACATATAGCCGCTGATTGGATATCAGAAGCAGATCATTTTACGGATAATGAACTGGAATTAAATGTGATATTTCCTTTAATACCAGCATCTCTTTTACATCTTCCCTCCCATTTAATTCCTAAACAGGTGAGAAAAATTAAAACAATCCTTACGATTATTCAGGCTTGGAACAAGATTGGAAAAATAGTTGGAGTTAACATAAATATACCAAAACATCAAACATTTATAGGTAATCCAGAATTTCAGGAAGGTTCATACTCACCATCACTTTTAAATTGGAAGCAGCATAGGCTATACTATGTAAGTAAACTTATTAACCCGGAGGCAGAAAACATTAACTCTTTTGAAGAGTTGAAACAAGAGTATAATTTGGATAATCGTGACTTCTTCACTTATCTTCAAGTTAGACATTATACATCCCAATTAATTAGCAAATTTCCGCAGAGCTGGTCGTGAGGTAAGTTGGGAAGCTGGTCAGTTCTGGTTAAAGCAGGAGTAACCTCTATTTCCTCTTGGTATAATTTTTTAGCTGGTTATATGGGAGGAAAAAATATTGAGCATATTGCGCATAAGTGGTCGAACCTTTTTGTACTTGATTATGGTCTTGAGAGCCATGTAATACTTTCCTTAGCTTTGCTTCACAAAGCTACTATTCCTATTCCTGGAGGGAATCCCATATCAAGCTAATTCATTCAGCTTATTATACCCCAGATAAAGGTTATAGATGGCATAACTTAAACTTTAATAATTGCCCCAAGTGCAGGCTACCTGCCGCTGATATAATCCACATGATATGGTCCTGTCCCAAAATACAACAATTTTGGCTTAAAGTCGAATTCTGGATAGAGAAAGCCTTGAAAATAACTCCCTTTAGGTTCTCAGGAACATATATCATCTTTTTAAAGGATAAGAACTCAGTTTTAAAAGAGGTAGCAATCGTAAACTTAGTTATCCTTGCAGTTAGAAATGTGATATTTAAAGAATGGAAGAATAGTACACTCCTATCAATAATGGAGCTCAAGAATTATCTCAAAAAACAATGCTTGGTTGAGCAATTAGCAACAGACCTAAACGTAGAATGTGAAATAACTAGATTTTTTCAAAAATGGTCAAAATTTATCAAAGGCTCCCTCCTAATGAAATTGACAATTTAATATATCCATTTCGGAATACTGAAATTGTTTTACTAAATATCTGGTAATAACACCTTATCAACCTGTCTGCAAATTTTTTTATTTTTTTTTCCCCTCAGCCTCGGGTCCAATTTATTATAATTCTACCCACAATATGTAGAAATTAATATGGTAAAAAATGAAGTAATATTATTTCTCTTGTTTCTATTGTCATCAAGGTAAAAAGGAAAAGCCCAACAAAGCACATTACAAGGCTGAAAGACAAATTTAATTTAACATTAGTGGTAAAATCTTGTTTTTTTATTGCTTTGTTTGAAAGTACTAGCATATGAGTCTAGTAAATTGCTATGATTTGTATTGTAACCTTTTTTTGTGTTATCTAACAAATTATTAAATCTTTTTTTCTTGTACTTATAATTTTTCGCTTTGTTGGCATAAAATAAAATTATATAAAAAAAAAAAATGTATGCTTTATCTGAATCATATAGGAAAAAAATGGGGTTTCATGTCCCTTTAAGAACCAAGGAAAATTTGAAAAAACAATTTGAGCTGATTCCTTGCATGTGTTGTTTTTCTACTTGGTTTACAAAGCATGCCTCCGTAAAAACAACCTTGATTTTTAGATCTTTGAAACAGAACGTGCTGAGTCACATAATGTATACAAGTATTACTTTATTTCTTTACACACATTACAAATTAGACAATGGAACCTAGAACAATAAAAGATCAAATGGAGAATGAGTCACTTTAGTTTTCTATGTAATGCATAATATAAACAGAAGCTCACTAAATAATAAATGTTGAAATATGAAAATGCTCTAAGTGTTTGTACATTAAAGTAAAGGTAAAGTTTTTACATTTGGAGGACATCAAGCATTTCTTTATATTACTAGAAGCTAATTGCTAATTTTTTTCTCTATTACTTTGCTAGTTTGCAAAATAAATATATTTATAAATCCTTACCATTTCGATGCTGACTCCTCCCAAACCCTATTACCTGGTTTTCTGGTCTGTGATGTATGGAGCGGTCCCTCCCACTCTCTACGTCTCTCAAAAGCACGTTCACAATGCTCCTTTTAACTGCGCATGCGCTAATCGGATGTGTATGCTAACCACTGGGTATGTGGGTTTAGGTGCTTGCAGTGACAGGTTATAGATAATGAGGAACAGATATGGTATACTTTTCAGTGCTGTGTACTCACTGTGGGTTTGAGAGTATTATTACTGCAGAATCAATAGGACAGTGCTATCTATCTTAGTGCTGAATGAAAAACGGTAATGGCAAGAAGACCATATCATTAGATGATTAATATAATAATATCCTGGCTGAAACAATTAGAACAATGGATAGTGCTCACAAAATGCTCACTGAGTGAGAATAGTTTCTACCTATGTGATTTCAGGAGCAATATCATTTGACGAAGAGCTCTTAATATACCCCTGCACCTTGGTGTCCTTGCACTGTCAAGAGAACCTTGGGAGGATGATTTGCGTTGCAGTGAATTTGTGTAGTGTTTGCATGTGGAGGTGATTAAGAAGTGAAGTGGGGGGCATTTTCCCTGCTATGAGATACTTTCATGTTTCTTTGACGTTTGAATGAGGTCTTTTCACCCTGGTAAAGCTCTTGTAACACAAGACTCCCATTGTATTCAGCCCAGTGCTGCTGGTGTCAGATATCCTCTGGAACTTTCCTGACAAGAGGCAGCTCGGCCCCTGCTGCCCACTGCATGTAACGAATATGCATACACGAAACAGGAACGCGCGTGGATTCCAATCTGAAGAAAAAGAATAGCGCATGTGCAGATGAGCAAGGAGGTAGATGATGTACAGTGACGGCCAGAATTCCAATTGGAGTAGCAAAAAACCTGATTGTTAGAGAAAAAAATAAATAAATACGGGTCGAATTTGTGGGCCTTTCAGAATCGATTTATTACAGTGATAACTTAATTTATACTAACATATATAGAAAATTATGAATGAAAGTGATATTGTTTTTAAACTAATAATGCTATAATAAATAGACAGGGTAACTTTCCCTTCACTTTAAAGTGAAGGTAAAGTTACAAGCACAGCCTCACGGCATTGCATAGACTTATCCAAACGAGCAAGAGTTTAAGTCATGATTTTTTTAAAATCTATTTATTTTCTTTTATTTTTACCTTTAAGCTGCTCCGCCGATAAGCGCAGCACTACCGCCCACCATCTTGTCTAATTGATTGACAGATGACGGATCCTAAACCAACTAATCCTTGTTTCCCCCCTGGGGCATTCAGCCCCTTTGCGTAAACGTCATGGCCCGGAGGGAAACAAGGATTAGATGGTTTAGGATACGTCATCTGTCAATCAATTAGACAAGATGGCGGGAGGGAGTGCTGCGCTTATCGGCAGAGCAATTTAAAGGTAAAAATAAAAGAAAATAAATAGATTTAAAAAAAATCATGACTTAAACTCCTGCTCATTTTGATAAGTCTATGCAATGTCGTGAGCCTGTGCTTGTAACTTGACCTTCCCTTGAACTTGTTTCAGAGTCCTTGAGTAGAAAATATCCGTGTTAATTATAAGAGCAAGAGAGGATTTATTTGTATTCTATTCCAGTTGAGAAACATTCCCTAGAACATATTTACAAAAGATGCCAAGCATTTAATTTATTTTAACTAGAATAAAATCTAACTCATAATACCATGGCTGCCTTCTTGGAAGAAAAGCAAAACCTATTTATTAATTACAGGGAAACTAAATCCCAATTTTTTCTTTCATGATTCAGCTAGAGCAGCCATTTTAAAGGGACACTGTACCCAAAAATGTTCTTTCGTGATTCAGATTGAGCATGATATTTTAAGCAACTTTCTAATTTACTCCTATTATCAAATTTTCTTCATTCTCTTGGTATCTTTATTTGAAATGCAAGAATGTAAGTTTAGATGCCGGCCCATTTTTGGTGAACAACTTGGGTTGTCCTTGCTGATTGGTGGATAAATTCATCCACCAATAAAAAAGTGCTGTCCAGAGTACTGAAACCAAAAAAAGCTTAGATGCCTTCTTTTTCAAATAATGATAGCAAGAGAATGAAGAAAAAATGATAATAGGAGTAAATTAGAAAGTTGCTTAAAATTGCATGCTCTTTCTGAATTACAAAAGAAAAAAATTGGGTTCAGTGTCCCTTTAAGCAACTTTCTAATTTACTCCTATTATACATTTTTTTCATTCTGTTGGTATCTTTAATTAAAAAATAGGAATGAAAGCTTAGGAGCCGGCCCATTTTAGGCTCAGCACCTGGGTAGCACTTGCTAATTGGTGGGTAAACGTAACCACCAATCAGCAAGCACAATCCAGGGTGCTGAAACAAAAATGGGCCTGCTCTTAAGCTGTCATTCCTGCTTTTCAAATAAAGATACCAAGAGAACAAATTAAAATTGATAATAGGAGTAAATTAGAAAGTTGCTTAATATTACATGCTCTATTTGAATCATAAAATAAAAAATGTGGGTTAGTATCCCTTTAAGACCCAGCTTACATGTGGCACGCTAATGATAGAGCGGGACGTGATAACCAGTATTGCTGGACCACGCAACTTGATATTACAAGGTCAAGGTAAATCTCATTTACCAGAGACGGGTTAGCGCAGCCGTAAGAGACTCTTAAATGAGATTGTGCAATGATGAATTTTTTTTTTATAATAGGGGACATTCCTCCATGCACGCTAATTTCAAACTTGTTCATAAATTACTGAACTTGTAATTAGGAACCAGCATTCGGGACTGATATATGCTCTCATATAATCAAATTTAGTCTAAGTATGCATAGAGATTTGCCCCCTATAAAAAAAAATACATATATACCCCAGATTACAAGAGGAGCAATAACGATAGTGCGCAGCAATGAAAAGTGTTTTCTTAATGATTGTAGGTTGTCTATAGTGGTGCCCACTGCAATCTGTTTGAACACTTTCAACAGGTTTTTGCTGGGTTTTTAAATAATTCCAATTTAGAATTCATAAAATTACAATGTGTCAACAATAAATGTGTTACAATCAAAAAGGAGAAACATAGAAAAATAATATGTGAGCAAAATAAACTTTTTACACATTATAAATCTATGGCTAGATTATGAGTTTTGCGTTATGGGTGAAAAAGCAATGTTATGGCTCTTTTTCACTACTACAAAGCTGTAGCATAACACTCATAACTAAAGTTCTAAAAAGTACACTAACACCCATAAACTACCTATTAACCCCTAAATCGAGGCCCTCCCTCATCTCAAACACTAAAATTAAATTATTAGCAACTAATTTGCCACTCCGGACATCGCCGCCACTATAATAAACATATTAACCCCTAAACTGCCGCACTCCCACATCATAAACACTAGTTAAATATCATTAACCCCTAATCTGCTGTCCCTAACATCGCCGCAACCTACATTACTGTTATTACCCCTAATCTACTGCCCCCAAAATCGCCGCCACTATACTAAAGTTATTAACCCCTAAACCTAACCCTAACACCCACTAACTTTAATATAATTAAAATAAATCTAAATAAAAATTACTATCGTTAACTATAATTATCAATAATTCCTATTTAAAACTAAATATCTGTAAAATAAACCCTAAGCTAGCTACAATATAACTAATAGTTACATTGTAGCTAGCTTAGGTTTTATTTTTATTTCACAGCTAAGTTTGTATTTATTTTAACTAGGTAGACTAGTTAATAAATAGTTATTAACTATTTGCTAACTACCTAGCTAAAATAAATACAAAGTTACCTGTAAAATAAAACCTAACCTAACCTTACACTACAATTAAATAAATTACATTAATTAAATACAATTAACTAAATTACAAAAAAACACCACTAAATTACACAAAATAAAAAAGAAATTATCAAATATTTAAACTAATTACACCTAATCTAATAGCCCTATCAAAATAAAAAAGCCCCCCCCCCCAAAAAAAAAACCCTAGCCTAAACTAAACTGCCAATGCCCCTAAACAGGCCTTTTGCGGGGCATTGCCCCAAAGAAATCAGCTCTTTTACCTGTAAAAAAATAATACAAACAACCCCCCAACAGTAAAACCCACCACCCACACAACTAAACCTCCCAAATAAAATCCTATCTAAAAAAACTAAGCTTCCCATTGCCCTGAAAAGGGCATTTGGATGGGGAGCTATATTTCTGCCCAAACCCTAAGCTAAAAATAAAACCCACCCAATAAACCCTTACAAAAACCTAACACTTAGCCCCGAAGATCCACTTACAGTTTTTGAAGACCAGACATCCATCCTCAACGAAGCCGGGAGAAGTCTTCATCTAAGCGGCAAGAAGTGGTCCTCCAGACACGCAGAAGTCTTCATCCAGATGGCATCTTCTATCTTCATCCTTCCGACGCGGAGCAGCTCCATCTTCAAGACATCCGGCGCGGAGCATCCTCTTTTTTCGATGGATCTTCAAGAATGAATTCTCCTTTAAACTACGTCATCCAAGATGGTGTCCCTTGAATTCCGATTGGCTGATAGAATCCTATCAGCCAATCGGAATTAAAGGTGAAAAAATCCTATTGGCTGATGCAATCAGCCAATAGGATTGAGCTTCAATCCTATTGGCTGATCCAATCAGCCAATAGGATTGAGCTTACATTCTATTGGCTGTTCCAATCAGCCAATAGAATGCGAGCTCAATCCTATTGGCTGATTGGATCAGCCAATAGGATTGAAGCTGAATCCTATTGGCTGATTGCATCAGCCAATAGGATTTTTTCACCTTTAATTCCGATTGGCTGATAGAATTCTATCAGCCAATCGGACGTAATTTAAAGAAAAATTAATTCTTTAGGTTTAGGGGTTAATAACTTTAGTATAGTGGCAGCGACAGGGGTGGCAGATTAGGGTTAATAAGTGTAATGTAGGTGGTGGTGACATTGGGGCCGGCAGATTAGGGGTTAATAAATGTAGGTAGGTGGCAGCGATGTTAGGGGTGGCAGATTAGGGGTTAATAAGTGTAGATAGGTGGCGGCGATGTTGGGGGCGGCAGTTTAGGGGTTAATAAGTGTAATGTAGGTGTCGGCGATGTCAGGGGCAGCAGATTAGGGGTGTTTAGACTCAGGGTTTATGTTAGGGTGTTTCCCCATAGGAATAAATGGGGCTGCGTTACGGAGCTTTACGCTCTTTATTGCAGGTGTTAGGCTTTTTTTCAGCCAGCTCTCCCCATTGATGTCTATGGGGAAATCGTGCTCGAGCACGTAAAACCAGCTCAAAGCAGCGCTGGTATTTGAGTGCGGTATGGAGCTCAATTTTGCTCAACACTGCAATATTGCCTGCTAATGCCGGGTTTTTGCAAACCTGTAATAGCAGCGCTATAGGGAAGTGAGCAGTGACAATAACTTGCAAGTTAGCACCGAGCCACTCATAACACAAAACTCGTAATCTAGCCGAAAGTTCTTTGTTGATAGAAAGTAACTTCAAAAATGATATATGTAGAAAATCACAGGTATAAGAATGATTTATGGCCAGATTACAAGTGGTGTATTATTAAACACTCCTGTGCAAGTGTTAACTGCGCTAGAAGTAAGCTTTTTGAGCATATTATGAGTTAAAAGTAAACTGTTTTTACTCTCGAGCTAACCCGACAAGTACAAAAAAGCGGAACTTAGAATATCGCGTGTATGTTCACGCATTCCTCCATAGAATTCAATGGAGCTAAAAAAGCTACTTGTGCGCAGACCCAATTGCATTTTCTCATGTGCGCTAACCCGACATTAAAATATGATATTTCACATTCCAATGTTCTTCACATAGCAGAATATTTTCTATTTATTCATAACTACATATTTCTATATATATATCTGATGGCATTTTGGTACAATATGTATTTATACCTATATACTGTATATATATATATATATATATATATATATATATATATATATATATATATATATATATATATATGTGTATATATATATATATATATATATATATGATTACAGATATATATAGGAATATCTATTTATAAATACTTAGAGCATATTCTGCTATATGCAGAACATTGGAATATGACATATTTACAGTAAATACAAAGTATAACACTTTATTATATATGAATATTGCAGAAATATGCTTTATATGTTTTAATTTACTCAAAGGGACAGTCTACTCCTGAATTGTTATTGTTTAAAAAAATAGATAATCCCTTTATTACCCATTCCCCAGTTTTGCATAACCAACACGGTTATATTAATATACTTTTTACCTCTGTGATTTCCTTGTATCTAAGACTTTGCAAACTGCCCTCTTATTTTAGTTCTTTTGACAGACTTGCATTTAGCCAATCAGTGCCCTCTCACTTGTAAATCCACGGGCGTGGTCACAATGTTATTTGTATGGCACACGTGAACTTAAGCCCTCTAGCTGTGAAAAACTGCCAAATGCATTGAAATAAGGGGCTGCCTTCAAGGTTTTAGAAATTAGCATATGAGCCTACCTAGGTTTAGCTTTCAACAACATTAAGGTTGATATTAAGTAATGTTATATACATTTTAGAGTGCTATTTCATAAAATATATTGCCAACTAAAGAGTAAATGGTAATAATGTATAGTTTCTCCTTTTTTTTTTTTTTTTTTTAATTATTTCATGTTTTTAAAGCATGCCTGATATTAGAGAGTCTAAATGGGAAATACTCTTATTTGTGATACTCTGTTATAGGGTTGTGGAGAACTTATTTATGGTTTGTTGGTTTTTCCGCTTTTTTTCCTCTCTCTTTCCTCTCGTCTCCAAAAAAAAACTGGCTTTGCCTGGCCTTTAGGAATTCAGATGGTCCTGGGCTTTTAACTTTTTACTAGTGTGATTTTAATAAAATGCAGTCAACTCTCAATCTAGTTTCATGGAATGTGGGAGGTATTTCCTCCCCCATTAAACGGAAACATATATTAAAAATGTCAAAACGTTACAGTCCAGATATTATCTTTCTGCAGGAATTTACACTTGAAAGAGATAGAAATCCCTAAACTGAAAGCTAACTGGGTCTCAGAAATTATAGCGACCCCTTGTCATAAAAGAAAATGTGGAGTAGCTATATTGTTTAATAATAAAATCACCCACAATATTATAAAACAAGAACTAGACCCAACAGGCAGATATATAATAATCCAAGATGAAATTGACAGAAAGATCTGGTCGTTTTTTAATATATATGACCCAAACAAATTGGATATTGAGTTCTGGGCAAAAATTAAAAATAAACTTGTTCCCTATCTAGGACAGAATCTAATTTTGGCAGGTGATTTCAATTTGACTATGTACCCTGAGATGGACAGGTTTCGATTAAAACAAAAGCACGCATATCAGAGGGAGGCAAAACTACTGAAAGAACTGGGCAAGATGCTGAATTTAAAGGATATATGGCGATTGCAAAATCCAGATATATGTAGTTTTTCTTGTGAATCAAAATTACATAGAAATTTTTCAAGGATAGATATGTTCCTGATAGAGGATAAGTGGTTGGCTTTAGATATCGAAACACAGATTGTGGAGATAATACTTTCAGATCATGCAATTATTAGTATGCACATTAAAACATCACCTACTATAGGAAAAAAATTCAATTCATTCTGTTTCCCAAGCTATGTGATAAATAATAATAGATTTGCAAATTGGCTATGCGGAAAATGGAAAGAATATTATTTTTTAAACAAAACATATATTAATAAAATAGAAAGCTTTTGGGAGGCAGGTAAAGCTGTTCTTAGAGGTGAAATCAAAGCGTTTATGATAAAAATTATAAAGAAAAGTAAATAGAGAGAGATTCAACTTGCAAATCAACTTAAGAACATGTATAAATAATTCAAATATAATTACATGGAAGAGATATACTGAAGCCAAACACGAGAGGGAAATTTTCTTGAAAGACAAATGGTCCCTTGAAGATCTGAAAACGAGAGCCATTTACCAGGGGTATCAGGGGATATCAGCAAAACATCTTGCGAAAATCACTAGGTTTAGAAAAAGTAAAAATATGATATCATTAATTAAAGAAGGAACACAAGTACATACAAAAACTACAGAAATCCACAATGCTTTTTATAATTTCTATAAAAAATTATATGCAGAGGTACCTATTAACACAGACGGGGAAAGGTCATTCCGGCAAAAAGTTAAGTTACCTCAAATATCAGCAGAAACAGTACAACAAATTAACTTACCTATAACAGAAGTGGAGGTAAAGGCTGCTATTAAAAAAGCTAAAACAAACAAGGCAGCGGGTCCAGAAGCCTTACGGCAGAATTTTATAAAATAATAACATTAATCCACAAAAAAGTAAACCTCCAGAAGATATGGGATCATATCGACCCATATCTTTATTGAATAATGATTATAAGATTTTTATGTCAAGCATAGCCGACAGATTGAAGAAAGTGATAGGTGGATTCATGAAGATCAATCGGGCTTTATGCCAGGCAGAAATTCAGTACGTAATACATGAAGGGTACTATTAACATTAGAACATTAGTTCAATAAATTACAGAACCTTAATAAAAACAGAAAAACAGATCTAGTCCTTTTAACAATAGATGCTGAAAAAGCATTTGATTCCATCATTTGGGATCATATGTTCACCTCACTTAATAATTTTGGTTTCTCAGGCAATCTGGATAAATTCTTAAAACTAATTTATGACAAACCGTGCTCTCAACTCTTAGTTAACGGAGAACTTACACAATACGTTAGGTTGCATAGGGGGTGGGGGACACGACAAGGGTGCCCACTGTCACCCTTGCTTTTTAACATAGCACTGGAGTCTCTAACTGCTAGTCTAAGACAGCAAGTAAAAGGGATTAAGATGGTGAATCAAAACCTGGTTATTTATTTATATGCTGATGACATTATTCTATTTCTTCACAATACCAATATAAGTATCCCAAAATGCTTAGAAATCCTTCAATGTTATAGTAAATTTTCAGTATATAAAATCAACTCAAATAAATCGGAGATATTGTGGATAAATAAAACAACTAAGAGCTTTTTTTAAAACATGCATTTAAAGAAGTAGAATATATAAATTATCTCGGAATTAGTTTAGGGAGAAATCCTAAGGACTGGTACCATCTTAACTACGATAAACTGTTCGACAATTTGTCTTTGGATTTGAAAAGATGGAATATTTATTACCTTTCCCTACCAGCAAAAATTATGTTGTTAAATACAATCTTTTTTCCCCAGTAAATGTTTCAACTCCAAAATTTGCTGCTATTTATTACAAAGAAAGATATAAATAGATATAATAGGTTATGCGCTGAGTTTATTTGGGGGGAAAAAGACACTGTTTGTCAATAGAGAAACTTAAAACAAAAAGCAAAAACTAATTGCGTTACAAATATATAAACCTGCTCCACAATTAAAATAGGTCCCTATCACCTACTAAAACTGAGATTAAATATATAAAAGATAAACTGTGGGCGTCTAAAAAGGCTAGTTAAGAGCAAACTTCAATATTAAATCTATAATTATATATTTATATATATATATATATATATATATATATATATATATATATATATATATATATATATATATATATATGTATAAATATTCCAACAAAATACACAAAGTGAATAAATAATAAACCATGTTTATTGGTATATTAAAATTCTAAAAATCTCATCTGAGAGTTATAGATATTAAATAGTAATCAGTTAAATGCCTATAGATAATTCTCAAGTATTATACCTGATAACAGTTTAACCAAATATTACCTCTGCTGCAGTCAGGGTTATTGATTAAACTACAAGTCATAGTATTTTAAATAATAAAGATAACCACAATATCTACAATGATATAAAATAGTGCAAAACCTATATTATATATGATAAAACAATGATGCACAGTATTAAGGCACACAAGAAATATATTCAATGTAGTTTGAAATAGGGATTGTTATAAACTTTGTACCAGTTATATGATTAGTTTGTAAAAAGAGGGGTTTGTATCCTATAGTCATATAATTCCCATAAGTATCATAATGATCTGGTATTTCTTTAAGAATGAAAACATTTTTGCAGCATTTGTAACAGCTGTGTTATTCAGCACAACCTGAAAGTCTCGGTACCTGTTAATGTTTTATAATGCTCCGGAGCTCCGGGTGTAGAATAGTATCCATTCTGTGAGGTGCTTAATTATCACCTAAGAAGAAATTTTACTGCCTTCAGCCCTGGGATCCTTGAAGCTGTGCACAGAAGAAAGCTGCCGAGCTCCTCTTCCCTGTACGCATCTGGATCCACCCTCCGCTGTCAGCTGTTTTACCTTCCGTGTATCCAGGAGTATGGTGTCCCTTCTCAGGCAGAAGAAGATAATGGCAACGTGTTTCAGCTCACTACGGAGCCTTTGTCAAGCCTGTCTTCTCTGTGTGATCTCATTCCTTAAGTACTTTAACTGGAACGTTGTAGTAGAGATGGAGATTTTATGGAACAATATGTAGTGATTGTACACACAGCAAAAAGGCAGAGAAGAACTATATATTTAATTCTAGATTTAATATTGACATTTGCTCTTAACTAGCCTTTTCAGGTGCCCACAGTTTATCTTTTATATATTTAATCTCAATAGAGAAACTTACACAACTTTAAAAATTTGGTGGATTTTTGCTCCCCAACATACAATCCTATAACTGGGTTGCATTGGTTAAATTTGAGGTAGATTGGTTATCGGAAGCTAATTACATTACGTACTATGAGATGGAAACAGAGCTAGTAACGCCATTCAATCTAAAAGCTATACTCTACTACCCATACAATAAGCTACCAAGCAATATTAGTAAGTTATACACTACTGCAAATATAGTACTAGCTTGGCAAAAAAAATCTAATCTAATGGGATACATCTACCAGATATCCCAATATCTTCCTATTACAGGCATACCTGACTTTACATTAAACGGTATCTTACAGCGCTCAAAATATCCCAATCTAGCTTTTTGATAATGGGGTACCTAGCTGCCCCTGAGATTGAATATGTATTAGTGATGAAATATCAGAAAGCGCCTAACTAGAGGCTATTGGGAAGTGGGTTTAGAAGATTCTATAAGCTTCTCTATCAAGTGTAGATATTCTTGGTAAAATATAACACAAGGTTGTATAAAGATGAATATATAAGCGATATAAGAGTTTGACAAATTTAATACATAAAATAAAATTAAAATTCAGCATACAATCAGTTAAAAACATGGATCCATGTACATATTATAGAATATTGTACAATATTAATCGGTTAATAACAATTGTTTTAAAACGATAAGTAACAGTTGTTTTTAAGCACAAACTTATTCTAAAAATCACAAACTTCTGTAAAAATTACTTTAAATGTTACAAACTTCTGTAAAAATTACTTTAAATATTTGTTGTTATTCAGTTCCTTATGTTGTTTTGTTGTTGATTGCAGGTTTATGAGGATAGAGTCTTATAATATAGACTGAATACCCTAGAAAACACTCCAACAACTAAGCATTCGCCAGAAAGGAAAGGAGGATTTTAATCATCATTATTATCAACACATTTATTTTACACCATCAAATAACCATTGATTAAGGATTTGGAGCTACACCCACACATTTTTCTCCACTAACTAATTTTTTCACCATCATCATTTTTGGATCACCACACGTTTTTTGAGTTCAATTTTTGAGTTATATATTTTTGATTCACATATCTCCGATTTTTAGAACACCAATATAATTTTGTTTTTAAACACAGATTTTTTATTATTATTTTTTCTAACACAGAATTTTTTCTGGAACACTTTAAAGGAATCACTTTTATTTTTTATATACCATCATTGTTTTATCACATTTTTTAACGGAGGAGGATATTCCCACTAAGGAATTAGAGACATTCAATAAATTGGTGCAATACACCCAAACTACATTCTAAGGAACTGAATAACAACAAATATTTAAAGTAATTTTTACAGAAGTTTGTAACATTTAAAGTAATTTTTACAGAAGTTTGTGATTTTTAGAATAAGTTTGTGCTTAAAAACAACTGTTACTTATCGTTTTAAAACAATTGTTATTAACCGATTAATATTGTACAATATTCTATAATATGTACATGGATCCATGTTTTTAACTGATTGTATGCTGAATTTTAATTTTATTTTATGTATTAAATTTGTCAAACTCTTATATCGCTTATATATTCATCTTTATACAACCTTGTGTTATATTTTACCAAGAATATCTACACTTGATAGAGAAGCTTATAGAATCTTCTAAACCCACTTCCCAATAGCCTCTAGTTAGGCGCTTTCTGATATTTCATCACTAATACCTGACTTTACACCAGGTATAGAAAACAAAGTATTTAGGGACTGACTGGCTAGAGGACTGATATATCTGGCACAGATGAAACAAGACGGAATTAGATCAATACAAACGTTCGAGGAACTGGCCTATATATACAGGCTTTCAGCAAAAAACTTGTATGCATACCTACAAGTTCAAAATTATTTTCCACAATTATCGTCCATATTTGGATATGACTGGAATAAACCAGAAATAGATGCAGGGATTAAACTGTATAAAGCTGGCAAAGGATCAATTTCATACTGGTATAAAACTTTATTCACAATGCTAGGATCAATACACATAAATAAACTTAAGGATAATTTGGTTAAATATTTTCCAACTATTCAAGCCCAAGCTTTGCGAAAGAGCATAGACCTGCCAGATAAAGCCACGTCACTAATCAGCTGGAGAGAGACGCAACTAAAAGTAATCAATAATTATTATCTAACACCATACAGAATGAGCAAATGGTCAAAAGAAAAGCAAGTGGGCAATTGTGTTAAATGTAATAAGGAGAAAGCAGACTTGCTACACTGTTTGTGGTCATGCCCAAAAATGAATCAATACTGGGGAAAGATAAACTTTTGGTTAAATACATTTTTACACAATAAACTTCGGATTACATCACAACATAATTTTTTTTTATTGAGTGATAGCACAGAATCAGGAGAGCAACGGCTGATAAATATGGCCGTTCTGGCGGGACTTAGCCTAATATTTAAGAGATGGAGGTCCCGTGATGCCCCTGGTTGTGCTGAATTTTCTAATATGATGAAACTTCAAATGACCATTGAATTACAAGATTTGAAGTCAACTTCTGAAAAGCAATTTAGATCTCTTTTTTTTTCTAAATGGAAGACAATTATACTGTCCTGTCCTTTGCCAATACAGTTACAATGTATTTCCCCTTTAAAAAATGAATTACCCTTTATAACATTAATAGTAGAAGAGTTTCTTCCACAACAATGGCTATATACGCAGGCTTGAGGGGGAGTTCTGAAATAGTATTAGACGTGGCCAGTGTTGGAGAGTAAACTAAAATATAATAGGCTCGGTAAAAGCATGTACATATTGACATAGTATCCAAGAGGGAGAAAGAGAGAAGAGAGGGGGAAGGAGGAGAGAGAGGGGGAAAAATACTATTACTCGGTTCTCCTTAGAACAACAAGGTATTGAAGTAAAGAGAATGCAGCAGATTGTATGCCTGTTATTATTTTGACCACATAACTTAATAGATCAAGATATATTGATAATTGTTAAGGGTTACTAAGATATGAACATTAATACTGAAGGTGCGGCCTGTTTTAGAGTAGAATATATTGATGTTCAATTCTTTAAGGCAATGTGGCCTATCTATCAAGCTCCGAATGGAGCTTGACGCCTTGTGTTTCTGGCAAGCCTGCAGGCTCGCCAGAAACACCAGTTATGAAGAAGCAGTCTAAAGAGCAGGTGGACAGACATCACTGAAATTCAACCCGATCGAGTACGATCAGGTTGATTGACACCTCCCTGCTGGCGGCCGATTGGCCGTGAGTCAGCAGGGAGCGGCGTTGCACCAGCAGCTCTTGTGAGCTGCTGATGCAATGTTAAATGTGGAGAGCGTATTGCTCTCCGCATTTAGCGAGGTCTTGCGGACCTGATCCACACTGTCGGATCAGGTCCTCAAAACTTGTGATAAATAAGGGGCCAATATATTAATGTGCCTGGAATTATATTGTCTGTGTTTTGCACTTTCTATTTTGATGACAAAACAACATTGTGTACCCTGTAACCCTTATAACTTGAATTGTGTAAAAACAATAATAAAAAAAAAAAACATTGTGCTCCCACTTGTGGAGTTACCTAGGAGTCAGCACTGATTGGCTAAAATGCATGTCTGTCAAAATAACTAAAATAAGGGGGCAGAGGCTTAGATACAATGTTATCACAGAGGTAAAAAGTATACTAACAGTGTTGGTTATGCAAAACTGGTCAATGGGCAATAATGGAATTATCTATATTTTTAAACAATACAAAATCTGGTGTAGACTGTCCCTTTAAATTATACTAGTTACAAATGATTGCATAGTCTAACATTTCATAATTAATTAGCACTTTTACAGATAATCTTTTTGTCAGTGAATATAATGTAAATAACATATTTCATAAGGTAATGATAATTGGTATTATATATAATCCTGAATAAATAAACCCAAAAGCTAAAAAAAAGGCTGTGCATCATTGAGGAGAGATGTAGATTTTGGAGACAAAGAGTTTGTTCTGGGAAACTATTTTTGGTTTACGCAGCAACTTATTTTTTATGTAGCCAGAAGCACAGACAAGTAGTATAGACTATAGAACATGTATCCTCTGGTTTAGTCTGCAACCGTGTGATTAAAGGACAAACTAATTGTACCTCTGCTGGTCAGCTCCAGTCCCAGCTAGAAATGAATGGCTGCAATAATGTCAACTGCACAGAACAATTTGATTTTGTTTTGGGCATTAGGTTGCAACATGTTGTTTGTAATAAAAGAGCTTGTTAGAAAATGCAGCCTCAGGGATCAAATGTGTTTGACAAGATGCTACAGGACTGTGGTGTTTGGTCTTTAGCAAATTATCTGCTAAAGGAACCTGCAGTTTTGGCAGAGGACAATATTCCTTTTGTTTTGAAATGTCTTCAAAGTTTTATCTAAATGTTTCACAAAATTGAATTCATACAAAATGCTATTTCAATTAGAGTTTTCTGTGAGAAAATACTATATGCAGTTCAGGCAATGTTGTTTAGTTTCATTTCCAAACCATCTGAATAGCTGCCATTTTTATCAGTAAAACTGCCATAGATACCTACAATGTTTCTGTTTCATGTACAGGTTTTAAAAACAATTTGTTAAATCTACAAATAAATGTAGGTTAATAGTATTAACCATTCTTTATGTTGACCTTTATAGAATTTTAATGGCTTTTCTCAGACCTTTATATAAAGAAATGTATATTCAATGGCAAACAACTGTAACTGATAAGTATTAGTTGCTTTGTTACAATATGTTGTGTATATTTGCTTACTGTGGAATCTAATTCTTCTGCACTATGTTAAAGACTGTCTTGCTCTTGATTGGCATTGGACATTCAACAAACTTTAAGATCTCCCCCTCATAAAGGATTGCCAGAGTCTATAGCATGAATGAAAGGAATATATACCACAAGGACTGTCCTCTTCTATACTGGGGGTCTCTGTAACCCTCTACGTCTATGACTTGTCTATTAACAGTTGTTTTTGGTTTAATGTATTTGCACTTATGTACAATTTTTGTTATGCAAGATTCAAATAAAAAACAAATATATCTAATTCTTCTGCACTTTACATTTGAACAGCAGAATAACGGGTGAAGTGATATCTGTGGATCATATTGCATATTATGTGCAATTGACATTAATTGTTTAGGGGCAGGGCAGACATATCTATAGAAGATGTGTGTGGTCAACACTCCCATAACCTGCTCAGATGTGAAGTGTCTGTGAACATGTCTTACAAATGCTGTAATTCTGTTTTTGATTACATAGATTGACAGCTTTTGTCTAACTGGTAAAAAAGTAAATTTAGGCAGATAAAATTTTAAAAGGGCATTAAACTTATCTTGTTTTGTGTAAAAACTTTGCTTTGTGGCAAAAAGTTAAAATTTTAATGTACAGTAGGTTTTAAAAATGCAGCAAACGGTCTAAACCACCTGTTTGATTTGCAGAATTTTCAGGTTATAGAATTTGCTTTTTGGCTTCACTAGGAAGAGTGAGATAAGCGCAATTTACATTATGAAATATTTTTGTAAAGCCGGCAGGTCTGCAACAATGAAGACCCACAGCAAAAAATTCAGACAAGAAAAAATATATATTTTTAAAGAATGCTCACAGATGACTGTGTTCAATATTGGAATGTTACACAAAAACAAAGGGAAACAAGATTATATTGCCTTAACACCATGACAAAAGCTCAAAAATAAACAGCAAAGTTCTGAGGTGACAAACTTAAAATATTAATAAGAGTATGGAAAAAAAGCAAATATAACAGAACTCTTTCTTTCATGTAATTGGCAAGAGTCCATGAGCTAGTGAAGTATGGGATATACAATCTTACCAGGAGGGGCAAAGTTTCACAAACCTCAAAATGCCTATAAATACACCCTCACCACACCCACAATTCAGTTTTACAAACTTTGCCTCCTGTGGAGGAAGTGAAGTAAGTTTGTTCTAAGATTCTACGTTGATATGCGTTTCTCAGCATTTTGAAGCCCGGTTCCCCTCAGAGTACAGCGAATGTCAGAGGGATGTGAAGGGAGTATCACCTATTGAATGCAATGGTCTTCCTAATGGGGATCTATTTCATAGGTT
The DNA here is from genome assembly GCF_027579735.1 of Bombina bombina. Lineage (NCBI taxonomy): Eukaryota > Metazoa > Chordata > Amphibia > Anura > Bombinatoridae > Bombina > Bombina bombina. The sequence goes on along the minus strand of NC_069499.1, from coordinate 1,484,299,616 downwards.
CTCTGTTATCGGTCGTAGAGATTCATCTCCTACCTCCCTTTTCAGATTGACAATATACTCTCATATTCCATTACCTCTACTGATAACCGTTTCAGTACTGGTTTGGCTATCTGCTATATGTGGATGGGTGTAAGTATGTTTCATTTACTTAAGACACTCTCAGCTATGGTTTGGCACTTTATATAAAGTTCTAAATATATGTATGTACTTATATTTGCCATGATTCAGGATTCAGTATATTTGCTTTTTTGAAGACTGTCAGTTTCATATCTGGGAAATGCATTTTTAAGAAAAAATTATTTCTTACCTGGGGTTTAGTCTTTTTCAAATTGACTCTTTTTTTAATATTGCGGGCTGTATTAGGCTCGCGAGGGCGCAGATCGCTAAAATTTATTGCGTCATTCTTGGTGCAAGATTTTTTGGCACAAAAGTTACGTTCGTTGACGCAAATTCGACATTTCCGATGTCTTAGTTGGCGCCGAGTCCTTCACAAGGTTGCGTTATTTATGATGCTAGTGTTTCGTTTCCGGACGTTTTTGGCGGCAAATTTTTTTTTTCTGTTTGAGGTGCGTCATACTTGGTGCCAAATATTTTCCTTATTTAAGACCCCATTCCTTTTGCCTCTGACCTTTTTTCTATGTCAGAGGGCTATGCTGTTTGCATTGTTCCCATTCCTGAAACTGTCATATAAGGAAATTGATCATTTTGCTTTATATGTTGTTTTTTCTCTTACATTCTGCAAGATGTCTCAATCTGATCCTGTCTCAGAATCTACTGCTGGAATCCTGCTGCATGATATCGGTTCTACCAAAGCTAAGTGCATTTGTTGTAAGCTTGTGGAGGCTATACCTCCAGCTGTGGTTTGTAATAGTTGTCATGATAAACTTTTACATGCAGATAATGTTTCCATCAGTAGTAGTTCATTACCTGTTTCTGGTCCTTCAACATCGAATGCTCAAGATATTCCTGGAAATTTAAGAGAATGTATTTCTGATTCTATTTAGAAGGCTTTGTCTGCCATTCTGCCTTCTAATAAACCTAAAAGGTCTTTTAAAACTTCTCATAGAGTTGATGAAATTTCAAATGACCGACAACATACTGATTTATCTATCTCTGATGACAATCTATCTGATTCAGAAGATCCTGCCTCAGATATTGACACTGACAAATCCTCTTATTTATTTAAAATTGAGTATATTCGTTCTTTATTAAAAGAAGTGTTGATTACATTAGATATGGAGGAGACTAGTCCTCTTGATATTAAAACTAGTAAATGTTTAAATTCTGTTTATAAACCTCCTGTAGTTATTCTAGAGGTTTTTCCAGTTCCTGATGCTATTTCAGATATAATTTCAAAGGAATGGAATAGGCTGGGTACTTCTTTTATTCCTTCTTCAAGGTTTAAAAAATTGTATCCTTTGCCAACTGATAGATTGGAGTTTTGGGAAAAGATCCCCAAAGTTGATGGGGCTATCTCTACTCTTGCTAAGCGTACTACTATTCCTATGGAAGATAGTACTTCTTTTAAAGATCTTTTAGATAGAAAGCTTGAATCTTATCTAAGAAAGGCTTATTTATGTTCAGGTCATCTTCTTAGGCCTGCTATTTCTTTGGCTGATGTTGCAGCTGCTTCAACTTTTTGGTTGGAAACTTTAGCTCAACAAGTATCGGATCATAATGTGTCTAGCATTGTTAAATTAATTCAACATGCTAATAATTTCATTTGTGATGCCATTTTTTATATCATCAGAATTGATGTTAGATATATGTCTTTAGCTATTTTAGCTAGAAGAGCTTTATGGCTTAAATCTTGAACTGCTAATATGACTTGTAAATCAACATTATTATCTCTTTATTTCCAAGATAATAAATTATTTGGTTCCCAGTGGATTCAAGAATTTCAACTGTCACTGGGGGGAAGGGAGCTTTTTTGCCTCAGGATAAAAAGTCTAAGGGTAAATTTAAAGCTTCTAACCATTTTCGCTCCTTTTGACTTAATAAAGAAAAGAAATCTAATCCTTCCCCTAAGGAATCTGTTTCCAAGTGGAAGCCTTCCTCAATCTGGAATAAATCCAAGCCATATAAGGGATCTAAACCAGCCCCCATGTACGCATGAGGGTGCAGCCCTCATTCCAGCTCAGCTGGTAGGGGGTAGATTCAAATTTTTCAAAGATGTTTGGATCAATTCAGTCCAAAATCATTGGATTCAGAGCATTGTCTCTCAGGGGTACAGAAAAGATTTCAGAGTAAGACCGCCTGTGAGAAGATTTTTTCTCTCACACATTCCAGTGAACCCAGAGAAAGCCCAGGCTTTCCTGAAGTGTGTTTCAGACCTGGAGTTATCAGGGGTTATCATGCCGGTTCCGTTTCAGGAACAGGGTCTGGGGTTTTATTCAAATCTATTCATTGTCCCAAAGAAAGAAAATTCATTCAGACCAGTTTTGGATCTATAGATCTTGAATCGTTATGTAAGAGTACCAACATTCAAAATGGTGACTATAAGGACTATTCTGCCTTTTCTTCAGCAAGGGCATTATATGTCCACAATAGACTTACAGGATGCATATCTTCATATTCCGATTCATCCAGATCACTATCAGTTCCTGAGATTCTCTTTTCAAGACAAGCATTACAAATTTGTTGCTCTTCCTTTTGGCCTAGCAACAGCTTCAAGGATCTTTTCAAAGGTTCTGGGTGCCCTACTCTCTGTAATCAGAGAGTGGGGTATTGCGGTGTTTCCTTATTTGGACAATATCTTGGTACTAGCTCAGTCTTTACGTTCTGCAGAATCTCACACGAATCAACTAGTGTTGTTTATTCAAAGACATGGTTGGAGGATCAATTTACCAAAAAGTTATTTGATTCCTCAGTCAAAGGTAACCTTTTTAGGTTTCCAGGTAGATTCAGTGTCCATGACTTTGTCTCTGACAGACAAGAGACGTTTAAAATTGGTTTCAGCCTGTCGGAACCTTCAGTCTCAGTCATTCCCTTCAGTAGCTATGTGCATGGAAGTTTTAGGTCTCATGACTGCAGCATTGGACGCAATCCCCTTTGCTCATTTTCATATGAGACCTCTCCAGCTTTGCATGCTGAATCAATGGTGCAGGGATTATACAAGGATATCACAATTAATATTCTTAAATCCCAATACTCAACTTTCTCTGACTTGGTGGTTAGATCACCATCGTATAATTCTAGGGGCTTCTTTTGTTCGTCCAACCTGGACTGTGATCACAACAGATGTGAGTCTTTAAGGTTGGGGAGCTGTTTGGGGATCTCTGACAGCACAAGGGGTTTGGAAATCTCAAGAGGCGAGATTACCAATCAATATTTTGGAACTCCATGCGATTCTCAGAGCTCTTCAGTTTTGGCCTCTATTGAAGAGAGAACCATTCATTTGTTTCCAGACAGACAATGTCACAAATGTGGCATATGTCAATCATCAGGGTTGGACTCACAGTCCTCAGGCTATGAAAGAAGTATCCAGCTCCTGTCTAATTTCTGCGGTCCATATCACAGGTATATACAATTAGGAAGCGGATTATCTCAGTCATCAAACTTTACATCTGGGAGAGTGGTCTCTTCACCCAGATGTGTTTTCTCAAATTATTCAGATGTGGGGGCTTCCAGAAATAGATCTGATGGAATCTCATCAAGCAGTGGATGCATTGACACTTCCTTGGGGTTATCAACCTGCTTATATTTTTCTGCCTCTATGTCATGATTCCACCTTAAATCCCAGCTGTCCACCTTTATTATTACCCTATAAAAGACTATCAGTAACACCTGGTTGTTGCTTGATTATTGAAGTTGTAAACCAGATTGTACTTCCAGTTCACTTGTCCTAATCTTATTTCAAGCCTTTTTCAGTCTATGCTGATTTATCTACAAAAATATCTACCTGCTCATCTAAACTGGAACTTCAGGATTGTTTACACTCAGGATTCTTCTCCACGGATCTCAGCTCCCTCTTTGCCCATAGCTGGTTACTCTGACGTCATCCTCCTTCGACTCCCGGCTGAGTCGTTTCCTGACACAGAGACTGATCCTGAGCCAGTGCGGCACACGCTCCCCTGCTGCTTCCCTGCTGTGTCTCTGTCCCAGTTCAGACGCCGCTTTGGTTGAATACCACTCACCTCTCCCAGTATATTCCTCAAGTAAGTGCTAAAGTCTCTTCAAAAGTTCTTAGGATTTTCCAACTTCTACAGAAGATTCATACAGGGATATTCATCCATTGCTCAACCCCTAACTAAATTAACAGGAAAAAAACAGATTTCAGTGGACTAACGAAGCAAAAGAAGCTTTCAAACACCTGAAAAAATGTTTTACTTCAGCACCAATTTTACAGCTTCCAGATCCAGATGCGGATTACACTTTAGAAGTTGACGCCTCAAATATAGGTGTTGGGGCTATTCTATCTCAACAACGCGTTGGATCTCAAGCTCGCCACCCTGTAGCCTTTTATTCACGACTTTTAACACCTGCTGAAAGGACCACAAGAATCTACAATATCTGAAGAAAAATAAAACGTTGTCTTCACGCCAGGTCTGCTGGTTGCTTTTTCTGGATCGCTTCAACTTTCTAATACACTATAGACCGGGTTCCAAAAATACTCAAGCAGATTCTCTCTCCAGAACCTTTCAAAGTGTCCCAGAAATGGAAGGGGCACAAAATATCATACCCTCTCACAAATTCCTAGCCTCTATTACGTCTTTCCATTCCGATCTACTAACTGCTCAACGCAATGACCCTACTATCCCTTCTATATGTACAAAGGAATGTCCGGCTTATTTCATTATGATAAACTATTGTATGTACCACCTACACTAAGAAAACAGCTACTCCATCATTACCATGATAATCCTCTATCAGGACATCCAGGTATTACCAAAACCCTTGAATTATTGAATAGAGAATATTGGTGGCCAAAGATGAAGCAAGACGTATGTAACCATATCTCAAACTGTCAAGTCTGCTCCCGGAATAAACAAATACCACATAAACCATTCGGATTGTTGACTCCTCTGCCCATTCCTGACACACCTTGGCACATGATATCAATGGACTTCATTGTAGAACTACCACCTTCAAGAAATTACACTTGTATCTTAGTGGTTGTCGATCATCTCACCCGTATGGGACATTTCATCCCCCTTAAGAAGATACCCACTGCTACAACCACAGCTAGCCATTTTATCTCCCATATAGTTAAGTTACATGGATTACCCCTCTCAATAGTAACAGAGAGGGGAACACAATTCACTTCCAGATTCTGGAGGGAATTGTGTCGTCAAATGAAGATCACCCCTAGATTCACAACAGCCTTTCACCCACAATCCAATGGTTTAACAGAACGTCTAAACCAAACGTTGGAACAGTACCTTAGGTGCTACATCTCACAAGTCCAAGATGATTGGTCCAACTGGCTTCCGATGGCTGAATTCGCCTATAATAATTCAATTAACACCTCCACTAAAATGTCACCATTTTATGCCTCCTATGGATATCATCCGAGAACGATACCCACCACTACCATCACCTCATCCTCACCGTATGCTGTTGAATACTTTACTGAATTAAAAAACTCTTTACCTCTATTAAAAAAGCATTTGGAGAATGCAAAAGACAAACAAAAACTTTACTTTGACAAGAAACATATACTTCCCCCTCCGTATGAACCTGGTGATCGAGTATGGTTATCTACAAAGAACCTGAAACTAAAGGTCCCCTGCAAAAAATTGGCAAACCAATTTATCGGGCCTTTCAGGATAAAGAAAGTCCTCAATCCTAATGCAGTTGTTCTCCGCCTACCAGGAAATCTAAGGATCCATCCTTCTTTCCATGTGTCTCTCTTGAAACCTTATTCTGGACGTTCGGATTCACAGCCTGAGGACGAGGTCTCTGATGCAACTTTGTGTGCTGACCAGTGTGAGTTTGAAGTTGAGAAGATCTTAGATTCCCGCAACCGTTGGCGAAGGGTGGAATATCTGGTTCGTTGGACTGGATATGGTCCCGAAGAGGATTCCTGGATACCTCTGCGTGACATTCACGCTCCTGATCTACTACGTGAGTTCCATCTTCGATACCCCTCCAAACCTGGATCGGTGATCCCAGGAGGGTCACCTTGAGAGGGGGGATCTGTCATGATTCCACCTTAAATCCCAGCTGTCCACCTTTATTATTACCCTATAAAAGACTATCAGTAACACCTGGTTGTTGCTTGATTATTGAAGTTGTGAACCAGATTGTACTTCCAGTTCACTTGTCCTAATCTTATTTCAAGCCTTTTTCAGTCTATGCTGATTTATCTACAAAAATATCTACCTGCTCATCTAAACTGGAACTTCAGGATTGTTGACACTCAGTATTCTTCTCCACGGATCTCAGCTCCCTCTTTGCCCATAGCTGGTTACTCTGACGTCATCCTCCTTCGACTCCCGGCTGAGTCGTTTCCTGCCACAGAGACTGATCCTGAGCCAGTGCGGCACACGCTTCCCTGCAGCCTCCCTGCTGTACCTCTGTCACTGAGCCTACGCGGCACATGCTCCCCTGCTGCTTCCCTGCTGTGTCTCTGTCCCAGTTCAGATGCCGCTTTGGTTGAATACCACTCACCTCTCCCAGTATATTCCTCAAGTAAGTGCTGCAAGTATTGTTTTTTGGGTAACGCTACCAGACACATAATCTGTTTAACGGAACTGTCAGGATACTTCTTTGAACAGTACTTTACTTATAAATAATCTGGAGTAACTTTGTGTTTGTTTTACTTATCCACCCCGCACTTAACCCTTAGTTCTCCT